>NC_136624.1:33815406-34125293 GCF_933228915.1 Telmatherina bonti | reverse complement strand
ATATATAATATATATCTACTTATTTATTTATTTATTTAACCCAGAGAAGATTAAGACTTGTTTGCAAATTACTCGAAACCTCAAGTTGTCAGAATCTATATATGCAGGAAAGAAATGCTTTTTTTTTTTTTTTTTTTTTTTTGTTCCATAAAACAGGTTTCACCAATTCCTGGAATTTACATCTGAAACCAAGATGAATAAAATTACAGGTAAAATATTCGTTGTTGTGATGCCTGAAGGCATTTCAACCTGTTTTAACAACACTAACTTCGCTGAAGATTAGAGATAAGATCACACAAAGTGAAAAGTTCTGCTATTTGTATTAGTTATTTCGGATCTTTAACCCTTACACACTCCACATCTCATGTCATAAAAAACACAAATACACACACAAAAAAAATTCCCTTTATATGGTAATCAAATCGTACTTTTTGACTGAAAAGAAAAACCCTGCATTTAATGAAGTAAACACCCTCCGCAGAACTTATATCCTTATAAACATGGAAGCCAGAGTTTGTTTTGTTTTTTTTTTTAGGTAGAGAATTTTCTTCACACCTGAGTTGGATCACAATCAGGGTTCACTAAGGACAGCTGCTTCCACCCATACTGGAAACTCAGACATGATGCATGGTGTCCTGGCAGAGCAGTTCATGAAGCAGTTTAAAAATACTTCTGTGGAATCTGGTCATGCATGCATGGACCCGTGACTGGCATGTTAGCCTACTAAGATAAAGTCCCACCAAGAACTGGTGAAGCACAACTGGTGGATGTTCCCCACCATCATGTGATTCATACTCATCTGTTATTACCAAATAAAATGATGGCTTCAGACTATTTCTGTAACGCAACAACATATTTTTTATATAATCTGGGTTAACAGCAATTTAAAAAAAAAAAAAGACTTTCACATACAGCTCAAGCTAAAAACCTTTCATTAGGAATCATGTCAGTGTCTGCATACACTATATTGCCAAATGTTTTCACTCATCAGCTTTTATTTACATGCATATGAACCAGTGACATCCCACTCTGAATCAATGTCGGCTCAGCCTTTAAGTTATAAACAGCTTCAAGTGTGTTTTGGGGAATTTTTGGCCATTCTTTCAGAAGCACATTTGTGAGGCCAGATACTGATGTTGAACAAGAAGACCAGGCGTCTCCACTCTAATTCCCCCCACAGCAGAGGTGTATAAAGTAGAAAGGCTCATCTACCTCGCAGTGGAGCTGAGCTGATTAAATTCACCTGGTTTAGTGACTGGTTGGAAAGAGCTGCTGGACAGTACTTCTACTTTATACAGCTCTGCTCCGCAGGTGTTCTGTCCGGCTGAGATCAGGACCCTGTGTAGGCCAGTCAAGTTCTTCCTCACCAAACTGGCTTTTACATGTCCTAATGGACCTTGCTTTGTGTCCCGGTGTGCAGTCAGAATGGATCCCAGACTTCTTTTATGAAGTTAGGAACATGGAATTGTCCAAAATCTCTTTGTACACTGAAGCATTCAGAGCTCCTTTCACTGGAACTACGAGGTCAAGCCCAGGTCCTGAAGAACAACCCCCCTCCATCAAAACTTCACACTTGGCACAAAGCAGTCAAACGGGTACCATTGTCCTGGCAACCACCAGACTGTCAGATTGCCAGATGGAGAAGCTTGATTTGTCACACCGGAGAACAAGTTTCCATCGTTCTTCTGTTTGCATATTGCCTGTATAAAGAGTCCACTGGTGGCGGGTTCCACACCACTGCATCTGACATTGCATTGCACTTGGTGATGTTTTGCTCGAATGCAGCAGCTCACCATGGAAACTAGGGGTGTGACGATATGATTTTGTCCCAGTTTGATTCCAATTTTTTTTGGGTGCCAATTCGATTTAAATTGCGATTCTCACAATTCTCCAATATTGCTGATTTTTGTAGATTAAAAACAACAACAAAAAAGGTATAAAACATTTTTTTTGCTTGTCATTTTCTTCATTTCAATGAGGAAAAAACAACGCAGTAGCCAGACTGCTGCTATAATGCCCAATAAGACAAGTAAAAAGATCAATAAAAAACAATAAAAATGACAAAATTTTTTCTAGTGCATTCATTTTATTTATTTAAAAAAAAAAAAAAAAAAAGATTTTTTAACAAATAAAAATAGATTTTAAAATTGTGAAGGAAAAAAATCCTAATTTCCGATTTTTCAATTCGATTTCCCCACCCCTAATGGAAACCCAACCGCCAAACTGTCTAGGCACTGCTGTGGAGCTAATCTGAAGACCACATCAAGTCCAGAGGTCTGTAATGGTTGAAAGTTGGCGATCTCAGCGCACTGTGCACTTCGGCATCTGCTGACCCTGCTCTGTCATTTTACATGGCAACCATTTCGCAGCTGAACTGCTGCTGTTCCCAGTTGCTTCAGCTTTGTTATAAAAACCACTGACAGTTGACTGTGAAGTATTTAGTCGAGAAAAATGTCACTTCTGGGCTTGTTGCACAGGTAGCATCCTATCACAGGACCACAGTGGAACAAACTGACCTCCTGAGAGTGACCCATTCTGCATACTGAGGTGCTGCATTTTAGCAGTGATCGGAACACCTGAATTGTATTATTTGGATGGGTTATTGAAGGCTTTTGGCAACATAGTGTATCTCAAGGGTGCCTAAGTTCAGTCCTCAAGCTCTACCATCCTGCAACTTTTAGATGCAACCCTTGTACAACACACCTGGATTGTTACCAGGCCTCTGTAGAGATGGATGACATGCACGACGAGTTCAACTTTTTGATTCAAGTGTGTTGGAGAACAGATGCATCTAAAAGTTGCAGGGTAGTAGAGCTGAAGGACTGGACTTGGGCACCCCTGGTGTACCTCATCATAATAAGAACAATAAACATTGTTCACAGCAACAAACGAGTTATCCTCAAGTCATCGCAGCAAAGGTCAGAAGACAACATGGGAAAGAAGAATTTGTTTAGGTGACGTGGGTGTGGAGATGCCGAAGGAACTCTCCTCCAGTGGTTGTATCTCCAGGAAAAACCGCCTGACAGAACTCACACACATGAGACTGCAGAGCCACATCTGACATCAGTGCTCCGCCAGCACCGCTGGGGAGGTCACCGGTCATAGAGGCGCTGTCGTTCCCAGGCATCTGACAGAAACATGAAGGACAGGAAGGAGTTTGAAAAGAGTTCAGTAAGAACCAGAGACAGTTTCCTTTGTTCAAGACACTCGCACTTACTTTGTACAGAGTCCTGTCATCAACAGGATGGTTTGGCCCCGAGCTTTTTGATTTGCTGGAAGAGCCTCTGTGGTGCGTTGAGGAGTCCAAAGTTAAGATGAACGGATCTATTTTCTCTGCCTTCAGATCCTGCTTCCTCTGAAAAGGCTCATTCAGCTTGAGCTTTAACATATCTTCTGCAAGGAGACCAGCAGCGGCCCCCACTTTTCTGGATGCGTGGTCAGCATCACACATGGCTGCTGCTTGATGATGAGGCGTTTCGTACAGACATACAGGTATTTCATAGGTGTACTGGACAGGGATGGACATCATTTCATTCCCTTCTCCATTATGAACAGAAGCACCTGCAGAAAAAATTATGATGTTTTTGAAATATAACGATGGACATATTGTTTATAAAGACAGAATCAAATGCAGACCTTGCTGTTTCTGCAGGGCTGTCGTGAGCTGATGGAGCAGAGCTGCCTGTCTTAGGCACAGTGACCTCAGATGTAGAAACTCCTGGTACAGTTCAGCATATGCGTCCTCCATCTTACCAACTCAGGGATCTCCTGCTAGACAAAAATAATGGTGGTAATGCTTCTGGATGGGTGAACCTCATCGTGATAGAGGACGAGGCGTTTCGTAAAAACATACAAGTACTTCAAAGAGTTGCAATGGACTTTCAGCAAATTCTCAGTCAGACCAGCAGAAACTCATGCATGCATTCATCTCCAGGAGACTGGATTACTGTCATGACGTAAAAAGAGCATTAAACACCTGCAGATGCTGCTGCTGCTAGAACTTTCACCAGGAATAATAGATCTGAAGATCTCACAGCAGTGTTAAAATCTTTACACTGGTTTCCAGTCAGGCACCAAATAGATTTTAAAAGCCTATTGATGGTTTCCAAAACCCACAACATTTTAGGCCCAGAATACGTCTGTGAGATGTTGATAGAATATAAGTCAAGCAGAGCTCTTAGAGCCAAAGACTCAGGTCAACTCGTCCAGACCAGAGTCCAGACTAAACATGGAAAAGCAGCATTTAGCTGTTAGCTGCAAACAAGAGGAACAAACTGTCATTGGAGATTAAATTCTCACCTTTACATCCAGGTAAAAACATTTCTTCTCTCATGCACCTATGCATGAAATCTGCATGGTACCTTCACTTAACTTATCTTGCTTTAATTTATGGTTTTAATGTGATTTTTCCAATTTGTTGCTGCTTTTTAAAGCCTTTCGCAGCATCTGTAATGCTCTTAATGTTTTATGTTAAGCCCTTTGAATTGTCTTGTACATGAACTTGTACAAAACAATGTACATGTATATGTTCCATACAAATAAACTTGCCTTGACTTTTATAAATTCAAACATGAAGAGATTATTGTGGGAAATTTAGGAACAAGTCCACACATATGTGGTCTGGTGTCACAAAGACCACACACATGCAGGTGTGCAGGTTATCTCTGTCATGTGCTCTTGTACAAATATAGATCCTGTTTATTTACATGATGTTTTTAAAGCGGTAAAGTATTTGCACCTGAGGTTTTGAGTGGGGTTTTTTTTTCTGAAACACATCTCTGTTTCTGTTCCGGTACATGTTACAGACCTGTTGCGAGTTAACCTAATCAGTCATGTGATGTTGTACCAGATGTTTTGACGGTAGCACTGCACAATGTTTCCAGTCTTTTTTCCATGTTGTTGAATTTGTATGTAAAAAAAGAAATGAAAAAAGTTTTAAATTGTCTACAAAACACTGGTTTTCTCTCGCTCTCTCTTTCCACTGGGACCTTTTTGTGTGTGGAGTTTTTAGGTTTGTAACACATGAATCTTTACAGGTACACCAGCTTCATCCTAAAGTACAAAAGCATGCATGTTAGGTGAACCGGTAACTCTAAATTCAGCTTAGCACAGAGGGTTTGTAGTTGTACAATCAGACTGTCATTGTGTTGGCCTTATGAAGGACAAAATAACCTGTCCAGAGTGCACAGCTGAGCTGTTACACTACAATAACCGAGTATAGAAAATGGATGTTGGCTTCTTTTTAGGTGCATTTTAGAAATAATTGGGAGTGCATTTACCAGCTTGACTATCATGATTTTAACAATAATCAAGACCGACATTTACCAGATGCATAAAGAAATAAGTATTGATTTGCGCCCATGCAGCATTCTTGCTGTTATTTCTGTTTATATACAGGCAAGATGCAGACAGAAAATATGGTGGAGAGACTGAAGGTGTACTGCTGTCATGACATGACAGAAGCATGCCATTACTTTGTTTTTTGGTTGTTGTTTTTTTGTTAAACTAACATGTAAACAGGTTAAAACCACAAATGAAACAACTTTAATGGTAAGCTGGATTCCTTGTCCTAATGACAGTCATTACAACTCCCACTGCCGTCCTGTCTTACAGCTTCAAGAGTTCTGGACTTCTCGTCTGTCCTTAGAACAGCTTCATTCAGAGATTTCTTTCACTGGGCCACAATCTCATTAACGCATTTATGCCATTACTACCTCATAATTTAGACCCAGATCAGATAACAGTCTGTCACTTATTTGTAACTTTTAAGTCTTACCTTCATTTGTGACTAAACCGAGCCAGTTAGGACAGGTCTGCCTCTTCTCTTGTTCACCAGCAGGAATTATGCTCAGTTGAGACCACACAACACTGAACTGGGAACTGCTGAACACCAGGAAGTAACTCTCAAAAAATAGGGAAGTGAAACTTCTTTAGTATAAAAAGAAACTGCACCATCTCAGTTAGACTCAAAGCGGACTGAAATAAGTTCATTTTTACAGTAAGTGAGAAAGAGTCCAGCCTCAGTCCAGGCTGGCTCTGAAAGGTAAATCATTCTTTACATTTCAGGGTTTAGGTTGATGCAACATGCAGAAAAATGTCATTAAAACAAATTTCCCTGAAAAATTCCTTCAGACATGTTTCAGTTGTGGTGGTATCCCGAAGGAATTACTCTCCTTTAGGATTTTTTTATTTATTTATAAAGTTCATGTGAGTGACCTCTGCTGACAATAAAGCTGTAAATCCACATTTTAGATCTTTAATAAGTTCCTTTTAAATAGTTAAAGTTGTCGAGTGTGCCAAACTATAGTTGTTTCCCCTGTAAGTGGGGAGTTTTGTTTTTTTTTTTTTAATATTGCTACATTATTTAATGTATGTAATTTTAAAGGACAAAAAGATCAGAGTAAGGTCTACCAAGTTAACCTGAGTCTGATGACCGTCAACCTTTCTCTGAAGGTTTGTTCTCTGTAAAGAACGCGGAACTAAACTCCATCTAGTTTTCTGTCTCTTTCCAGCATTTAGTCACGTGACAATTAAGAAATTATGATTAAATTATGTTTACTCACGGTTGCAGGGGTCGATCATTCCCAACAGGAAGTGAACATGTGGACGATCTGACGGAAGGGAAAGATCCGCCTATTTTTCCTTCAATGACGTCAGCATATCTGAGAACGAGCCTGCCGTGACGTCAATTTCTGTATGAACTCTTTGTGGAGTTGCTGCTGGGGGTTAAAAACGTGAATAATAAATCTGAGATGTTTGCAAGTTTTTGATGTGAAATAAACCTCATTTCCAGGCTAAACAGCAGCTGAATTGCTCTCACTGCTGCTTGAAGCAGGTTGTTGTTAAACATTTTGCACAGTTGTTCAGCGTTTTAGTGATATTTGAGATTTTACTCAGCCATTCTGTGCCCTCATTTGGGGTAATTCCATGATATCATGATGTGACACCTGGTAATTCATGCCCACAAGGGGGCTATAGTCAGCAAGGGGTGGGATTTATGGGTCATTGGGGGGAGCTGGATCTTGAGGAGCTGTTCATGTCAAAGAGCCATTAAAAAGACTGACTCTTGTCTCTGCTAAGGTGTTTTTTTTTTTTTTTTTCCAGTGTTTGTTTAGCAACTTTACACAACAGCTACTGGGCAGATTTTAATTATTTCTGTTCTGAGAATGGGTCTTGGTCTAACTTAGATTCTGTTAAATTTAGGGAGTGATCCAGATTACCATCTGGATCCAGGAATTTTTGGAAGGATTCTACATCAGTGTGAGATAGGGCTATTTTCAGGATGTATATAACTCCACAACAAGTGGTCAAAGTGCTTGGCCAAAAAATATAAACGCTCCCAACAGGTTTAAGATATCAAAGACAGATCTGAATCCTGGCAAAATTCTGGATACTACCATCCAAACAGGAAAAATTAGGGATCTTTAGGGAAAATCAGGGAATTTTCATCACTGCACAAGAGCAATTAGGACATAAACATGCAACTAACACCACAATATAGTCAAAATACTGTATGAAAATCACAGTTTGGATGGGAATTAGCTGTTTGGCAGATGTCTGTGCTCTTTGTGCTTTGCTTCTTTGTTTATTAATCAGAATTCAATCATTGGTAATATAAGGTAAAAATTTAGATCACAGTGACTGAAACTTAGACACCCACCCAATATATGGTTTGTTGGTGGAACTTATTCTGAAATACTGGTTATGTTTCTATTTGGCTTGGGTTTTTATTAGAACCATTCCATAAGGTGGCTCCATGCTTTGATATTGAGATCACTGTTTTAGATTTTCTCTCGCTGAAAAACTTTGTGGCAAAACAAAATCTAAGCTGGCCACAGTTCACTTCCTTCAAAAACAATTTCATTCCTAAATTTTCCACACATGAACATTTTAGTAATGCAACAAAACTCCTCACAACATATAAGGTGGCTCCATGCTTTGATATTGAGATCACTGTTTTAGATTTTCTCTCGCTGAAAAACTTTGTGGCAAAACAAAATCTAAGCTGGCCACAGTTCACTTCCTTCAAAAACAATTTCATTCCTAAATTTTCCACACATGAACATTTTAGTAATGCAACAAAACTCCTCACAACATATAAGAATTAAAACAAGTAATTATCAAATCAAATCAAATCAAACTTTATTTCTTGAGCACTTTTCATGCCACGGGCAACACAAAGTGCTTAACAAGATAAAATCAAGTCATACGGATTAAAACAAACAGTGGATAAAAAGGCATTTAAAAATATTAGACACAAGCTCTTTCCACACACTCACACACACACAAGGACATAGAGCAAAGAACCCCCCCACACACACCCACCCACATTCCCCGAAAAACCATCATTCACTGAATACTGTCTCTTTAACTGAATGCTGGTTAATAAAACAACTAAAAACATGAATTAAGTGATAAAAATTCTGACTATATATATAGTCTATAAATGTACTTTCTCTCTGTTACCTTATTATATTCCAGATATCACAAACACATTTACTTTAGTCTTTGGTATCACGCTGATATTAAATTAGGACATAAGAACAAAATCTGGATGCAAGTTAATGCAGTACATACATTTCCTTTAAAACTGTGTGCTTATCATTAATTTTTATGATACTCTTACAGTTATTACATGTAATCCTGGGTTGTTGCCTTGCAGCATCTTGGAGCTTAGAAACTGCACACCACAACTTTATGTTACAGCCTGGAGCCTCACGTTACAGTCAAGATTTGCTTTATAGCAGGTCAAGATTGTTCTTTTTCTGACCATAGACTCATGCAGTATGGTGTCAGAGTTACACTCATATCTCAGCATCATATACAGTAGTTTCAGTTAATTATTCTATTTATTATAATTATGAAAATGACAGAATATAAAATTTTGGATATTATCCCTTTCACTTTTCAACAACCTATTGTTGAATTAAAAGTCCCCATTACATGAACTCAGATATCCTATTTCTTCATCAGAGGCATAAATCAGTTTATTCTTTGTTTGATTTTTACACCAAAACATGACATTATGTATAAAATGAACATGATGATGATAGCAGTGGTGAAAAGCCACAAATTGATCAATAATTTCCTCCTCGTAACACAACTGTCTTGATCAGGGGTTTCCAGCTCTGGTCCTGCATCCTGCAGGTTTTCCATGTGTCCCTCCTTCCAACACACCTGACTCAAACCAATCACCCATTGTGGAGAACTTCATCGGATCATTTTAAATGAAGCCAGGTGTGTTGGAGCAGGGATACTTTTAAAAACCCTGCAGGAAAGCGTCCCTCGAGGACCGACTTTGGGCACCGCTGGTCTTGAGCAACTGTTTCAGTCTGAACCACAGTGGCATCACAAGCTCCTGCTGACTGAAGCCAGCCTTGACTAAATGAACCCAGCTGGTAAAATCATGCTGATCATTCGCATTTGACCGCATTACTTACATTATTTAACCAGCAGGGGATTGATGTGTTAAGCTGGAGCTTCTGTAAAGAGAACTCTTTGCCTCCGGTGAGTATTCACTGTGAGTAAGACTCCCTGGGAGTTCAGTCATGTGTTGAGTGTTGCTGATACGGATTTATAAATAGTCCCACATTAAGGCAGCAGTTGTAGGAGCAGAAGACTACCTTCTCTGCCACCCATCCAGGAAGGAGCAGCCATGAAGTTTGCCCTCATTGTCAATGCCTGACAGCCGCGTTCCCAGCCAGCACCTTGTGATTTTAGTTCACTCAGACTGGTTAT
Organism: Telmatherina bonti; assembly: GCF_933228915.1. Classification (NCBI taxonomy): domain Eukaryota; kingdom Metazoa; phylum Chordata; class Actinopteri; order Atheriniformes; family Telmatherinidae; genus Telmatherina; species Telmatherina bonti. Next base: position 34,115,555 of record NC_136624.1, on the reverse strand, counting down.
TATATAACACTGTGTGTGGGCCTGCCAACTTTCACCTCTGTAACACATACTCTGAAAGACTCATGTCTTTGTCATGCCATCTCTCCTACAACTCATCAGTTTTGGAATTTTCTTTAGTTTTGTCTTTGTGTGTGAGTGTGTGCATGATGTTGTTATCATACTGTGTTGGTGTCTTCCAGTTGAACAAGTCAGAAATGCCTTTTTTATTGTAAATATATGTAATATTTCATCATCATTATATGTGATCTTACGGTCATATTCAGAAAGCGACTGACTATTTTGATAAGAAAAAAGGCTGTTGTTAAACATTGGTTTGGAAGATTTCCATTCAGACTATTAACATGAAAAGGAAGACAAAATTCTGACCTTTTGAAAGGAGCCAGTTGTGTATCCCTGTTTCAGCGTTAAAGCTGCTAATTGGCCAGGATCTTGCACACATAAGAGTTTATTTTAACGTCTTATCTAGCAGTGAGAAATCAGGTAAGCATATTTCCCAGCTTGTTAGCTGCTGTACTGAAATATGATTAAATAAACACACCTCCTGTTTCATCCTTGAGCTTCCAGTTGAGGCAGGTTGTTAATGGTGTAAGATTATCAGATGGTGTCATGGAGCTGCCAGAGATAGTGTACACCCACAGCAGTTTTAAGTTAAAACGATGTAACATGCATGGTGGGTAGTGATTTGTTCTCTGGGCAAAACATGAAGTTTTTTTTTATGTAGTGCGGAAGTCTGCATGCTGATGCAAATCTTTAACAGTTCCTGGTGTTTCTTGTTTCACATGTGATGTTTTACCACGTAACTTGGTGCAAGTTTTCACCACAGTTCAATACATATCAATGATCTTAAAACTTGATCAGTGTGGAAGAGGCTTCTCTTTACTTTTTTAGGGGTCGACGTGTGACTTGTTGTTATTTATGGATTTTGTACCTTCTGCCGTCAGCCTGTGTTAGGGTGTTTGCTGGTTTGCACCATGTGTTTGCTGTGACCTTGAACTCAGGCTTTCTCACCAACACAGACACTTACACACTGCACCCTGTGCACCAGACCCCTTCCCTACCGCCACTTGATCCCTGAGTTGGGGCTCTCTGAAGAGTGTGTGTGTGTTCATTGGGGAGGGTGGTTGCTGTGAATAACTTTTTGGCAAGCAGCTCGGATCTGTCATCTGCCAGTGCAACACTATCCATCCTGTCAATCTTGTTTTATAATTGTAACATTCTCATATTCTCCAGCCGAGCAGTGAGAAGTTTCCAACATACTGACACACAGACTACCAACTGTGCTTTACCACAAAGTTCAAATCTTGCTTAAAACTGCACATAAAATGTTTTTGGAAATAATTTTTATTATTGTAGAAAAAATTCAAAGTGTAAATGCACAAAGCAAATATACAAAAACTGCCAACACATAGCGACGGATTGATCTGATTAAAGAAATCTTAATTTTGATGGTTGACAGGCGAGAATGCAGAAAAAAATATTTTATGCAATTTAATTTGTATGCATGCAACATGTTTAAAAAAATGTTAGGACACAATTTATTCATTTATTTATAATTTTGTTATTTTCTCATTATTATTTATAACACAAATGTGTTAGTTTTCATTTGTGTCATTTTTTATTTTAAAAAGACACAATTTTAACTGTAAACGAAAGGAAAATTCAAACATTGGTCAGGAATTAAAATGTAGTACTTTAATTGAGAATAATACATATATCAAATATCACAAGAAAAAAAATGTTGTTTTGGAAAGTTAAATGCGGGTTTGTAAGTGTGCTCTAGCCCCTATCAAACAAAGCTGATACTGCTGTCTGAAAGCTCAGAGGAATTTCACGTCACACACAGAGTTGTTTGTTCATTCAGAAACACTGCAGTAAAACATGGTGGCACAAATATGGCAATTGCCATGTATAGGGACCATAGACCATTTGAAAGATGGATGGAGCCTCCAGTGGTTAAAAGTGAAGCCTATGCACAAGTTCATAAAACTTCATCCACTAGGGGCTGGCTGCAAAACAGAGCGAATCCCCATAGACTCCCATGTTAAAAAGGCCAACTTCACAGCAGAAATAAACATGTTTACAGCCTGGTTCAAAAATCCATTTTTGGTTTATAGGTCAGGTTTTCCTTCATGAAAACTGTGGAAGGAGTGATTTTTTTTTTTTTTTTTTTACTAACTCCCTCGTTTAAAAGTAATTTAATCTCACAATTCGGCTTTTTTAGGGGCGTGTCATTTTGATTGACAGGTAATCCCATTTCAAGTAAGAAGAACGTAAAACAACCGCGGTTTTTAGCCAGTTAACAACGTGATTTAGCTTTAGCCCGCTTACCTCCGTTAGCTGGTTAGCTCTGGGTTAGCTCTTAGATACAGGCAGCTCGGAGTTTGCTCGATGTCAGTCATCCACCCTCACAGCCCCCCTCTCAGCTCCACCTCTTTTCCCATATTTGTATTTTCTGGGCGAGACGACACGCATGCCCCTGCCAACATGGCGTCGGTAGGAACCGCCCACCGAGCTTCAATTCAGCTCTTCAGAAACCTATGGGTGACGTCACGGAGGCTCCGTCCATCCATGGCAAGTAAATAAGAGGAGCTCAGTCTAGGGAATAAAATCCCAACAGTTATTTTAGTAAAGTAATTAGATATAGTATTTAATGTTATCTGATTTTTTTTCTGTCATCTATCTTTATTGTTGTTACACACCACACCTTTAACCCTAGAACAGTAACATAGCATGAGTTGGCAGTCAAAATCAATGTAGCATCTGTGAAAATCACCCAACCTTAGTGTTCTAGGATATCCATAGATCCATAAATAGTGCCTCCTTCTCTAAGCCAGTACTCACATGGAAACAAAGAGGAAAACTGTCCTCTGGTCCATCAGTTCAAATGACCGTGGAAATCATTGACTCTGTGTCCTTCCGACCTAAGTGGAAAGGAACCATCTGGGTTGTTATCGCCGTTCAGTTGAAAAGTCAGTATTCGTGATGGTATTAGGGGTGCATCATGTGCATGACATGAATAATCTCTGAAGACACCCTTCATGCTGAATGACATATTCAAGTTTCAGTGCAACATATGTTGCCATTTAAACAAGACGTTGATCAGGAACACCTTGCTTATTTCAGCAAGACTATGCCAGACCACATTCTGCACGTATCACAACATCATAACTACATAAAGGGGTCCAGATGCTAACTAGGCCTGAATTCCAGACCTGCAGCACTCTGAAAGTATTTGGCACATCATGAAGCTAAAAATACTACAAAAGGGACCCCGGGCAGCAGAAATTCAGCATCAGGCAAGAAAAGAAAAAACTTTAAGAGTCACAGCAACTGTTGCTCCATACTTACAAAGTGAAGTAAAAGAAGAGTTGATGCCAATTCAATGAAAATATATAATGAAAAAACTGTAAATCTCAAGGTTATGATTTTATTTTCACATCTGCGTTTGAATGAAAACATGTCAAACATTCACGTCAAGAGTTTATGATGGGAACGTTTCATCAGTCTTTCACCTTTGTGAATGTCCACCCTTTGAGTTAATATTCAAGGACGTGATAGAGGAAATAGATTTCCACCATCACTCCCCCTGACATACCTCAGAATGATAATTCAGCAGGCTCACTAGTCACTTATGAATCTAATCCTGCTAGGAATAAGAGCTTAAGACAGTGATATGAAGTGCAGAGTTATCGCAAGAATAGCATGAGCAATGAGGTCCACCCTGTCATTTATCACTAAAGACTTTCATTGAGAGAGACCAGATCCAATTACTGAGGGCTCTGTGGGCTCAACAATGGCCTGCTATAAATACACACATAGAAGGTTTTCCATTCAGCAACCCATATACACTAACACTGTTGCAAATAGATACATGCATGTACACAACTTCACTAGTGGTGCATTTATGTCACACTCGGTAGCATACAGAAGCTATCTCGAACTGAACTGTTCTCTGAAACTGTGTGTTTATGTGTGATATTAAAGGTTTAGAGGAGAAAGACTAGAAAGGAAAGAAACACTGGAGCCCCCACAGAGCATCACACAGTGTCACAAATTTATTTACAGCTCAATCCATCAACAAATGGCAGGTGCAGCATCCTCACAAACAAACCTATTAGCTTTCCTCCCCCTGGAACAATATCATCTCCGGCAATCAGCTGCTGTTTTTCTACTAAGACACATACACAGAAACACACAGATGTTATTCAATTAGTCTGTGTTATACAGGGCCTCATTCACTTTTATTATTCTGCTGAAGAAAGGATTATTCTGTTGAAAGAATAGCTGAATTACAACTTCATTATGCATATATATTTCCCAGCAACATCAGCCACAACAATAAAAAACTACTAACAGGTGGCACAACGTCATCTTATTAGAATAATATCTTAAGTTTTTCTAAAAAGAACACATACAAAACCAGATATGAAAATGAAATTAAAAATGAAAACTACTTTATTAATCCCCAAAGGGAAATTCAATTATCAAGTAGATATCAACAAGAAATTAGTCTTTTGTTTGTTTGTTTTGTAGAAAAATGTGAAAATGACATAAGCTGTTATAAAATGTGATGATAAGTAACCAATCATTTTGTATCAGTGTGATATTTTGCTGAAAAATGCTCTATGCTTGTATTTACAAGAATGCTACTTTGACATTTCCTACATGCCCAATAATTCTGCAGCATATCACTCCATTCAGTAGCAACCTCCCTCTGAACAGGACAGCAGTGTGTTTGAAGGTGAACCAAGCGCAGTAGTTATGCGGTTCAAATATTATTATGCAAAATAACTACAGACTGGACTGGACAAACTTCTAAGTTAAACTCCTTAATTCAAATGGTTTTAAAACTTATCTTAAGACCCATTTTTATTCCTTGGCTTTTAACACAGTGTGAGTCTGCTTCTGGTCAGTGTGCTATATTTTGGTTTTATTGGTTTTAATCACTCTCTATTTATTTTGTTTTATTATTATCATTATTTTTTATTTAGCTTGTATGATCTATTGTTTGATTGTGTTATTTATTTATCTCTAAATTGTTTTACTCTGGTTGTTTTGGCTGATGTACAGCACTTTGTCCAAACTTTGGTTGTTTGAAAGGGCTTTACAAAGTATAACGTATGTATAAGGTTGAGTTAAATCCAGTGGTACATTAAAAAAATGTGGGAAAATACTTCATTTGAAATAAAAACTTAAAACTTAATCTGATTTGATACTTTTTTTAAATCTGTCGCTGCATTTAAGAAAAATATTTTCCACTACTATTTAAGTCTTTTACAACATGTACTGTTGTTTAAATGACCAAAAAGGCAGTATATGATAAAGTTTAACTATCTGTGTTACATGTTCTTAAACCTTACTTCTGTTTTAGCAATTGTTACATAAGCAAATCAAAGGGTTTGACATGCTTCTACACAAATCTCCCAGAGAAGTGTCCCACATGCTTTTATTTGCAAGAACATATCGTGAACATGCCATATATATAAGGGTGCAAGGTCACAGTTTGTTCCTGAGGGCAGTGTTGTATGTCAGGTCAAAATTTAGGGATCCAATGGCAGCTCCAGATGGTAACCTTCTTCTTTTGGAAAAAGGCGGTGTCAAGAAACGAAGCAAGTCCAAACACTAGACATAGTGACATGACAGTGTACTTTGAGTTTGGGTTTCGGCAATGTGACATGCCTAACTTGCAATGGATACATGGTCATAAAGAATAAAGCTTGACAGTCAGAAGGGATTTACGTGATTACAGCTCTGCCACCAGATAAAAAGATGATTGTAGTTACAGCCAAAGGAAACCTCTGTGTCGCTGCACTCATCCTAACTTTTGAAACCGGACCTATCTGCTCTTGCCATTACAGTACATCTGAGTTTTGTAGCATGTTTGCCATGTTGTAATGTAAGGAACCTCTCAATGCAAGCTAGCTTTCGTTTTACCCTGTCCTTTTTTCCATTCTCTCTGCCAGCACCAAAATCCAGATGACCAATGTGTGGTGTACAGTAGGATCAAGTGTCGAGTGGCTGAATGCAGGCGGTGTTGGAGTTTGCTGTGGCTGAAAGCGTGGTGTCATCTTCCTCATGAATGTTGCCAACATTAAAGTAAATACCATGTGTCAGGAAACAACACAGACTTTGTGAAAAAGACTTTGTTGGGTCAGTTTTCACTACATTATGTAAGCAGGATACTAGGCCCCATCTATGAGAAGCTTCAAAGTGCTATCCAGGCGGTCATTTCTAGTCACATCCTTTTAACAGTCTTCTAATGTTCTATATCTATTACAAACAATGAGCCGATCCAGTTGGACGTCGGATTTTGTCAAGCGGTGGTGGTTCTATGAAGGAAAATGAAAATGCAAACAGTAGCATGGTAACATGTTTACAATTGTTTGTCATTTCATTGTCTTATTGCAAGTTTTCTGATAATTAAACAGGTAATTAAGAACTCACCAGAACTGGTTAGTTATTACCTCCAGGCACACATGAGATACTTTATCAGGTTTAACGTTGGTCAAACAACATATGGCATTTAGTGAGTCAAGATAATGCATTGTTATCACACTGTAAATATGATCCTCATCATGAATGACATTTGATTCTAACTTTATAGCTGTTTTTGAAGATTATTTAGCTTTTCTAAAAAAAATATATGTGAATATTTCTAATAACTTGTCTTTAGATTCATGCACAACTATATTTTCAGCAATAAACAACTTCAGGTGAAAAAAGTCAGACTTGGGGCTTCATCTAAAGATCCGCTGTGTAATTAAAAACTATACGTAGAATTTTATTTTCTTTCACGATGTCTTGAAAGCCCTTGCTTCAACTTTCTGTTGACTATTACGATGGAGAGCATAAATGCAAGTATGCAGTGTTGGATGCCATGATGGGAGCTTTATCTGATAAGGATTAAGCTGTAATTGCCTTTGTTTATAGCCATTGTTACAAGTTTAGATTTTCTTGGCCAAAAACCTTGAAATTTGACAGAGAAAGACAGTAACAAAGTAAGAAAAAACAGATTGAAAAACATTTACCCTGGGAGTAAAATCCAACCAACTTTTGTACAAATTTATCAATGTAAACAAATAAAAATCCTTCCAGATACATTAAACAATATTTTTTACTTGAAGGAGTCATTGAGGATGTTATGAATCCCTGTATGGGTGGAAATCTAACATGGTAGACCTTGATGTTATAATTTGCTTTTCCGCCTGTTTTAAGTCGGCTACTGAAACAGACTGATATGGTTTACTTGCATAAACACCTCAAATGAACCCACTGCTGACAAGAGAGCTCTCAAGGACATTGTTGGTTCCAATTACTTTTTTTTTTTTATTGAACTTTTAATGATTTTAAGTCTTAAGACCCCAGTGGCAATACAAGATCTTTAAACTGTGAGCAATCTGTGCAAAAATTCCCAATAGATCACATACGTTAGTTCAAAGAAGTATTATTCATACTGCTGAGGCACTGAGGTGCAGCTCATCTTCTCACTGATGTTCATTGTTATTTATGTTATCGTTAGAGAAAAATCCAAACTAATAAAGGCAAAACATTAAATATATTCTTGAATATTTAACAGAGAAGGGGAAATTGGCACAATGATATTCAGCCAGAAACCAGACTATATAAAATCATATTCAAAGAGAATATAGGGAAATCTGACAAAAACTACAAATAATTACTCGTTTTCCAAATTTAAAGTGACATCAGCCAGTTCTTTATTTCCAAAAACATTTCATATAAAGAATTTCCTGCCTTTTAGCATTTCTGCACCATTTTACAAAAGGTCTGGCAGCAATTCAAATGTGCACACATTGAACAAAACATACAGTAGAGAAGAATTCCTCTAACGGTCTAAAACACTGAAGAGTTCTTAGCTGCTCATGTCATCACCACACCTTACTGTGATTCCTTAAGAAATATCATTTTAATTGCAAATAAAAATGAATCCAACACATACAAAAAAAAGAGAAAATGTCATTCTGCTAAATGTGGAAGACAGGGAGAGTTTTATGAGATGTAACGCATCTGCAGCAGACGACCAGCTGACCTCAAGCAACAAATGTCTGTCCACACATTTTAAAGGATCAGGTGTTTTACCTTTGACTTTTTTTATACAAACAAAAGATATGGTCATCTGTGTCTCATCTTGACAAAGACTATGACATCTTCTTAGATCTATTTTAATCCTCAGATGGGCAGTTTTACTGTAGTTACAACTTTCATTGCAGTAGGAGCTCGTGAACAGGATTGAGTTCTCACAGATCACTTCACAACATGTCATCACATGCTGACCTTCAAACTCACAGTGTGAATATATACCTCTGGCACTTCATGTCAAACAGGAGTTATGGTTCTAAAACCAAAGGCATCAGGTCAATCTGACTTCTATGTTTCATGTCAGTAATAAAGTGGAGTCTCTGTATGTTAGGTCTGGAATGAAAGCTCATTCAATATCACTCAGTGTGGATTGTAGACTGAGGCTTTATGAAAGGCACTTTGCATCAAGTCCACTTTCACTGTAAATGTTTAAGAGGAAACAGTTTAAAGGCTCTGCCAGCATCAGCTTTAAGCTGCCGCAAAATGGCAACACAGACATTTTTCTTTGGCTTTAGGCACTAAGGTTTAAAACTGACAGCATCAGACTTTGGTAAACTTTGGTCCAAGACCTTCCACGGCAGCACTTACATGACCACAGCTAGTTTTTGTTATAGACAGAATTCAGTGAATGTTTTCTGAGTGAAAAGTGAAATTTCACTCTTCATTATTACAAACTGGACAAAGATTTCTTTTCCGCTAAAAAACTTTACTTTCTTAGTTCAATTATAAACATTCTGAAAAAAACATGCTTTTTTTCTTTTCTTTTTTTTTAAGAAATTAGTGTGTTTGAGTGTTTCCTAGACAACTCCAATGTATCTGAACAAATATTCACATCTTGTAAGCTTCAGAGCAGAACAATATTCACATTTCCAGCACAGCAATAATCTTAGAAATGCACAAAAAATATATAGAAAATATGACGTTGTTATACATTTTTCAGCACTAAAATCAGTCTTTTATAGTGCTGAAAAAAAGTCTTACATTCATTTTTAAAATCTAACTATAAAAGAATCAATGGTCTTGCAGAGGAAATCAGCCACAGGTTAGCATACAAGTCAGTGTGCTAAGTGGATGATCAGTAGAGTTCAACGATAAACCTCACTTTAGATGCTTTCTTTGCACCTCCTTGCCATCGTGTTTAGTATTATTTTGTTTTTTGGTTTGTTTTTCTTCAGAATGGCAGTGTATCCATAAAGATTTTCTCCACTATTGGTGGAGGAGGAACCAGATCCTCCAGTTTCAGGTAGAAGATTCGCTGCAGGCCCTGTGTGCACAGAGTCCTCAGCTCGGGGAGTTTGCCCAGCAGACGAGAAAGATAGTTGGGGTGCGTCCGGCTTGGTTCTGATCCATTTCCACTCACATGTTCCCTTAAACAAGTGATAAGATTACTCTGAAAGTCCTCCACTCGCCTGGGCTCTTTCAGACCGTGGCGATCTAGGTACGAAAGACATTTCCATCAGAAACACTCTCCTACATGTGATCTTTGTAATTAAACGAGATTCACTGAATTGAAAGACGTTCACAGGCTCTTACCAGTGACAATGACAAGTGCTTCTAGGCAGGCAAACAATGAGATGTCTAAGTTCATGCGGTGAAGACTGTGAGAAAAATCCATGATGGAATCAATCCAACCACCAAAGCTGCGAGCACACTGATGTCGGTGGAGGACCACGCCGTTACAGAAGAATAGCATGTCCTTCTCTGGATTCGACCTGGACAGTTTTAAAACATTGTTTTACTGTTAGACACATTGATGTCAGGAAATGTTTGCAAATTAGAGATGTCTGATATTATCAACATAACGATATTATTGACCGATATCGATATTAAAATGCAATATCAGAAATTATCAGTATTGGTTTTTATTTTTTTCTAATGACACAACTTTTACACAATATGCACATATTATATATCAAACTCTTCAGCTAAGTCTCCTCTAACTCAAAATGACAAAATATAAGAGAAATCATGTTTAGTTTTCCAGATATTTATGTTTGTTTGGCATAAATCACTCCAAAATTATTGGTTTCGGTTGATACCGGAAATTAAGAGTGGACAAAATTTCATACCGGATATTGGTTAAAAAAAAAAAAAAAAAAAGCAGATATTCGAGATTCAAAATATTTATTTTCTGGTTGATAAAAGCCTAACCTGTATGCCAAGCGGAGGATGAAGAGCTCAACAAAAGCAGATTCAAGAAGCAGCTCCTGGTCCTCTGTGCAGAAGTCTGTGAAACCTGGAATAGCTTGAGCCCACTTTCGTATAACATCCAGGCTACCTGTCAGCAGGTCATAAAACTGCTGGATATCACCTGCATCCTCCTTTTCTTTCATATTATCCATCTTTTCCTGATACTGAGGAAGGAGACAGGAAAAGGACAAATACGGTTGAGTTAACTGTGATAATTCCCTTCAATTCAGTGGAAGTCTGGAATGACTGAAAGTCATGAGAAATACCTTAGAGTAGTCAAGTTTTTCGATGGTTGGGTTTGATTCTAAACTAGCCTTGACAAGAGAAGCTATGACGTTGACACTGGAGGTTGTGGATGAAGCCTCAACCGTATTCTTGGGTTTGGAGGGCAGGCGACCTCTGCGGCCTTTGAGGCTGTCTGTGCGGACAACTATGAAAAAGACAAGGAGATGAACATGTGTGTGATCCTTACATGGTTATCCATGCATCTCATGCTTTAAAAAAAACAAAACAACTGCTGTATCAGTTTCAGTCTCCCTTTTTCTGCAGCTGGCACTGTAAAGCTCTGGTTGCACGTCTGTGCTTCCCAGCTTTGGTTTCTCAAGACTGTCATTACACACCAAAGTTTGTCGTCGTTATACATTGGCCTCTAGAGGTTTTAAGAGAATCTGACATTGCCTTACCTTCTTTGACCATTCCCACACTGAGACATTTCTGGAAACGACAGAACTGGCATCGGTTTCTCCTCCTCTTGTCTACTGGACAGTCTTTATTGGCAAGGCACACATATTTTGCATTTTTCTGGACGGTTCGCTGTCAAGTAATAAAAATCAAAAGCACTTTACTACAGAATCATGATATGGAAAACATAGCCGTGCATGGTAGAATTGTACTAATAAATCTGCATACAGCTTTAAATTTAACTAAAAAAAAAACCAAACCATATAAAAAATTTAGACTGTTATTTTTGCAGCATTTACATCTACAGTAAATGTCCAAAGAACTGCTTAATGGGAACATATTTAATCAAACTGATTCTTCATTACTCTCATACTGATCACAGATATGTAATAAACACATCCTATGGCTGCTCCTAAGAACCATAGAGAAGTTGTCTATTGTCTGTAAAACAAACAGACAGTAAGTAAATACTGCATTTATGCATTTTTCCTACTATCCAATATTTTAACTTATTAACTTACTTGGATTGATTGAAGATGTCACAAGTAATATACTATATGCAAGGAACTTACCTTGAAGAAACCTTTACATCCCTCACAGGTGCGCACTCCATAGTGTTGACAGGATGCATTGTCACCGCAAACTGCACAACGGCCCTCATTGGATCCTGGGTTTGGGGTTTTAGGAGACATCATAGATCCTTCTATTAATCTGGAGCTTTCAAGACATCCATGCTCCAGAGACATGGGAGGGCAGTGAAGTGAAGAGATATGCTGCTGAGGAGATAGAAGGAAGGAGTTGTCCTGACTGGGTTGACCATCCTGATGCTGCCCCAAGGAACAGTGGTGCTCAGGTGCAGGGCTGAAGGTGAAAAAGGAGTGTGACTGAGTCATGGCAGCCTTATCCACTGGGGGGAAGGGGCTGAAAGGGGAATCCCAAACAGGTGCAGACTCCGTCTGAAAGCCTGGCGTTGGAGGAGAAGCAGTGGAACAGATAGGGCTGCCATAGTAGTCAGACCCACAAGATGAGAGTGTTTCATCAAGGCAGCTGAGTGCAAAAGACCCTGGGTAGCAGCCATACACCTGGAGATCATCCAGTTTGAAGGCTTGGTTCTGTGTCTGTGGGTTGGAGCTTTCAGCTTCAGTTTGGTTGAAAGAAATGGTAGAGGAGGGAGGACAGGTGGAAATCTTGCAGGAGTATGCATCAAACTCCCCCAGGTAGCCATTTCCTACCAAAGTGTTTATACTGGGCAGTGAAGATGAAGACAGCTGGTCCTTTTGGCCACTGATGTCCATCACCAGTTTGGCACTGAAGTCAGGATTTAAGAAGTCAGAGCTGAAGTAGTCGTCATGGGGCAGGGGTGCATGCTGGGTTTGTACACAGGGCATTGCTAAGAGACAGGACACAGTTGAAAATAAGTTCATGTTTGTCAATCAAAGAAAAAAAAACATATTTTTTGTGATGAATTCTTTATCAAACTTCTACATGTTATATGCAATAAATCAGAATCACATACGAGATGCATGAGGTCTTTAAATCAGGTGACAGACACTCTGACACCTGCATCATTTGGGCCCAAATCCTTCAGCTCTACCTCTGTAACTATGCAATCAGGAGACAGTGTTAACACCATGAAGGTCCTCTGTCTTTCAGCTGAAATGACATTTCAAACCCTATCAAGCCTCATTGGAAAATCTAAAGAGAGATCCAGTTGAGAACTAAGATATTGTCAGATATTGTGTTACTGGCTGTTAATACTTTGAAAACATCCTTCAGAGGAGGGCAACCCTCTTTTACAGCAGCTGTATCAAAGAGGTGTTCAGATTGTATTTCAGGGTAGGCTGGTTGCCAGCTGAAGTGCTAAAGGTGCCACAGCCTGCTTGTCTGTGTGTGTTGAATGGGTGTGTTACCATCTACATGTTCCATGTTTTTCACCACATGTGTGAACCACATTCAGAAAAGAGGTCCTAATAATTATCTTGCACATATCCAAATTAAAACTTACAATTAAACTAGTTTTAAGCGGAGTTAATAGTATGATTTTTAATGTCTTGTAATTACACAACTCTCTACATATATTCTGCTGTCCAGCAACAATGCAAGATGCCACATATCAATAAGATGAACACACATAAATAGGGGTCAACAGGTGATCACACTTGCAGCAGCAGGTTAGTACTAAGACTTATTCTTTAAAATAACCTAACATAAAAGTTGTTACTTTATCAAACAAGCTTTAACACTTCCCCCATATTTTTTTCCTACTGTCAAAACTTTAATTGTTTTTCTGGTATGGTGTTTGTAATATATGTTGCTCACCTCAGTGATATCAGTGGGTCTGGCACTAGTTTTCATTTCAACGAGTTTAAGGTCGGTGTACCCTATGAACTTGCGTCTGAGACTATACATTACTAGAAAAAAAGAACATAAACTCATTTGATTCAGATCAATAAATAATTTAAAATGTTTCATAATAACAGTCCTGTCAGTCTTGTCTTTGGAGCTTCATTTGTTATAATAAAAACAAATAAATAAAAATCCAAAGTACTGAAAAAATAATAGTTGCTGTAGTAAAAGAGTAGTCAGCTCACCTGTTTCATGCAAATATCCGAATTGGCGGAGCTTTTCGTTTATTCCAAAACCAGAGACAGAGATTAAATTACCTCTGCCAGCTGCTGTCAGTACACACACCCATTCAATCACACTCAAACACACACTGGGTTAGACCAACTCAGGCAGGTCCATACGCTCTCGCTTTATCTGGACTGCGTCGCCAAAAAGGCGGGTCTATGCCCAAAAATGGTGATGGGAGCAGTGGAACTTTCCGGGTCGCCAGCCAATCAGCTTCTCGCTCAACACGCAGACGTTCTTCCGTGTGACGCACGCACGGGATTCCATTGACGCAAAACCCGAGAGGCGTGCGTTGTGCTAAATATAACCTGACAACGAAAGCGGTGTTCACGTGGGGCTATTACTGAATGAAAAATGCTAAAAATAACTGCAGTTTGGAGGTGCAGACGTTTTGTGACTGGAAATTAAGCTTTAATGTACATTTGAAAAAGAGATGCGTGTTATCACAAGTCAGACCAGGAAACACCTGCAGTCTTTTTTCTTGAGTATAATACACCCCCTTAGTGCTGTTAGTGTCTGCCATTGATCTCTCATCTACACTACAAGAAGTAATTCTTACAGGTATAAAGAAAAATGGAATATTATTATTTATATAAAACTTAACAGCAGACATTGTGCCTTTTAATTCAGATTTAAACTCTATATAACTACACTAAACTTCCCCAATGATCCTAATGATCCCCCAATAGCTCAAATTAACTACATTTATTGACAAACAATCTTATTTCAATTTTTTTTGGTGGTTTTTTTGTTTTAGTTACCAGAGGGTTATAAATAAATAATAGACAATATGTTGTACATCTTCACTCCCCCAGTCAAACAAATGACATAAAATAAAAGAAACAAAAACAGACTAAAACATCACATTACGCACAAGTCTTAGTATTAACACCATGCCTTAGATTGGATTTAGAAAATTCTTCAAATCAAATTCTATATGAGATTGCCAAATTTTAAGAAGTTCTGAGGATCTGCCTTTATTCTTATAATAAATTGTGTCAAATGTAACATAGCTTGAGAGTTCATTCTACCAATGAGCTAATACTAGGGGTTTAAACAATAATATCTAAGTTCAAGTTCTATTAGTTTCAGATGTAGAGCTTTCAATTATCTCAAACCATCTCCAACTGCTGATGGAGTTTGCCAACTGTACACTGAGTCCAAGACACACTTCCAAACAGCCCACTTTAATGATGCCTTCAAATCTAAGCCCATTTCTATCTTGGCTCTAGAAACATCCGTTGACAACACAGATCACTTCAACGATCATTTAGTAGCTCTTGGGAGAGCTTTCAATCTTACAAAATGGCCAAAACATGCTGAATTCAAGTTATTGGAAATTTTAAAATGTAGCAACATCATTTAATATGACAGGACAGTGAGACTCGGAAAGTGACAGTAAAATTAAGTAAGATGTGATATTTTTAAATATCTTTATTTTGACCTCTTAAATATGATAATTACAACCACTTGGAGTCAAGTGATGCCATCGGTACTGTAATGTCAGCATTAAAGAATTTGCACTATGGGTGTCCCAGTTGCAGCTGCTGACATCCATTTGTCTGCATCAATTTAAGCATCACCTAATATCCTTTATGACATAACATCTCCACAACAACCAGACAAACTAACACACACTAACTCTGGAACCCTCTCAGGGGATATTTGGGTGTAATCCAGCTTGTGTAAAGAAGGCAACTGGTATCCTTTGCAGAGGCAGCTGAGACTTGCAACCTACCCAGATGGCCTGGAGTTACTAGAGATAATTACAGCGGTTTGAGCTTAATGCACTGCTAAGAATGCATTTAAGTAACTAACAGACTAGACATATAATCTTTCTATCATTTTCACTCCCTCACATCAGCTCACACAGAAATGTATTTGTAGAAAATTGTGCACACTGTTTTGATACATTGCAGCTGTCTATTACATCTATAATGTGGTTATATACATTCACCACATATTTCAGTAACTGTAGTAAAATATACTTGCATTTCAGACTCTTAATGATGCTGAATCCACTTAGAGAGGTCGCTGTAAAACACAGACCAGTGTGCTACAGATTCTGTGAAAACATACTCTGTTGAGGAGGTGCAGATCTTACTCAAGTATACCCAGTTTGGCATGAATCAGGGCTATTCATTTCATTCCCAGGAGGCCTGCAGTATCACAGTTTTGCAGTTTTTCAATGCTTTTCATCTCCAACGGGCCTGACTATTTTTACTGAGTCATCGTGCAGAACTTCTTAGACTGCTAGATCCACTGAATTTGAGTCAGGTGTGTTGGAACAGGAAAATATAAACAAAACTGTAGGACTGTGGCCCTTGTAGGACTGATTAACCCTGGCATTTTTCTTTGTGGGCTGACTGCAGTTCAGATGGTGAAGTGTTCATACACGTATTGTAACGTTGGTAGTTTGTAACCTGTCCCAAGCATGTAATGAAATTTCCATGCAAGAAACTAAACCCCACATTGTGTGCATGATAGAGAAAATGGTACAGATTCTACATTATTCTGTCTCTTTGTTGTCTTTGTATGTCAGAGTTTAGCTTTCCAGCTACACGTTTCCTTGTGTTTCAGTTGAGTTTAACCTTTCTTTGTTTTTGTTTTTGGCTTCCTCTTTTTGCCGCATCGCTCAAGCGCTTTACATTTGCTCCTAGAGTTTTGACATTTTGCACTTGTTGACTGACTCGTTATCTCTTTGAAAAGGATTTTTAAACTGTTTGTTTCCGTTATTGGGGTCTTTTACCTGTTTTCACAAACGTGTCTAAATGAATGGGTGAATAAAAATAAACCAAGGAGCACTTACAAGAATCCAGCCGGTTGTAAAGATAAGTTGAAAGGTAAAATAAACCCAACGGTCATTTGGACTGCTAACAAGTTTCTAAATACCTGAAATTTACCATCACCATGAAATAATCACTTATGTTCAGGAAAATTTATTTCATGATTGAAAAAAATGTTCCATTTGAAAGCTACCTCAAAACAAAAAAGAAACAGGCAGGATGAGGGAGGATGGGTCTTAAAGCAGTTCTTCATGTAACTCATTCAGAACTATAATTATCTTTCATTACAATCAGTTTCCTCTATGCTGCTTTTCTTTATTAACCACATTTCTTTTTGACAGTCTTCTCCATATGTTCACAGTACTCTGAATGTTTGCTTGTCATCTTGTTGTCTTCACCTCTGGATTAGCCTCCCTGCTCTCCCTCCCACACTGATGCAAAGCCTGCCTCACTGTGGGTTGACACTTCAATAATAAGATTTCACCAACTCGGATTTAGAATTTCATTAAACATTAACTGAGAAGATAACTTTCTCATATGTTCTCTGATCAATAAATGCACTGATTTGATCATTGCAAAGGTCTGGCACACATTCCTTAAGTCACAGAATGAATATACTTGGAATGCTTAGACAAGAAGTGTGTTTTTTTTTCTGAAGTATACTGCTGATTATCAAAAGTCTCTCCATAGCATGTAAATTAGAAGCTTGTCCTGCTTCTAGGGGTTATAGTCTTTCCACTATCTAAATAAAATATGTTACAAATACTCATGTTGAAAACTTAAATAGATGGGGAAAAAGAACATTTTCAGACAGTAACTACACTTTTTGGCTACAAAACACTGCAGGGTAATCATATATTTAGCTGTGATACGCAGAGAGAGAGGAGAGAGAGTCAAAAATGTCATAAAACCAATCAAGATAAGACATAATGAGAAAGCAGGTTTGCACTGCATTTTTTTCTATGTATTTGCTGTTTATTCCATCTTGTCAAGGTGAAGATGTACAAGCTTAATTAAAGATGAAAATACAGTCAAGACACATTCAAATAACACACAATTTGACAACATGACAAGATATTACATGAACAAACAAGCATGTTGCATATAAACATAACAACACTGACTTTTGGGAGCTTAGACAATAATAATAATAATAATAATAATAATAATAATAATAATAATAATAATAATAATAATAATAATAATAATGAAATCAACATATGGAATATTTTGGCTTGTTTAAAAACATTTTGGCATTGGTTTATGATCAGAAGTTTTTCATTCTGTGTGTGTGTGTTTTGACTGAACTTTTTTGGGGTGGGGGGGTTATTTTAAAAAGAGAACATTGCAGCTGTGCTCAGCAAAGAAGTAAATGATAAAACACATAATTCCATATCATCAAAGATGCTTATATAATTTGTGTGTGGAGTATGTTTCTGTTTTCAGTGTTAAATATTGTGATTCAGCTATAAATCCACACTCAGTTACATTCATTCAAGTCTTTCTTGTATTTTAACGGACATTATCTTAACTAGCTTCTTTTGTTTCACACTTGTATCACATAGATGAACACTGATGGTAAAAGACATTTGGTGGGACAGAGCTGGTGATCAAGGTGAGCTGCTGTGAGCTTCTAGAGAACAAACAAAGCCATTTCATTACAAGCTGCAGATGAATCTCAGCAAGACATTACTATAAGCATGATTCACCACAAAAAAAACCCCCCAAAAAATAAAACAAGACAACATCAAATCCAGTAATTGAGTTCATATTCCTCAGTAATGTACTACTGTAACACAACATTCTTTGCATGTACTGCATCACATTTAAGTTGGCACACAGTGGCAACAATCAGACTAAAGACTCGCTGTTTTCATTTGTTCAAGTGAAAATGTTAGCAGTGACTTAAAAAAGTAATAAGGGCTTAAATGCAAGGGGAACACACAGTAAAACACACTTACATGCTCAGCACTGGATATTTTCTTTTAAATACTCTACATGTCATCTCTGCAGACTGGAGGATCAACTGGAACCATTACTTGAGGTGAAAGAAGCCTGATGGTTTGGTTGGTGCAGCCATTAGCATGTTAGCTTGATTCTTGTGAGTTATGTGGATCTAAAATCAAACCAAAATCAAATGTCATTTATTAGGGGTGGGAAAATCGAATAGAAGAATCGAAAATAGGAATTTTTTGCTTTACAGTTTTTAAATCGATTTTTTTTTTTGTTAAAAAAAAGGGGTTTTTTTTCTCCAAATAAATAAAAATTATCGATTAAGAAATTTTTGTCATTTTTGTTGTTTTTATTGATCTTTTTACTTTTCTTCTTAGGCATTATAGCAGCAGAATTATTATCCGGCTACTGTCTTGATTTTTCATAATTTCCTAATAAAAAAAATGACAAGCAAAAAAGTTTTTTTTTCTTTTTTTTGTTTTTCATATACAAAAATCAGCAATATTGAAAAATTGTTAGAATTTTAATTTAAATTTAATCGGCACCCAAAGAAATTGGAATCAAATTTAATCGAGACAAAAGCATATCGTCACAGCCCCTATTTTTTATACACTTTTCATCCAAGAAATCAGGACAAGGTGATTTACATTAAAAAAAAATAATAATAAATAAATAACACCAATAGTTGGGAATCTATCCACACGGGAGAAACCCCACCCTCAACATACCGCCAACACTGTTACCATTGGGCTACTAAGGACCCCAAAACCACCCACACAAGCATGATTACCACAGCAGGGACAATGATCGAGCAGACAAGCCCCCTGGCACGCAGGATCTCAATAAGAAACACACTAAGGTTTTGTTAAATGAATTTCTTAAGAAGAACATTTAATTAGTAGCCAGGTTAAAGTAATTTCAAAATATCGTAACTACCGAGCTATTAGCTGCTACCTTTTTTTCTCATGATCAAAACCCTTTGGCTTAAACAATGATGTCTTCAATGTAAGAATTTTTACTGGCCCTCATCATTGAAAACACACAAAGAAATGCATATGATGCAGCCTTCAGGTTAAAGACGATCAATGTGGCTGTTGAAGAAGGAATTAGAGCTGCTGCATGATTCATGAAGGTGCAGCTTATAATCAGGTGCGCTATTAGTCTGGAAATTACAGTGATGTTAACAACACATATGTGACAAGTTAACTGTTAATCAGAAAAAAAACCAATGCAGTTAAAGTCAGAGGTACTCGGATATTTCCTTCGTAACATTAGAAAGTTCACAATCTACTAAAACTGCTTCACCAAAACATGAATTTCCTTCAGTCTGTGATTAAGTTAATCATGCTGAATTAGCCTACCTCAATTTATAAGCTATTCTGATGTTAAAGATGACTGAGGTTTTATCTAATTTATTTCAAGGTGGACATTACGACCAAACATCTAAGTGTGTTCAAGCTTATTGTAACATAATTACCCCCAATGAGCCATTTCCATGGTCCAGACACCTTTAAGCTAATAATTGTGATGAATGTGACCTAAAAGTCAAAGTTTTTTTAGATGTTGAGACTTTGTCTTAAACATTTTTAGACAGATGCATTTACTCCACATTTCTCTAAGTGACAATGTGATTCATGCACAGCGGGGATTCAAACTCTAAAGTTTCACATTGCAAACACTTCTCATTATTTACTGAACTAAAACAATATTGTTTGTATTCTGTCTGTGGACTAACTGAAGTTGTGATTATGGAATCAAGCAATTAAAGGATTGCCTGTTTATAACTTTTATAAACTTGGCTGTCCTGTTAAAAATCACCCAGTAGCTTCTTCCTGGCAGCTGCAGATATTTTAGCTCAGTAACATTTAAAATAAAACTTTAAATCCAATAAAAAACAAGTATAGAAAAATATCTCCATATAAACTATTAGTCTTCCTTCCATCTCACCACTAAACAACAGTTTATGTAATTTGTTAGTATATTACGTGTAGCAATGAAATTTAGAAAAAAAGGTAGGATTTAATAAGTTTTGTATTTATTTCTACTCCTTTTCAAACATGTAGATTAATTTTTTGTTGTTTTTTTTCTGCATCACATTGTGTGACCTTTTAATTTTACTTGCTTTGTTGTTTTGTAAGTATGTTTGAGTCATAATTTAAACTACTGTTTGAAATAAAGGAGTCATTTTTATGATTATTGTGCATCTTTGAAGCACTGATGTAACAACAGCAAGGCAGGTATAGGACCGCGGGTTTGCAAAACACAACACTAAAAGTCATGTTTGTGTTGTCTGGAAGTTTAGCCTGATTTGCAGCTTTTGTTTTGTTAATATTTCATATTTACGGTTGTTGCTGTGTTGTGCAATACCAGTTCATAATGTGAACTTATTCTAAATGAAAGGGGGGACTGATGCTTTATATAATTTACATAATCAATAAGAACTAGACTGTTTAGGATAAAAGTGGTCTAAATTTACCAGGAGATATTCATGGCTAAATGAGCTACATCCACTGAGTAAAATATGACTTCCATTCTCTGTGCTGCAGAAGTTATGTGGCGCCATTCGTGATCAATACGCATCAATGCAAGAGTTGAAATCATTGCATATTGCATTGCACTTTGTTGTCACCACAGCACTTCTGAAATAAAATACACACTCATAAAACTTGATTTTTTCTTACTGGTAAAGACTATTTGAACACTTACAGTACAAGGAGGCTGCATCCAGGGCTCCCCATCTATCTGCATGGGCAGAGCTTTGGTTGTCCTGCACGTGGAAAAATAGAAGACAGTGATAATCAGTTTTATAGTATGGTTTTCATGCAGATGCCAGTTCCTAAAGGATAAGCAAATAAAAACAAAAAACTTGACAAAATGACAACATAAAGAAAGAAAAAAAGACTACAGACCAGATCTATGCGGCATTAACAAATATTCTTGTTTTTAAGAGCTTGTAACCTGATGGTAATTTGGGAAGTCTGTGCCAGCCTGTGCCCAGCGCTCTTCAGTCCAGTATAGATTTGTCCCATCTCTATGACTCCCTCCAGCCCCACCACCTCAAAACGCTTATCGGTCATGTCTGAGGAGTCATGGAAAACAGAGATTGGATTCAAAGAGTTTGTAAACTATGAGTTTAAAAACTGATTTAGAAGAATCCATGAAAAAAGAAAGAATCACCTTGTATGACTGTTTTGAGAAGTTCGGGGTCAGTGATGACATCACTGTGCCCTGCTTCTGACACACCGTCCGGCTTCTTGGATTCACCCCAGAGGTTGGAGCCGCCGTGCATGCTGGGTATGTTGAGGATCGCTATGCCCTCTAAAGATGAGTTGCTCAGGTCCAGATGTCTGCCGCAGCACTGTTATCAAAAAGAAATTAAAACACTAATCACACATTGTTCTACCTGGTGAATCAGACAGATAACCGTAGATTAAGCTCTAACCTCAATCACAAGACAGTCCTTCAGCTTCTTGCAGGAGGCAGAGATGGACTCTGAAGTAGCAAACTCAAAGTACAAAAGTTTGTTCTTCATTCTTGAAAACAGAAAAAAACATTTTCATTTTTGTTTTTGTTAAATAACATTAACACATTACACAGTTTTTGAGAGGATTCAAAGTCTTTACAGTGTAGGATGTTTAAATGTAAAATGGAAGAAAAAAATATGATTTACTTATATAAGACTCTTTTTTTTTTTTTTTTTAGAGTAGTCAAAACACTTCTCTTCAGGCAGTAAAGCTGGTAAAATCTGGTGTTACCATCTGCCTAGTTTCAGTCAAAGTTATGATAGAGCCTTGTGAAGCGCAGTATAATGTAGCTAAGGACTGTTTCTATTTTTACTTTTGCAAAAGTACACAAGTGGAGCCCCAGAATAAAAATGTTCAGCAAAAAAAGAGAATAACAGATCAATTTTCATGTAAATACTCACCTGCTGTTGAACCTTTGGGGATGTTTTTCTCTCGTGGAGTGGAAACGGTGAGCAATAGAGGCATCCTGTAAACACACACATTGATGCAATCATAATAAATAAAAAAATAACTGTGTGTGTCAAAAATAGTTTATGATTAAAGCAGGCAGTGAATACTGTGTGACATTTAGACTCCCTGCTTAGTTAGCAGCTTACCACTCCAATAGAGAAGTAGTTGTTAATGATCTCAAAGGGTACAGGATCTCCTGCCTCTTGAGGGTCGTTTGGGATCACCTGGATGCTCCAGCGATCCATGGCAATCATCTCACTTGTCTCAATCTCCTTCAGGATTTCCCTCAAGTCAGACCCCTCATATCCTGTCATGGTATTACAAGAAAAATGCTGTTATTACCCAATAATATACCTGAGTTATATTTGTTGCATTAGAAATTACCTCCTCCCCAGCGAAGACAGCGAGCCAGGTCATTCCCAGTGCCAAGAGGCAGGACGGCTACTGGGGGATGCACCTGGAGGCCCGCTTTGTCTGAAATTACAAGTAACAACTGTTATTTAATTCAAGAGATGGTTATCTCAGTTTGCCTCTCGGGAGGTCTGAAGGATGTGGATTACCTATGGCATCCAGGAGCCAGCCGACTGTTCCGTCTCCTCCGCACACCAGGATCCGGTACTGACGAAGACTACGGAAGAAGTGCAGCCTAAAAAACATCAAAGTCACGCTTAATAAAAATGAGCTGACATGATTTAGATATTTAAATTACAAGCTTCTTAGCTTTATTAGTTACCCTGGAGCAGGGCCTCCATTGGACAGGTTGTACACCTGACGAGGGTTCAGCAGACCGTGAAACTTTCTGAGGACTCTGCAAAAGAAATGCAAAAAACACTTTTATATGAACTGAAATTATAATACACAGGGGGAAAAGCTTTCATGGAGATTATACATTTATGACATAATGCAAAGAAAACTGTATGTTGTCACTGGAAACATTCCCGCCGTTCCTTTAAACTATACAGGAGTATGTCTTACTTACCGTTCACCTTGCTTCCCTCCACTTGTAGGGTTTACAAACACCAGAAGAGGGTGGGTGTCAGGAATGGGGACAATCTGGGGAAAATAAAGCAAAATACAAGAGGGAATACATTAGATGAAGCAAACTAAATGATGCCAAAAGGTTTATGAAGGCTCATGGTTCTGAATCTTCCAGCCACAGGGATCCAGGGGGGTCCTCGAGGGCTGCAGTCCTGCAAGTTATGGATTTTTCTGGCTGCAGCGTACTTGAATGAGACTGAAGGGACCCATTTCATTTGAATCAGGTGTGTTGAATCAGGGAGACATCTAAAAGCTGCAAGCTGAAGGATTTTTAGTTGAGTTTGTTAAATTAAAGTTGGGATTCTATCTTCACTCAACCTGAAAGTGCACTCAGACCTTCTCGTTTTCACAAACTCCTACTACATTTGGAACGAGTTTCTCACCACAGGACAGTGAAAAGCATTGTCAGATGCGACAGTGTCATTTGTTTCCTCAAAAATCATTAGAGCAAGTTAAAGAAATTGTAAGTAAAGCTTTTTGGGGGAAATCCTGCAGTTAAACAGCATGACAGCGACAGAAAGTTTGAAGTGTCTCTATTCTGCACATTTCAGTCTAATTTATTTTAATATGCAAGTCCAGAAGAGCAAGAAATAATCCCGCATTTTTCACAAACCCCTTCATTCATTTAGTATTGATCCTCTCAGATCAGCCTCTGCAAGAAACAAGCGAACAGAGAAAGCTCCGCCCTCTGTCCTGCCAGCAGGCTGCATCTGATTGGTCAACTGCTAGGAGTAGTTATACTGAACAGTGAAGGTCGGCGTGGCTTTCCTCTCGTGAAAGGGCACAACCTAGAGAAGATGGTCCATCACTGAGTCCCTCCCTCGGGACGTCAATAAAATTTCGAAGTAGAAAAAACTCTAAAAACATTTTTCCTAAATGAGCTGAATATTTCTGTGTCTCAATGGTTTAAATATTTTAGTTTATGTTGAATTTTATGTCAAAAACAACAAAAAGCATATCAACAAGACTGAATGCAAAATGAACATATTCACACTGATTAATTGGGGGCAAAAAAAAAAAAACAAACAAAAAAAACAATTAAGCTTTTTAAGACTGCAAGTACTTGCCGTATTTACAAAAATAAGTTTCAGGTACATTTAATCTGACTCTTGCAAATAAGGTTTTTTCAATGACGGTACTCTTTATACATGATCACCAGCAACTTCACATTAAAGTTTCAGAAATGTGTCCTGTTTTCATACATTTCCTTTTGGTTATTCAACAACAGCCATTGTAGGCCTAAATGGTGGTACAGAACAACAATAAATACTGAGGCATAAAATGAAGAAGAAATCAATTAATTCATTGAGAGTAAACAGCAATATCTAATGTAAACTGATGCTTTTTGCCTGTCCAACACAAACTGAACTGAATTTAAAAAACACTCACAGTCAACATTTAAACTCTCATCAAATATTGAAAAAACTCTGCAAAAAAACAATGACATTAGCATGAACAATTTTAAAGTGAATGCACAGGAAAAAAAAACA
Source organism: Telmatherina bonti (assembly GCF_933228915.1). Lineage (NCBI taxonomy): Eukaryota > Metazoa > Chordata > Actinopteri > Atheriniformes > Telmatherinidae > Telmatherina > Telmatherina bonti. The sequence goes on along the minus strand of NC_136624.1, from coordinate 34,090,715 downwards.
TACAGTTAGTCATGTAGCTGTAAAAAGAAAGGTAGGAAGGTGGAATAGACACAGACCTGCAGGATGTGGCCGTCAGGAGTAACATTCAACAGACTGGTATCTTCCTCCTGCAGCCAATAAGTAACCAACAAACAGCCGATCAATGTCCGAACATCCAATTGCTCTGAAACCACATTTGATTATTCTGGTTGAGACATGTTTACCTTTGAGACAGCATAGATAGCCCATGGAGGCAGTATGTGGTCTCTCAGTGCTCCACAATCACATTTCGGTAATCCAGGCAGAACACAGTCGTCATGTCGCTTTAAAACAAAACGGGACTCGGTGAGAAGAAAAAAACGCAGAAATTCATTTTTAAAAATGGTCATCGTTGTACACAGATGCTCACCATCTCCTGACACCACACACAGCGCTTCCCCGCCAAAGTTTTGATCTTCTTGAAGCAGACCTGACACTTGCTGGAGTTACAGTCAGCCTTGATCCAGGCGTGAGCAGCTTTCTGAAGCGCACAACGCACAAGAAGGTGTCATCCCACAAGTGCTACCGATTCGGTTTTGTTTTTCTTTCAGCAATGAAATTCTGCCAACTTTATTTCCAAATCCATTGTTTTCTGCATACTTTAACATTTCTTTCTGTGTTGAATTAAAGTAACACATCACTGCATGAAAGAAGCTGAATATTGTTTTAATATTGATTTAAAACAATCAGTGCAGATAGTATTCTCCTAAAGCAGCTGTTGAGGTCCTCACTTGTTTCAGATTTGCATCAATATGGACAAGGCAGATGGGCATCTCAAGATAAAATACCCCTAAAGCGAAAGGGTAACCTCACCAGCAAAGACAACTTACTGTTGTGATCCGCTTTTAGCTATAATGCTGCTATACTAAAAAAAAAAAAAAGAGAGAAAAAACAGACACTGACCAGATCATTGTCTATGCTTCTGCAGAATTAGGACATTTAACAGATGTACAGGTCAGACTGTGGCAGCTGTAATCTGCACTTAAAAAACACTGATGGGCTGCACTTAGTGGCTAAACCACCACCATGTTTCCTGTAGTTAATGTGTTTACTGTCACTGCTGCCAGACTTTGTGACAGTGAATAAAGAGACGTTTGATGAATGCAGCCTTTAAACACACTGTAACGTCATTCAACGTAAAATGTTAATGTGTCTGTAAATGTAACTGTAAATCTGAAAAGCAGAGTTAAACTTAAACCAGCAGAAAGATCTGCCACAGAAAAAGTGATCACTGGGTTCCTTACACCAATTTCCTGCTTGGATTTGACAAACGTAGGGGCGCAAGGTTCAGGATCCTTGTTCGCACACTGGCTGTGGACGGTGTACGTGCAGCCTGGGGAAGACAAATATCAGAGAAAAGATAAAAGTAATCTTCTTACAGGAAAGCTGACACTGTCAGAAATCAGGTTGTGCAATTAAAATGGAACTGGCCTGTCTGCTCCAGTTCACTTGTACAGTTTAATAAGTGCATGACTGCCCCCAGGTGGTGGCAGGGAGTTCTTACAGATGCAGCAGAGTCCCTGCTTCCCCAGGCCAAGCAGCATGTTCTCACACACACTACAGTAGGTCGGCTTGTTAAAATGCTTCATCCTCCAAATGTGCTGCCCGTCCTTCTCTGTCATCTGTGGGTGAAGGCGAGAAAGAGGGGAAGTAACAGAGAAAAGTGTTCTGTTCATACGAAAGTGGATGGTTAAATTCAAGCTGGACAAACCAGAGAAGGGAACATGGTGCAAATTAAATGTATTTTTCACCTTCAGGCCAAGCAGCACAAGCAAAGGCACATTGTTCATGCCTCCTTTCACCCACTCCTCCAGAGTGACGGTCCCACTACCATCCACGTCAATTGCAGTCATCATGTCTTTGAGCACCTTTCCAATCACAAAAGAAGAATCTTCCATCACACAATAACCTTCTCAGCAAGCTTCCTTATGCATCTTGCTCCCTGAAAGCCTCACAACCTGACGCAAGATTGCAAATAACATGACTGCAATAAGAAAAAGCGAGTGCTCACTGGTCTCAGTTCAGTCACATCCCAGCCCAGGTAATCAGCAGCCCGCATCATCTGCGTGATGATACGATCCACTTCCTGGAGAAGAAATAACACAGTTCTGGTAGGTTTGAAGAGCAAGTTTGGTGATAATACGACTGTTTTTATTGCCATAGCTACAACTTCTATGTTGCATATCAGTTAGTTAATTTAATGGGACTATGTTAACATAAACTGTTAAATGAAACTGCTACTTGTACGCAAATCATGCAGAAATAATAAAATAAAATAGAAAATCACCCTGGATACTTAATGATCTAAAACATATGATTGACATGTAGCTCTTTGAGAAGCCTGTCAGCAACTTACAGAACTGTCCAAGAGTCCGTTGCCATCTTTGTCATAAAGTTTGAAGGTAACTAGAACCAAACAAAGTCAGTAAGTGATATTCCAAGTTTCAATTTTCATCTTTTATTTTTAGTGAAGTAGATTGACAAAGAAAGTAGACCAACATTCAAGTTTCTCCCGCGGCTGTGCTTCCTCAAGCACTGAAAAGTAACAGGATACATCACGAAGAAAGACCGCACCTGTGAAAACAGATGCCTTTTGAACAAACGTGGAACTTTAACCAGCACTGATGTAAGATCAGTTTAGTTCTGTAGCAACAAGATGAAGGTGTGATACAGGTAAACTACACCTACAGCTTCATTCCTTTCATACTTTTTGAAGTTTTTCAGAAACTTTTAAAGGCCACATTTGGAGTTAGGCAGCACTGCTAATGACAAATTTCCTCCAAACATTTGCACCACTGTTTCAGCTGAAATACAAACAGGTATTCAAAATATTTTACCTCCTTTGGGTATGGGACACTTTGTGGACTCATCTTGCTCAACTAGTTGAAAATATCGAAAAAGACGTTGGCAGAAATCTGCAGGAAACTCCTCCACTTCCAGGTAGGTTTTGAGGAAGAGGCAGAAGCCCACAGAATCCACACACTGAGCAGGGGAAGGTGATATTAGACAAGATCAGCTAACAAATGGAAAACTTACATTCACCAAAGTATTCTTTTTGTTAGTTCTGTATAAATTATGTAGAAAGACCATTTTACTTGTAAACTAACAAGAGAAAAAGAAAACTGTGAGATCAACATATGGCAAAACTAAAAATTCTGATGAGAAATATTCATAAAATCATTTTAATTATGTACTACAAAGAAATGGAAATGGATACTATTACAACATAAAATACTTTTTCTCTGGAAAGTACTTTTTGAGATCATGAAATGATTTTCTTTTCTTTTTCCTTTTAATTTAATAAATTGATCCAATTAGGAAACGGATCTTTCTTCATGTTGCAGCTTATAAATCAGATGAGAACACAAGGTCAAGGACCTGGGACCAGATTATCACCTGGTGGTTCTGAGGTATGAACCCCAACTTGCTAATCAGTACCACAAGATGCTTTGCCACTCATCCACTACTTAAATAACTTTTTACATATAATTGCTCAGAATGAATCTGTGTGCTTAGGTTACCTCTCCAGAACTGTGCTCAGCCAGACGACCTCCAGGCTGAAAGTCCTTGATCACATCTTTCACCCTCAGATTACTCTCTGCAGGGAGAACATTGTAGAGGTCAGAAAGTGACTGGATTAAGGAGTCTAAATGAAGGAAGTGGCGTGCAAATAGAAAATACTTAATTAAACTGAAAACATGTTTGTTTTTCATCTAAAACACCAGTTAAAGTTAAAATTAAGTGTGAACCTTAAGAACATCAAGTCCAGGTTTGGAGTTTGTAGTCTGATGTAACACATTGCAATGCCACTCATGGATCCAGACAGGTGCTGTGTACATGTAATTATCTATTCATCCATTATCCAACAGGCAAATAACCCCAAAACGCTAAGAGCCTACAAACCCATTTAATTTCTTTCAAAGCCTTTGAGTGGACAGAATATTTTTAGCTCAGTTCCACTTTTTGTTTGGTGTCGACATGTCTATTTAATTCTCCATTCTCCAGGACATCCGCATGCACTTAAATTTTGTCTTTGTGCTTCTGAAAGACCCTTCATGGACATCCTCTGTCATTTATTTCACAATGTTACAAGTACTTATGGATTAAGGCAGCTTTGAATTGTTTAATGGCAATTTCCTGAACATTTACCCTGAATACCGAGGAGATTTGTCTAATTTGAGTGTGTAAACTGTTCTTGCTCTTACTGGACTTTGACTCTTGATCCTGATGCCTGTCTTATCTTAATTTGTGTTTATTAACCTTCATAAATCATCCCACTTCCAGATAGGTTTTCTTATTATTCTCTGCTACTACAGTCAAACATTTAGACACACCTAGTCTGTTAAATGACGTTGGATGGTGTCCAAACTATTTTCTGGGAGTGTATTATACCTTTTCCATTAAATATTTTATATTTACAATCTGATTAGGTAAATGAAAAGACAAAAAAGAAAAAAATAAGTAAATAAAAAGTGATGTTGATCGATCTATCCACTTTCTATACCTACTTATTTCAAATTGGGGTCAGAGAGAGTGTATCTCAGATGTTAAAAGGCAAGATCCTGTGTACACACTGGACAGGTTGCCAGTCCATCACAGGATCCGCACAGAGTCAAAAAATCAACACCAATGTAAAAACACCAATTAACCTGACGTGTGGTTTTTTTTTTTTTGGACCGTGGGAATAAGACTGAGAACCTGTTGAAAACAGATACAGGCACAGACAGAGCATGTAACTCACCAGCAGAGGAATGGCTCCTTGTCATTTTCCTATATGCTTTAATGTGCTTTTCTTAGCATTGCTAATGGTGCATTAACATAGATGTATCACTCATGTGCTGTAACCAGTCAAACTGGATTGGACTACATTATGTACAGCTGGGAGGTTTAAGCGGTGGCAGTGTGTTAGTCTTTATGAGCTGTTTGGAAATTGGTTATTGCAACATAAAAAAAAGGGGCATCTAATGATAGATGTTTGCAGGATTACACCTTCAACTGGTTACAAGTTACAATCAGCACCGATGTGGCTTTTATATCAATTAACACCCAAAACTCACCTTCCATGTAATGTTGCAGCTGGATAAAATCCACAGGAGTCAGAGAGCCTTCTGTGTCTTCGGAAGAGGCCATGTTGATCAGCTGCAAGAAAAAACAACAACTAACTTTCAGATGACTGGAACCACAACAGCCTCTAATCCTTATGGGAGTTTTCTGAAACAACGAGGTAGGTCTTTTACTTTGACTATTACTCAACTAAAACGGTTTAGTTCCATTCTTACCATTGCACATTACTCGATAGTCATCTACAAGCAAGTTTGCTACTCAGTCTTAGGATTCCTCCATATGTGAGGATCCACGTGAACTCCCCCAGTGTAAATCACGAACAAATGATTTTATCATGCAGATTTCTGTTTACATGTTAGAAAACATGGGTGTGGGTCAAAGTTTTACAACAACATCTGGACAGCTGAACAGCTGCCCAAAGTCTGATCACAAGACGTAAGTCAAACTGCTGTCTATAGTGACAGAAAATTATTTAGATAGCTGAAAACAGGCCAAGCACCATCACATTTGGACGTTCTGCTTGTGCAAGTGAATGTGTCCATCCACAGTTCCATCAGCTTAATCAGCAGCGCCAAACAACACATCGTTTTAAAACGCGCATCCATCAGACAGGATTAAAGAATGAAACAATGGTACCTAACTGACTGACATGTCCTGTAAACTTACCAGGGTTGAGATCTGAAAGTGCTGAACAGGTGTTTGGACAGGAAGAGGACAGATAGCACACCCTCCCAGACTTTTTTCTTCTTTTCTTTATAAACTTGTTTCAGAGCTTCAGAGCTCAGCTGAGCTGTCCCAAACACGCAGCAGCACGGACCTCTGATAGGTTAGCTGCCTGCTACTAGTGGGTAAATGTCTGCCGCAGTATTAGTGGATATAAAGGATTAAGACTGAAGGGAGGAGGGGCCTTCAGCGACATAATTACAGTTAGTGGCACAACCCCACGCGCGCACGCAGACGCACAGACAAATGCAACGCTCTCTGATCTGATCTGCTGTTCCCATCCAAACAAGTCATTGCATTTTCTACATATTCATACTCTGCTGTTCACAGCTTTAATATGTAAATATGTGAGTGTCTATACAAAATAGAATATGTAAATAAAATGCATTGACATGCAGAATATTAATTTATTTGTCTCTAAAAACTCTGGATAGGATAAAAAAAAATATGTTAAGTTTCAGCATATTTGTTCATTTAGCTCATTTGTATTAGAATGAGCCATCCACCTACAGCAGCTGATGATGTTACAAAATGCTTCCCATTGCAGCAATCAAATAAAAAAATAAAAACATAAGTGAGTAGACAACAATAGAAATGCAGTTGTGTGAGAACTATTTCACTCGGTATAAAAAAATTTTTAAAGTCTCAGATAAAATCTGAAAAGGATCATGGATAGAAATTAGGTTTTAATAAGATACTTTAAAAAGAAAAACAGTGAACAGATTGTTCCAGGCCTTAGGGACTTTGACAAGAAATGTTCTGGTTTAGGACCTCAAGAAGAATTTGAAAGGAATCTGCCAGAGAAGACCAGGCTTTTAAGGCCCATAGGGTTCTAAATGACAAGATAATTAAGGTCATGATGAACTAGTCAAGAGTAAGACCTTAAAGATACAGTGTGTAAGAATTACTAGCATCTAGTGACAAAGATGGGCACAAAAATTACTTCCAGTCATAAGTGCAGTTGTGAATGCACCATCACTGGAATCAAACTCTTGCAGTTCCAGTGTGTCAGGTGCAGCAATGTAAGGCTGGAAATTAGTCAGACTCTTCAAATTGTTTTTTTGTTTGTTTGTTTGTTTGTTTGTTTCGTTTTGTTTTTTGTTAACAACTTTTTTGTTAACAACTTTGTTATTTATGTATTTAAAAAAAAAAAAAGATGATAATTAAAAAAAATGCATCTCCTTATTCATTATTTAATTTTGATATCCCTGAGAAAAAAATATTTGACAAATGTTGGATATATATATATATATATATATATATATATATATATATATATATATATATATATATATATATATATTTTTTTTTTTTTTTTTTTTTTTTTTTTTTTTTTCCTGATGAACATGTAACCTCATCAGTGTGATGGTATTGGTGAAAGGTGATTAACTCTGATTATGGAAGAATTATGAGAGAAATCACCCAGATGCACTTTCAATGAAAAGGGCTTGTTGCTGCATCTGTTATTATAATTATGTTGCACATTGCATATATATACATATATATCACTGTTTTTGCACCTGTCACCATTGAGTGGTGACAGGTGCAAAAACCAGTACTTCATCAAAACCAGTACTTCATCCAAACCAGTACTTCATACTGGTTTGGATGATCTCTTGTGGAAACGTAATGGGAAGCAAGGAAGCGGAAAGTTGGTTTGGTGATTAATTGTCTTCTACTTCATCTACATCTGTAAGTTTATGAGTTTATTATATTTGTAAAGTTTACTATATGTGTCCATTTTTCTACTTGTCAGATTTTTTGTACCGTTTGTTTTATTTATAATTGTTAAATCCCTATTATTGTATCTTCTTGTCATAAATTCATAAATTTTACCAAAGTAAGTTTTGTTTTTCTTTTTTTTTTCTTTTTTTGGTTGGTTGTTTTTTTTTTTGTTGTTTTTTTTTTTTTTTTTTAACTTTACTCTTGTGTAATGACAGCTGTTCTGCCAGTCAGTCTCCATTTTGTAGTTGTTGTAGAGACTTGGGGGAATCAACAAACTGATCAAGAAAGCTGCTTCTGTGCTTGGAGTAACTCTGGAGCCGCTGGAGCTGATTGTCCGAAGAAGAATGTTGCACAAGCTGATGAAGATGATGGAAGGTTCTTCACACCCTCTCTACAATACAGTGATGAAACAGCAAAGTGTGTTCAGTGACAGGCTTCTTCAGGTCCACTGTAAGACTGAAAGATAGAGAAGATCATTCCTGCCAGCAGCCATCAGCCTCCAGAAAAAAAGACCTCCTCAAGTTATTTATATACTACAATATTGAATTTCCCTTTGGGAATTAATAAAGTATTTTTTTTATTTCATTTCATTTATTTAATTATGCATTTATTATATTTGTCAAGTTTATTGTATGTGTCCATTTTTCTACTTGTCAGATTTTTTGTACTGTTTGTTTTATTTATAATTGTTTAATCCCTGTTTTTGTATCTTCTTGTCATTAATTCATAAATTTTCCCATAGTGAGTTTGTTTTCTACTTTATTCTTGTGTAATAACAACTGTTCTGCCAGTCAGTTTTGTAGTTGTCTTCTTTTCCTATGCTGTAGGGGGCAATAACACCTTTTAGTTACAGATGGAAAGTACATTAATCTATAGTAGAAGAAGAAACGGTCTACGCAGGTGTTTACGTTCTTCTACTTCCGTAGCTCCGTTAAAGCGGAATGACGTTACCAATCTGATGTTAAAATCCAAATTTGACAGGAAACTCTTGATTATGTTACCTATATTTTAATATAATATTTAGAGATGATTAAATGGTCAATATTATTCAAATCGTTTGATGTCCACTGTTGGCGCTTTATGGCGAGTTTTCCTCGTTAATCGCTGAAAAAGCTAAAAGCTAGCGTTAAGTTAGCAGCGCGTCAGTGGACGTAATTTAATCATTCACCGGCTGATCCGCACTTTGCCTTGTGTTAATTTAGATCTCAAGCAAGGCAATCATGGCCACTAGGCGTCTGACTGATGCCTTCTTGTTAATGCGGAACAATGCAATCCAAAACCGGCAGATATTGGCAGAGCAAGTGAGTACATACGACCCCCGTCTGAGTACACGTAGCAATGCTGCGGTGAGTGGTCTGCATCGTTTTGACATTTTAATGTGTGTGTTTGCATATAGCCAGCCACTGAGCCCTCATAGCTAGATTTAGTTGTGTATAAATAGAAGATACTTATTAATCACAGCGTATTGTACGTGGTTAGTGCTGGTGTTGTCCCTAGGTTCACCTCTAGATAGATGTTTGTGGCTCTGAGGGGAGCGAGGAGGAGGATGCTGACTGTGCAGACATGTTTGCTCAAAGATGCCAAATCACGACAAAAAAAAAAAAAAAAAAAAAAAAAAGTAAAATAATTTTTAGAAAAAACAGAGTCAAACAGCAACTTAAGGTATTTAATAGGGCTGTGACGATATGCTTTTCTCCCGATTCGATTACGATTTTTTGGGTGCCAATTCAATTTATATTGCGATTCTGCCAATACTTTGATATTTCTGATTTTTGTAGATTAAAAACAAAATAAATGTATAAAACTTCTTTTTAGCTCGTCATTTCTCTTGATTTCAATGAGGAAGAAAACAACACAGTAGCCAGACCACCATTCTGTTGCTTTAATGCCCAAGAAGATGTGTAAAAAGCTCAATAAAAACAATAAAAATGTCAAACATTTTATAATGGATTATTTTTATTTGTTTGGAAAAACATTTTTTTTAAACAAAAAAATCAATTTTAAAATTGTGAAGCAAAAAAAATCCAGATTTTTTATTTTTCGATTGTATTTTCCCACCCCTAGTATTTAACGGGAGATTTATTAAAATGGACATAAAACACTATAATTTTGTCTAAATAAATTGTCACTCGAAACTTCATACATGTTTATAATGTCCACATGTGCTCCTCAGTAGCAGAAAGATAAATAACTATGTTGTGGTTTAGTCTAGATCAGTGTTTATCAATTCTGGTCCTCAGGCCCCCCTGCCCTGCCTGTTTTAGACATGATCCTCCTCCAAAACACCTGAGCCTGTTAACAAGCCCTTCATTTCATTCAGGTGTGTTAAAGTAGGGTCGCCTATAAAACATGCAGGGCAAGGGGGGCTGAGGACCAGAATTGAGAAACACTGGTCTAGATGAAACTGTACCTGTGATATGTATGTGAACTAGACTGGAGCTGGATGTCCTCTGCACACAAATGCAACATTTACTTTACATCCACAAGAAACGTACTGGTTTGGATGATCTCTTGTGGAAACGTAATGGGAAGCAAGGAAGCGGAGAGTTGGTTTGGTGATTAATTGTCTAATTTTCCCACACAAGCAGCCACAAGATTTCTGTTCAAACCCACAGCAAATGGGCCTCACATCAGGGAATGAGACATGAAATAGGAACTTGGAGATGCAAAAAAAAAAAGAAAAACTCCAAACAACTGCAAAGACGGTCTCTCAAAATATCCAGATTTCTCTGCTTTGTTTTTCCTGAAGTTTAGTCAGCCTGATGAGGCCGATGTCTCAGCTAGTACTGCTCAATCCTGAAATTTATGTCATCATATTACATTGTGCAAACAATATTATTCTCTCATTTTTAAGGTAAAACTTTATTTAGAGAGTAAAATGTAGCAACACAGTCTCATCTTATTCCCTGACACTTTTCCTGAGCTGCTGAAACCTTGCAGGTGTAGCCTACATGCGACTAGTCTCACTCCGTTGTGAATGTTTTAACTAGTTACATCCTTGCTGAGGTCGATTCAGCTGTTAGTCTTTCACAGAAATAGTTCACATGTGAGGATATTTACAATCATTGGCAATGAAAACAGGCTATTTGTATTCTGTCACTCATAGCACAATACAAACAAAATTACGAAGCAATCTTTGACAAAATGAAAAATACTTTATTAAGCCCCACGGTAAAATTCAATTTGAGCCATTAAAACAACTTAAATAAACATGCACACAAACAGAGTGAAGTCTTGTGTGCATCTATACAAAGCACAATGCAGATTGGCATTTTTGGTTTGTTACTTGAGGTAAACCAGCAAGTAATCCCTGATGAGAGGAAGATGCAATGAAAATCCTTCAGTAGAGCGTTTTTGAGCTTCAGATTCCTGTTTGATTTTAAAGGTTATGTTCAAACTCTGCATCACATATGAATTAGATGTAATGACACTATTAAAAGTGATCATATTAAGGCAAATCGTAAGTAGAATCTAATCTGTTTCTGAAGGAGGTCACTGGTGAGAACAAAAGAAACGCTCTGCTCGATCTTGTGACCACGGGACCTTCTTATAAAAATCTATTCACGCTACATGAATCTTTCCTTCCGCATTTATTACTCTGCTCCAACCAAACAAATTGCGTGTCTGAAATGGAGAAAAGTCAGAAGTCACATGTTCACAGTGTCTTGCTTACAGCCCCCCTTTTCTTCAAGTGTCTGTGTTCTGTGTTTGTAATCATTGTTGTAGATTTTATGTAGTTATTCATCAGTGTTACAGAAAACTGATAGTTTGTGGTGAATTGAATTGATTCTGTGTTTTGTTTTGTTTTTGTTTTGTTTTTTTAGAGCAATTTGCAATGTGGAAGGTGTTTCAAACTAAAGCTATTAAATAGTTTAACTGAGATGCTTTTTGTTGTCTTGTGACAGAAGAATGAAACACAAAGTGTACAGACTTAATTGAACCTGCTTATTTTGCTAGTACGAGATGAGCATTCAGCTTATTGTATCTGTCAGGGGTAGAATAGCCGAGTTTGCGAGAAGCTGGCAGTTCTGTTTGTAAGTTAAAACAACACACACAAACACACTGGAGATGCAATTATTCCAAACAGCTCTGAAATTTTAGTGCTCCTTCTGCTACTGTGGGTGAGATTGCATTGACTATACGAGACATATCCTTATTTTAAACACTTAAAATTCTTGTTTCATTCTTTTAATATCCACTTTGGACAAGCCTTTCTTAGTCATTTCTGCCTCTTTAGTCTCTATCTCTTACATGTTATGATTTAACCTGAATTTATTCAACTTATTGCAAAGTTCTGCATTTGTTTCTGCATCCACGCCAGCTGTATGTCTCTGGTTACGGCTAGAATGAAAACAAGCAGCCAGACTTGATTTATAGTTACGGTTTCAATTGTTTTGAGCTAGATGCAAAAACATCTTTTTTTCTTTTTTTTTTTTGTATTTTCCATTGACTTTTGGGCCTCTGTTTCTCTTACATCTGCCTTTCTCTCATTTTCCTCTCTTTGCTGGATGGAACAACTCTCCTCTCTGACAATCACATTAGGAGCTTGATGAGGTATTGTAGCCGCTTCTCTTCATGGTAGAATAACCTGCTTGGCAAAAATGGGACACCATTGTCATCACAGTTTTGCATTATTATATAAAACATGTTGATCTTTTTTTTTTTTTTTTTTAAAGTTGGCTGATGATCGAATGGCTCTTGTGTCTGGGATCAGTCTGGATCCTGAAGCTGCCATTGGAGTCACCAAAAAACTGCCACCCAAATGGATAGAGGGGGTTGATGAGGTAAAACTGCAATTAGATGAATATTAAAAAAGAAAATAGAGATCAGTAGATCAGTGATTATTAATTTGACTCATTCCTGGAGTCATCAAAGCACAAAGTGATTCTGTTGACAGTTTTTTGTTTAATTAATTGCTAATCATCGCCTTACAGATCCAGTATGAAATCACACGGATTCGGCAGAAGATGAAGGAACTGGCCTTACTTCATGACAAGCACATGAATCGTCCCACACTCGATGACAGTAGTGAAGAGGAACATGCTATTGAGATCACTACTCAGGAGATCACACAGGTGCAGCCATTCTACCAGCAGTGCAGCCGGAAAGAAGACTTTTTCCTCCACTGGAATACAAAGAGACTTATGAGTGCACGTTGCATTGATTCTGCTGTTTAAGCTCGTAACTCTTTTCTTCTTTGCAGATGTTTCATCGATGCCAGCGAGCTGTGACCAGCTTGCAGTCCCGCTGCGGCCACTGCACCGAGCAGGAGGAGAGACTCTTAAGAAACGTGGTGTCGTCTTTGGCACAAAGCCTGCAGGAGCTCTCCATCAACTTCAGACACACACAGTCGAGCTACCTAAAACGTAAGAACTGGTCCAGGCCTGGTCTCTAGGGCAGGGTAAGTCAGCTCAGTCCTACGAGGTCCAGCAGGTTTCATATGCATTTCTGCTTCAACACACCTGAATCAAATGAAGTGGATCAAGCAGCCTATCATGTTCGGCACAAAGGCTCAGTAATTTGAGGCAGCTGTGTTGGAACAAGGATACATAGAAAACCTGCTGGATTGCGGACTTCGTAGGACTGAGTTGAATACCCCTGCTCTAGGGGAAACTTACTCCTTTCTGTGCTGTCATTACTGCCGAATCTAAGACTACATTTCTTTTATCATCAAGTTTCCTTGTGTTTCATCCACCAGGTATGAAGAATCGTGAGGAGAGATCCAAGCACTTTTTTGACTCTGGGCCTTTAATGGAAGAAGATGAAGATTTAGCTCTGTATGACAAGGTGAGAGGCGTTGCCATATTTGTTTAAATAAACACAGTTAGATTTGGACAGTTTTACAATGGAAATATTACATGCATGAGCACAAAGGAAAGAAAAATCCATTTACTTTATTTTGTTTGTAAATGTAAAGCACAAGTGTCAAACTGCTGACCTCGAGGACAGGTATCCTGCAGGTGAGTTAGTGTCTCCATGCTCCAACTCACCTGGCTGGTGTGTTGGTGCAGGGAAACAACAAAAACCCACTGGAACTTGGCGCTTGAGGACTGGAATTTGACATCCCTGGTCTAATGCAAGAGCTATCATGACTTTAAATGAGCTCAAATGGATTTTAAAATAAAGCACTCTGAGTGTTTGCTGAGGGTTTCTGTGAGGAAGGAAGAGGCTTCATCTCCCTGCCGTCTATTTGTGTTAAAACTGTATCGTTTCCTGTCTTCCAGGGGTTCACAGATGACCAATTGATGCTGGTGGAGCAGAACACAGTTATGGTTGAAGAACGAGAGAGGGAGATCCGACAAATAGTGCAGTCCATCTCAGATCTGAATGAAATTTTCCGAGACTTGGCTGGAATGGTGGTGGAGCAGGTATTCGTGATGCAAACCAACATGCAGTTGTGTTTTGGAAACGCAGCTTTCTGTACTTGTCGCTGCAGAGCGAGAGCTGTATTCATAGGAACTCAAATGTAGGATGTTAAGATCAAGATAAGCAAGTCCTTTCTTGTTGTCATGCGAGTTGTCTTTTGGGAATGTTTCCTAGGAAATCCAACATACTGGAGATTTACTTTTCTGACTTCGTAGTCGGATTTAGAAAAGTCAAAGTCTCAGTTGTTATTAAGTCAAAAGGACTACAGGAAGTCTGAAAAACTGCATTTAAGTCAGAACAAAATGCTAAATCATGAATAAATACAATTTGAATTTATTAAAAATTCTTTAATGAAAACACTTTAAAACCAAGCATGTCTGTAGCTCCACATAGCTTACGGGAAGCAGCCGTCCACAAACTCGCAGCTCATATGTTGCAGCTCAGAAACATCCTGAGCAAATTTACACATTTCTATTCACTTTACACTCAACTGAAACGAATTAATGTGTCAGTATGTTGTTTTATGGCATATTTAACATAATATACCTTTTTTAAAGTAACTGATGACTATAAAGTCACTGAGATGCAAATGTTTAAAAACAAAAACTGTTGTTATTCACTCTGTATAAATGTGGGTTTCTTAATAAGTGTCATGATTTGTAAGATGTGTTCTGCATTTTTCATTTTTTATGTGAAAATATGTGAAAGGAAAAATACTTTTAGTTTTAAATGAAGCAGCTGTAGCAGTGACTAACATGACTGCGAACCTCCAGTACACTACATAACTCATACCCCGAATGATTTTCCTCTGCTAATGAAATCTCTTCCTCATTAAGGGCACCGTTCTCGACAGAATCGATTTCAACGTGGAGCAAGCTTGTGTTAAAACGGAAGATGGATTGAAACAGTTACAAAAAGTAAACACAGTATGGTCTCACTCACCTGTTATTGTATTTTACAGCGTCTGCCTGGTCAAATAGATGTTTGGATTAGGAAGGTTTGAAATAAACTAGAACAGGAGTGTCCAGCTCCGGTCCCTGAGGGCCACGATCCTGCAGGTTTTCCATGCGTCCCTGCTAAAAAAAAACACTCCTGACTCAAATTAATCAGCCATCGTGCAGAACTTCATTGTCTCCTGGATTCATTCAGTGTAAGCCAGATGTGTTGGAACAGGGATACATGGAAAACCTGCAGGACAGCAGCCCTCAACGACTGGCTTTGGACACCCCTGAACATGAAGTATCAAAGCAAAAGCCACGATGAGCAATGTTCATATTCTATGATTGTAAAGTAAAGCACTTCTGATAACTTAATAAGATATCTCACATCATAGCTTAGTGTCAAGAATGTTGTTTTTCTCTGTTTGCATAAATGAATAATGTTTCCTTAAAGGGATACTGTGTAACTTTTGTCTAGTAGAGGGGCTAAACCTGTAACTTCCCACTGGCCGCACAGCACTGTCGCAAATATAAACCGTTTCCATCCGTGTTTTGGAATCGTGTTTGCAGACCAGTTTGACCAGCTGATAGCAAAGTTGTTCGGATTCAGGACTTTTTCCAAAGGATCCTTCACCATTAGAGGATAGGGCCCTGGTGGAGGCTGATTAGGGAGTCACGTTAGCTTTGATCTGTAGCTTTCATAGTGCTAAATCTACTGATACATTTATTATTATTTTAGCCTCATAATCTGACAACTGGATGTTGACTGGGATTCAACATACGTGTTTAATTTACCTGACAGCAAAATAATGTGTTGGAGTTTCATGTCCTAATTGAGTTTTCACATAAAATTATTTGTATTTTTATTTGGAAAATTGACTCATATTTAACAGTTGTTTTGTTTTCCTTGCAGGCGGAACAGTATCAGAAGAAAAACAGAAAGATGCTGGTCATTTTGATCCTCTTCATCATAGTCATTGTTCTAATTATTATTCTTTTTGGAACAAAGTTTTAGTAATGCCTTCCGCTGGTGTCTGCTCTGTCTGGGTGTTTGTTGTGGACTTGTGTGGACTTGGACTCTGCTTCAAACGAAGGTGTCTGCCTTTCATACCCATCAGGAAACATCATCAGTTTCCAATCTCTCCAGGTTCCTTTTGGACAGTGCTGGGAGATGTGTTTTTTTGTTTGTTTGTTGTTGTTTTTTTTTGTTGTTTTGTTTTTGACAAAAGAAACAATCAGTAGTCAGGTTGAGTTGTGGCTGTTTTACAAAGCGACAGATTGTGAGAAGGTGTGTGAAATCCTGGCCATGATGACTAAAGTCTTAAAAGCAAACACATAGGCATGGGTGAAAATGGACTACCGATGTTAAACTGCTAATGTTGAGTGTTTTCTGCTTGAACTCGGAGCATTAGCTGTGATGTCGTACTAAAATGATGCATTTTAGTCTAATATCACGAAAACACGAGAGCGCATTTATGGAAAACATGCAGCAAGTCCAGTTTCTTGCAACACAACATCGACACCCTGTCTCAGTATTGAAAGATGTAAAGAGAGTGTTTTGTATTGGATCTACACCAGGTAAGAGTAGAATAGCCATTTAGTACCAAAACATATTCCTTTGGTTGAAGGACCATCTGTTATTCTTATAGCCCTGCATTAATAACAATAATAACGTGAAAGTTGTGGTTACTCCACCGCTGGCCTGAGGAGGGAGCACAAAGCCACGATGCTCTTCAACTTCATCCTGATTTTTTTTAATTGTACTCCACATTCGCTGCGCTTTACATGAAGTGCACATTTTAAAACACTTGTTTTTGTTTTTCCATGGTCCTTTCATTAAGTGCTACCTTTTTAAACTCTTGCAGTTTGCACATATTGACGCCTGGAGGGGATGTGGGTTATGTTTGGATGTAATACTACTGTCATCTGTTTGATTATAAAATTATTTATTTTCTGATATCTTCAAATAGTCCAGAGCTGCTGTTTGTGGGAGGTTTGCTGTTTATTGAGAAGAGTGTATGTGTAATATGAGCCCAACAGTTATTGTCCACTCCACTGAACTGTGATGTAGTCCAACACGAGATCTGAACGCAGCCTTATCATTTTTATTATTATTATCATTAGGGTTGAACACATTGCATTTCATTTGGGTGTGTTGGAAAAATACATGTTTTTGTGTTTAAAAACTAATCAACTGAAAAGAAATAGCTTTATTATCTGTATTCAACTCTACACTTTATACAACTGTTAAATCATCTTCGTCATTCATGTGAAGCTCTGTGGAAGAAAAAAAATGATTTTGTCGTAGTGGTACTACATCATGTTTTGGTTTTTAAAGTAAAACAGGTGAGAAGACGCAAACTTTTTAAAAAATAAACCTGGAATAAGATGGGCTTTGTGTTGTGTTCTGTACTGTAGCATCAAAACTGTGCAACAAATGAGATATTAACTAAATAAGGCTGATTGATCTATCTATCTCTCTATCTCTCTCTGCTGCAATACCCCAGATTCAAATCAATGACTAATTAGCAGACTTGTGCAGAGTTTGATGACAAGCTCTGCACAAGTCTGCTAATTAGGTCTGATGTGTGCCAGGAGTGTTGCAGCAGAGAAACTCCTATTTGCAGGACTGTGGCACTCGAGGATCAGAGTTGCCCACCCCTGATCTAGATCTACAGATGGATATTTCTGTTAGAATTTAAAAGTCCTTGTTTACCCTTTTTATTTTATCAGTAGTCTATAATGTGCAAAGATGACACCTTTGTGAGACAGATTCAACACAGTGTTGGAAATGTTCCTCAGATTTCAGTCTAGATTGACGCGGTATCGTCTCACAGTTGCAGCAGATTTGATGCAGCCAAGGACTCAGTGGAAAAGCTGAGAATGATCTGTTCCACCACATCCACATGGTTCTCTGTTGGAGGCAATTAGAGTACAGTGAAGTCATGTTCAAAGTCCAGTGTGAGATTATTATTTTAGTTTTGTGGCATGGTGTGTTGTCTTGCTGGAAGTAGGCATCTGGAGATGGTAAACTGGTAAGTTGTAGCTTTTAAACCATGCTCAGTTGGGAGTAAGTCTCACAAGAAAATATCCCCCACATTTTCATACTGAACTAACACAAGGCAGGATAAATCCATGCTTTCATTAAGTTAACAGCAATCAGTCTATCACCTTAATGTGGCAGATTATACTGAGACTCATCAGACCAGGTAAAGGTTTGGTATAGGTGTGAAATGTAGCATTTGGTGTGGTCTTCTGCTGCTGGAGATGGTATTCTGCATACCTTAGATGTAACTAGTGATTATTTTAGTAACTTTTCTCCAACCAGTCTTTCCATCCTCTGACAGCTGCTGCTTATTGGACATTTTCTCTTTTTCTTTGTAAACTCTAGATATGTTTGTTGAGCAGGTTCAGAAATACTCAGAGCAGCCTGTCTGGTGACAATAACCAGAATCTATAACTTTAATCCATTTTCCTCTTCATTTTTATACTCTGTCCGAACTTCAACAAGTCATTTGGACCATGTCTACGTGGCTGTAGGCACTGAACTGCTGTCAGACAGGTGGACCTTGTAAACTGTCTGCAGAGTGTGAACTGGGTTGCAGCTGACCCAACTTGTGACGTTATCTAACCCGGAAACACTGTTTGCGTTTAACGTGACCTGGAAAGCGACGACTGAAGCCAGGCTGCTCATCAGCTGTCATCTCCACTGAAACCGCTTTCATTCAGCATCAGGGATGAATGCTGCTGGGGAGGAAGACGACCCGTTCCCCGCCGAGGACTGCCTGTTTGCTGAGACGTTTTCTCAGGAGACTGTGTATAATTTAATGGGTGAGGAGCTGAAGATACGGCAGGTGTTCGGCGCCGACCTCGGCGTGGCTGCGCCGGTGTGGGAAGCTGTAAGAGCTGATGCTGTTGATCCGGTGCTTTGTGGAGATTTTGTTGTATCTGTGTAATATGTATTTGTGTGTGTGTGTGTGTGTGTGTGTGTGTGTGTGTGTGTGTGTGTGTGTGTGTGTGTGTGTGTGTGTACAGGCTTTACATCTATGTCGTTATTTGGAGGATCAGTCAGTGGAGATGAAAGGACAACGCATTATAGAGCTGGGAGCAGGAACTGGTTTAGTTGGGATTTTGGCAGCTCGTCTTGGTATGTCAGCTGTGGAAGTTTTTTTTTTTTTTTTTTTTTTTTAAAGCATGCTAGATTGTACTTTTATTTCCTTTGTTATTTTTGTTTATTTATTTCAGTATTATTACACTATTAATGTCTGTATCGATCGACACCAACAAGATTTTGATATTTTTCTTGCAGATGGCTTTGGGGTTGAAAAGCTACAGAATGTGAATGAGCCAACCAATACTGGGTTTTGTTAAGCTAATTTGCACTGTTGCACTTACTTTTCTCATGCAAACAATTGTTTGTGTGGTAAAAGGGAAAAAGTTATTTTTCTACATTGTTTACCCCCCCCCCCCCCCCCCCCCCCCCCCCCCCAAAAAAAGAAAAAAAACAACAAAATATGCATTTAAAAATGTTCTGGTCTGCCATTTAGATTGCTAATAAAATATGTTGTTTGACAAATGTAATTTTTATAATTATCTAAATTAAAGAAAAAAGAATTACATTTTAGATTGCAAACAATAAGTATTGGTATTGGCGATACTTGGATTTACTTGGTATTGGATCGATACCAAAGTTTCCAGTATCACTCAGCTTTAAGGGCCATAATATAAACTTGGTTTACCCTCAGTTCACTCGGTCGTGTGCCATGAAGCCAAATCCTCTGTTTTTCTTCTGTGCTTTTCGCTGAACTCTAACAGACAAAACAGTTGAATAACGTTGCAAACAAAAGTGTCAGACTAAAATATTAATATTTGGTCTCTGTGATGACAGCTGCACACTAAAAGATACTTGAATCATAAGTTTGACAGATGTTTGTTACTTGAATATATTGTCAACATAAAGGATTTGGGCCTTAGTTTGTCCTTATACATGTCTCCAAAGTGGTGATGATCCTTTTTTATTTGAATAGAACAATCAAATAACCCCAGTCAAGTTTCTTTACAGCGCTAAAAATTCAAGGATGCTTCGTGCAGCACCCAATTTTTCTTGTGCCGTGTACAAGCCCAACAAATGCTTTTTTCAACACAAAATGACCACTTGCAGCAAAAAAGACGAATTAAGATTAAAAAAAAAAAAAAAACAGTGAAATAAACAAATAGTTCACACACATTTAAACAAGAACAGAATATTTGTAATTATTCTGGTTATAAAATTACCATGAAGCAATGTAAAATTTCCTCAGTTAAACATAGACAAAACATGTACTGAACACAAGATGCCACATAAAAACCACAAAATGAATTGGACAAATGGATAAAATAATCATAATTGATGAATGCTTCGTAAGAAAATGGCAACAAAGAAATACAAAACATATTGCAAAGAATGCAGAATTACTTCAGAATTGCAAAATGATTATGCACTGATGTAAAACAACCATGAAAGAGAAAATGACCACTGAAACACAATAACCAACCATCACGAGGCACATGTGATGTTTTAATAGAAGGAATTTAAGGAGTTAATGTTCATACGTCTGCTTCATGGTTTGGTTGTTTGTGTTTGAGCTCGAGTATCGTACAGAAAACATTTTTCTGCACCTAAACTCTGCAGTTTTATTCGGTAGTTTAAATGACACCAGTGTTTCAATGTAGACAAATGTCAAGAAAGAATAATTTAACTCTTGTAAGGATTTGTCTTTAATGCCTGTGTTTGATCTAAGAGTTTTATAAACAGCTTTTGGAATATTATTTATTTCAGGTGCAGATGTGATGCTGACAGACCTCCCTCTGGCTCTTCCTCAGCTTCAGGCCAATGTTTCTGCTAACATGCCCTCCTGTGGCTGGCCCTCTGCTCCGCCCACTGTCCTCCCTCTATCATGGGGTGAAAACCATCTAAATTTCCCTTCGGACTGGGATCTGGTGCTTTGTGCAGATATAATTTACCTCCCAGATACATACCCACTGTTAGTGGAAACATTAGTTCATCTGTGCAGACAGGAAACCACGGTGTATCTGTCATCCAAGATGCGCAAAGAACATGGGACTCCTCGGTTCTACGATGATTATCTACCAAACAGATTTAATGTGGAGCTGGTGCAACGTGATGAGAAACAAAATAATCATATCTACAAAGCAACTGTAAAAGCAGAACCATGATGGGAGAGACATCCTGCTACACAACCGTAAAGTGTCTTTGGCTGCATTTTTATCCAACAATAAAGAAGGTCAAGCTCCATTAACAGATCTATTTATATATTTATGTTGGCTATTTTATACATTTATCTTTGATTTTCTGTTATGTTCATGTCTTTAATAAAGGTTTTAATGTAATACAAGTTAATGCAAAGTTGTGGAGATTTTGTTGTATCTTGATATTTGTTTTGTGTGTTTTTAGAGGTTCTCTAAATCCTCTTAAATCTGGTGGGAAGAAAAAGTTTCAGTTCAGTTAAACAGAAAATTCTTCCTTTTTTCTTTTTTTTATTAATTGGTTAAATGATCTGTTAGCCATCTATAAACTATCTGTACAATTAGTTTGTTTCACACTGACTGTAGACTAAAAGTTTGTGTTCATTTGCGTGAGTAACACAAAACTGAAGTAGTTTTAGTTTGACGAACTTGACCAATTTCCTTAGTTGTAAATAGATTAAAATCAAATTACATCGATCAGTTCAGCTTTATATTGCATCACTTCACAACAATGTTCTCTCATGGCACTTTCTAGACACATCAGTTTGAGCCGATTCATAATAAATAGCCTAATTAAGGAAATACCAACAGATTGCATTGAATATTAACTTGAATGCAATCCCCCATCCTGAGCTGCACGAGGCGACAGTGGAAAGGGAAAAACCTCAAGCAGAACCCAGCTCAGCGAGGACCGTGATCTTCCTCCATCGGGGTGGAGAGGACAGGAAAGAGAGACCAACACGGACTGCAACTTTTATCCAGCAGCGCCTGCAGAAAGAAAAGAAATATCTTAAGGATGTCATATGTTTCTATATGGAATATAAGGGATGAAAAGGAAGTGTTCTGTGCATCATGGGATGATGACAGCATACAAGGAATGGCGAGACCCTCCACTCCCAATTCACCTCCACCCACCGACCGGTTATAAGATTTATTAAGTCTTAAACATGATCCTAAAGGTAGAAAGGGTGTCTGGCTCCTGAATCCAAACTGGGAGCTGGTTCCATAAGGGAGGAGCCTGATAGCCGAAGGCTCTTCATCCCATCGTACTCTTAGAGACTCTGAAACCGCAAATAGACCTTCAGTCTGAGAGCCAAGTGCTGTTTGGAAGATACAGTATGGAAGATCTTTGACACGTTAAAGATATTCCATACTGTATATTACATATTCACTCTGCATGACCAAGCTCCATTATATGTATATAATAGAGCTTGGTCATGCAGAGATCTTATGTGAGAAGAAGAATTTTTTAACTTTATCCTGGATTTAACAGGGAGCCAATGGAGAGATGTTAAAAATGGAGGAATATCAAAACAAAGTGTACAGTGTTACATTGTACAGTGTGAGAAAGATGAAACATCACCTCCTTTTATTATTAATAAATAAATAAATAGATCTAAAAACTAAACTAAGAAGGTTTAAATCACTGAATTTTTTTCCTTTCTTGAAGAAAGTTGCTCTTCTTTAATTCGCACCCATATCCAAAATAACTGCAATGTTTTCTACGTTGCTGGACTCTCAAACACAAACATGTTGCCATGATGTCCAACGAACCCTTTTCTTTATTTTGACACTAAAAAGCTTCCATTTCCAGTAAATCATTGTGCCTGACAGAAAGAAATGAAACCATGAGTCATTAAATACAATTTGAAACCTTCTGGGCCATCAAAATAAAACATGTGGTGTGTGAGTGGATACCATAGATTATATATAAAAAGATGTATATGATGAGTGTATACATGTATAATCCTGTCTGTCCCGACATTTTAAATCCTGTCCAAATATAATCAAAACTCTGAACATGACTTTCTTCACTTACAGAATTTACATTGTTTTGTGTAAATTTATCACAATAAATATGTTTATGGTGCCACATTTGTAAGACCTGGTTCTTAGGACTTTAATCATCAGATTCAACCGGCAACACAAAAAAACCAGAGTCAACAGTGAGCTGTGTGGTATCGCAGCTTTTCAGAATCACAACCCACATACTCAACTGTGTCTCGCCCCACAAATGAATTTTCCTCATCACTACGGCACCATTTCAAAAAGAATGAGATTTATTGCCAAGAAACATTTGGCATTTTGAATTCTACTTTGCAATGATAAACCATGTTTTAATTTCCATCAGCATTTATTTTTGGATGTACAGCTTATTGCTACTCAGCAAAGCATTGCTTTACTGTTACATAAAACCTAAAACAAAATACTGTACATCCCACCCCAAACTATTCTGTCAAACAGCAACAGATTGCCATCCCTGCACCCTGCTGTCTGTTCTTCATCCCCTCTCTCCTGCACTCTGCTGATGTACAGACTTTCTGTTCAGAGAAGGAAAGCCTGTTTGTTACGCTGGAGAGTTTTAAAGAATGGGAGACGACCCGACTGCTGCCCATCACTCCCTCTGCTACAATTCAGCCGACAAAACAACAGATCCCTATCTCCATGCTCAGTCTGCTTGCCATCATGCCGGCCCAGCACCTCCCACGCGACAGTCGTGCAACGTGCAAATCTCTGGTTTTGTTGATATTTACCACTTCATGGACAAAGTAATAAAAGCTGTGAGCTGCTAGTTGGTGTTGCTGTTTTGATTATATCCATTTTCCATTATCTGTCCAGTTAAAACAAATTTTTACTTTGGCTTCTTCTCTTTAACTGCAGTAAAACAACAAATACAAAAACCATTGTTCAGACAAAGTTTAACAATTTGAAATATATACATATATGTACTGATATATACATATATATGTATATCGTTTTAATTTCAGTTTTGTTTTAGGTCAAATTTGCCAGAGATTGTTTCTGAAATGTCCTTTTCAAAACTGCAGTGGTATTTAAATTGGCTGCATGAAAGGAGGATGGCTTTTCAGTGGTGTGTGTTGTGTGCACGTGTGTGTGTTAAAAGAGTGGGAGGGGGACTGAAAACCAACATCCTCTTAAAACACGTTGTCCTGTTTGGAATTCATTAGACTTCATGTCACTTCATGAGCAGCAGGGACCAGAATTAGAAAACAATCTCAGAAGGTAGGAAGGTGTTAATGTCTTCTTATATATGAAGACCTTTTATTTTGGAATTCCTGGAAATATTCTTCAAGAAGTTTTTGTTAATTCAGGAAAATCTTGCATTTGTCGCATTATGCTGTTAAAATAATATTGCAGTCTTGTGTTAAAGCTTCTCTTAAATTCTTGATTAAAACATCTCTTGTTGTCACGCTTCAGATCTGCAAATGAGACCAAATGATGGAGTTCTGGTCTGAGAATCAGGGACAGCCCCACCTAAACTCCAGGTTTAGTACTATTCCTGGGAGAAATTGGCCACACAGGTGAGTTAAATAAGATAATTTTAGTCAGATTATGATAAAAGAATAAGCATCTAATTTACTTTTTAAACAAATTTACATTAACAGCGTTGACAATCGGCTTCTTGCGGACGAGATGCTTGCCAGAGGAAAGCCAGCTGCATGTTTTCTGTTTTGTTGTGTAGGCTAGCCACCCATGAAGTTCAGCTAAAGGATTTGAATAACTACAAATATTGCTCATCCTTTTTATAACTTTTACTATTTAAATTTCAGGCAACTAACATGATTTCATTTAAACATTTTCTTTTCAAGTTTCTGCCCTTTAAAAATAACCTTTTCTTTTCCTTTGGACAATGAAAAGAGGAAGAAGAATAAATGCTTTTGATAAATGGTTGAGGCATCAGTTAATAAATTGATGATAATAGTGAAATGGTCCAAATTTGAAAATGAAGTGGGTAGGAGTCTGACAATATACTTTCGTCCCGATTCAATTCAATTCCAATTTTTTGGGTGCTGATTCTATTTAAATTTGCGATTCTCATAATTCTTTGATATTGCGGATTTTTGTAGACTAAAAACAAACAAAAAAATGTACAAAACTTTTTTTGCTCGTCGTTTTTCTTGATATCAATTAGGAAAAAACATCACAGTAGCCAGACCATCATTCTGCTGCTATAATACCCAAGAAGACAGGTAAAAAGATTAATAAAAACAATAAAAAGGACAAAAACTTTATCATGAATTATTTTTATTAGACAAAAAATGGTGAAGCCAAAAATCCCGATATTCAATTTCTTTATTTGATTTCCTACCCCGGGTAATGGGATTACAAACGCTTGCTTTGGGTTACATGTTTTGTTTAGTTTTTTTTTATCAAAAATTAAAATTTATTATCACTGATTTTTTTTTTCTGCCAATTGGTTAATCTTCATATAAATATAAACAGTAAAGAGATGAAATATCAAATATTGAAACTAAGAAAAGATATGGCTTTAAACATTTTTTATATTTTGAAATAGATGCTTAAAAACAAAAAATGAAAAAAGAAAGAAAACAAGCACTTGGGTCAGTAATAAGGTAAAAATGAGGAGGGGTTAATCACTCTGGTTAAGATGGTGTGGGCAAACCGTTCAATTCATCATCTAAATCACATGATTAAAAGATGAATCCAAAAAAAGGCAAAAGTACAAATAAATACTGAATGGCCAAAAATATTATGTCACTATTCTGTTTGGACACAAACGTATTGAAGATTAAATAAAATACAGAATTGCAGATGAAAATCATTGATCCTACAAAGCAGTAAGATCATCAGGTTTTCCTCAACTTGCATTTAAAAACCTGATTTTGTGGTCGTTTGGAGATGGCTCAGTGATGTACTAGCACATCTGTGAATAACATTGTGACAAGTAAAAATAGGCACATAAATGTCCAGGTTTTGGAGCAACATATTGGGGCATTCAGGTGGCATCTTTACTGGGAAGTTCTTGCTTGTTTCAGCAAGACAGCAGCAAATCAAATTCTGCATTATTACAACAGCCTTACTCCATCACAGACAGAGTCTGCCATGCTGACCTATCACACAGTGACAACATTGGAAACTTTATAAAGCTGAAATACAACAAAGGAGATCCTAAATAGTTGAGTACTATATGAAACAAGAATTTGAAAACATGCTCAAAACTACAGCAACTGGTTTCCTCAGTTTCCAACATGTTAACAGTGCTTAACATCGCCTTGTCACAGATTGTCTGAAATACGTTGCTGGCATCAAACTCAAATTGTTGAAATACATTTCAGAAGGCAATAAAATGTCCGAGGTTCAGCATCTGATAAGTTGTATTTCTTTTCATCTCAAATACAGGATTTGCTCACACATGCTTCTGCCATTTTATTTCCAGCCATCATGACAGACATCAGGCAGCGCACTATCCCGTGTACTATGGAGAACAGCAGGATCAGGGAAGGGAGTCCAGCTACTGGGCTGGACCAGGATCAAGAGCAGGGGGAATGCAACAGGAATACACCCACTGGACAGACCCAGAGTTGACCTCCTCTTCTTCTTCCCACTTCCCTTTTATTCTTGATCGCCACGCTCAGAGCCACCAGGACATGGGAGAATATCAGCAACATGAAGCCCGAGACAAAGACTGGGCAACATCTCACAGAGCTGTGAGGGACTATGAGAGAGGATTTCTGCGGGAGGGGTATCAGAGGAGGTGGGAGCCTGGTAGTCCTGTCCGTTACAGCAGGGAGTTTTCTGCCAAGAGGAGCGACAGTAGCTTTCGAGAGCTGGAGGCTTGGGCGGCACGGTATAGTCACTCACTGCCGAGGAGGAGGCGCATAGAGGCAGAGTTACGGGGAGCCTCACAGGGACTGGTGGAGAGCAGCCGAACTCTGGAGAGGGACGGCAGAAGTGGGACAGATCCTCAAGTTACGGCACTACAACATGTCCAACAAAATCCAAACAGTAGAGTATCTGGGCAGTGGGACAGAGGTTGCAGACAGCAAGCTCCAAACTACTATCCATCACAAGCTCCTGCTCTTGACGCAAGCAACGCTCTGGACATGAAGGAAAATACCGGGTACCAGAGGAGGCTGTTCAGCCATCCTCCTGGATACATTGCTCCTCCACCCTACAACAGCCCACATAAATGTTCACCCGTAATGCAACACAGTCACGTCACACAAGAGCAGGGTGGCAAGAGGCAAGTCCCCTGGCCACAGGCCATGCTCAGAAAGCAGGGACTTCCCAAAGAGTTGCACGATAAGAGAAAGGAAGAGAAAGATGAAAGCAAAACTTGTCCAGAGGTGGAAGGACTGAAATACCACAGACAGGAAACAGGTGCAACACAGACGGTCGGTCCCTTCAATACCCAGAACACACACATGCATACTGAGGGTGTGTTGGCTCTACAACATCCACAAGCAGTTCAGAACTTAAACATGAACCAGAAAACATCCAAGATCATTGAAGGAAGGAAATTCAGATTAAACAAAAAGACAGGTGGGATGACCATATTCTGCCTGGTGTCTCGAATAGCTGGTGCCACCGAAGCCCCGTCTTTACCGCTCTGCACCTCCCAAACTAACATTCAAAGCCAAGACAGAAGAGAGGTTTCTCAAGACCTAGAGGGCACAAGTGAGATCCGTCAAATGCACAAGTTTGCTGATGAAGTAGATTTCAGATCATCAACACTCACAGAGCAGCCATGTGCTTCTGATGTGAGAAAACTCGCAGACGTTGAGACACTAACTTGCACAGGGAAAGAGGTGCCTGGCATTTGCCTTCCAAATAAAGACGAAGTAGACAATGTTTCTATGGAGAAAAATATAAATATTAATGATGGTGATTCTACAGTTGGGAGACAAGCAGGCCAGGCAGTGCAGCCTTCGTCTGGCAAGTATCCTTTGTGGAGGGAACCTGGTTCCACAAGCAGGGCTGAAACACCAACAAGCTGCATCACAGCAAACATTGGTGAAAAAGATGTTTTTCTAAATGATACCGCTGACAATAATTGCATCCCCGTAGATACTGAAATGAGGACAGAGGACATTGAGGAGGACACAAAGGATCCTCTTATTATTGACTCAACCAGTGTTGTGAAAATGGAGCTGATTCCATCACCCAAAAAAGAGCATGTTCACTATTTAGGCTCCATTGCAAATCCTGAAACCAGTCCATTTAATAATCAAACAGTCATTTCTTCTGAGTTAAACTGCCAGCTGAATCAAGATATGACAAATGATCAAGATGCAGAGCAGCTGAATGAAAGCTGTGAGACTGGTTTAGACTTAAAGCTTTTGGAACAAGAAGAACAAAAGGGGCAAAGTGAGGTCTCTTCCCCCTGCTTGCAGCCATCTTCACTTTCTGAAAGGGAAACCTTGAAGGAACGTGCTGAAAGGATCCTTGGAATCTCTCTACTCGACAACATTGCCAAGCAGAAACCCAAAGACAAAGAGTCGGCGCTCGATTTATGTCCTGCAGAGCTGAGAGCAGAGGAGGGAGAGTCACAGAGTCACTTGGAGCTCTCCCAGATAGAAGACGCAGTGTGTCTGGAGACACATGAACATGGTGAAGATTTCGCTGCATCCCCCGAAGGCGTGGTAGATGCCTCTAAAGAGAAAGACTCTCCTTCCCAACTTGAAACAGACAAAGCATCCCCTGAAAGTGAAGTCACACAAGGTCCTCTGCTCCGATCCCCAAATGAAACATGTAAACACGAGTCTCAGCTTATTTGTGATATATCTTCTAAACCTCCTGACCTCTGTAATTCTTCACTTTCCCCTTTGGATTCAAAATTTCCTTGGAACATCTTTGAGTCAAGCATTGAGGGAGGCATTGATCCTGAGCTGGTTGAACTTACTAGCACTGTAAACCTCTCTTCTAACCCTGAGACTTTAGTCTTTTCTAGGGACCAGCTGTCATCTCCTCTTCCCTCTGGATCAACAGACTCGTTGTCCCTGTCTGCTCCTCATACAGAACATCTCCCAAGCCCTACTCCTCCTCTTGATTTAACGTTTCAACCTGCTAATGTGGAGTCTGGTGCCGAGGACGGGATTGAAGAGGGTAAAGCATCGTGTCTAACCATAAATGAGGTAACTTGTGAGTCTGTGGCCACAGACGTTACAGAGGACACAATATCACAGCAAAAAGCCAAATTTCACCATTCAGTTGAAGCTGCTTGTCCCACAGACAAGCAACAAACAAAAGACGCTGATAAGGATCCAGATGATGAAGAAGAACAAAGGCCTTTTAGAGACACAGATGTTTTGCCTCAGCAGCTTGAATTTGTCCAAACAGAATGTGATACATGTTTAGAGGAGAGCAATGTGAGTGATGAACAGACACCTATAGACACAAATGTGGATCCCACTGACTCCATGATACAGACAGCCAAAATGGATGAGAATGAAAGCAGTAATTTTTGCCAAAATGAAGCTATAATCCCTCAAAATCAAATCCACATTGGAATCTCACAAGATCCAAACACACAAACTGAATCCTCTCCTCTCCCTGCAGCTTCAGATTGTGAGGCGTCACTCTTGGATGAGCTCTCTTTCTCTGAGTTTCCATCTTTTCCTCTGGAGTCAGACACAGAATTTGGTTCTCTTTTGAATGAGAACCCGGACTGTCCTGCTGCTCCCAGCATTGCTGAAACTCACCTTCCTTCTCTTCAGCTGGACTGTTGTGAAGAAGCCAGTCACCTCTCGTTTGGCTCTCTCACCGATCCATCTCCTCTCCCCCAAGAGGAAAATCTTCCTCCTGGCTGCCCCGCTGCACACAAAGAAGAGCCTGAGTACCCAAAGTCACTTTGGGATGTGGTAAATCACATAAGGAAACACACAGCACCTGATTCCGAGAATGAAGAGGAGGATATGTGTGAGCTGTGGGATCCAGACAACGTAAGCGACAACTTGAGCTCTCCAGATGTGGCAGTGGACATGAGCTCTGACAAGCTAGTCTGTGATGAGGCAAAGCATGAAGATGTCTCAGAGGACAGTGTAGAAATGGGACACATGCAGCCGGATCAAAAAGAGCCCAAGGAACATGTTGATGAAGATACATTATCCTGCAGCAGCACCAGCAGCCACGGCTCCGAAGACACTGTTATAGAGGCAGATGAAGATGGGAGTGAGGAAACAACTCTTTGTGCCATGACAGAGAAGAATGAGAAGTTTGACACCAATGACAAAGAGCAATGCTGCCCTGTTGAAGTCAAAGATAAAACTTTGGTTGAAGAAAGTGAAGCTAAAGAAGAAGAAGCAGCAGCAGACACACGTATGTCTGGCCGGAGTGAGGAGTGTCCAGTGAAGGAGGAGAGGATATAACAACCAGGCCAGTGGAGGCGATGGGGATGGATTCCCTCTGAAATCGATCTTGTCTCAAATTTTATCAAATGTTGTGACTGAAAAGCTGGATGATTTGTAAATCAAGAGAACAAAACACCACTGGTCCAGCATTTAGCAACCACACTGCACCTGTACTGTTTAGTAAATGAATGGAAATCAATAACATCTTGTAGCAGTTTTTTACAACACTGATATATTTTCTAGTTATAGCAGGAGTGTCAAACTGCAGTCCACGAGGGCCACTTCCCCGCAGGTTTTTATTGTTTCCCTGTTCCAATAATTTCCCTGAGATTAATGAATCATTGTGAAGAAGAAACTATTTGATCCTTTGGACCAGGTAGACAAAGAAAACCTGCCGGAAAAGCTACCCTCGAGGACTGGAGTTTGAGATCAGGGTGGGCAACTCCGCAGTCCTGAGAGTGTTCAGTTTTCCTGCTGCAACACTCCTGATTTACATCAGACTTAATAAGCAGGCTGGAGCAGAACTGGACATTAAACTCTGTACCAGTCTGCTAATTAGCTTTTAATTTGAGTCAGGTGTGTTGCAGCGGGAAAACACTTGCACAACTGCAGCCCTCAAGGACCACAGGTGCCACCCTTCATATCGATTGAATAGCTGAAGGGTGAAAATAAGTGCTTATGAACAATATGGTCAAAGTTGTAATAGAGATGAAGGAATTTGACACGAGTGATCTGAAATATGCCAAACAGCCGTATTTATGTTTTAAAACTGTACTAGCTGTTGTTTGTAGAGAGCACAATGCTGTACACAACTGTGAAATAAAAATAGATGGGAATGTATTATTTCTATGGGTTTTGAAGTTGAAATATTTGTAGTAACAAAAAATAACCTGGTTATTGGTTTGTACTGTTTGTAAATAAACACCAGAATGCAATAAAATCCAAAAACCTTATTTTCTGTTTTTCTTCTTCTATGAAAATCACCTCATTTTTTGTCCATAACATCAAAACCCAACTATTTAAATTAAATGAAAACTGAGTAAAGCTTATGGGCAGAAGATAATCATCTAAAGAAAAACAGCTCTGCATCTAGCACCATGGTACTTTCTAGTTAATGATAAATAGTTTAAATGCACACTCAGTTGAACACTAATATATATTTTTAATGATCCTCCTACACTGTTACAATATATTTAAATTTATGCCTTTATCTTCACATTATTTTGCCAGAAATCAACAAAGATGCCAAATTAACAAACCTTGCAGCTCATTATCAGTCTGATACCAGATATTTAGCTGTATAAGAATGACAAAAGGCTTATAAAGCAAGTTTATGACTTGTTATAAAATTATATTTAATATGAACTTACTAGAATTGTATAAAAGGTTTGTTAACTACGGTGGTCTGTGATCTTCGACATTCAAATATACTGACCAGAGATGTTTCAGAGATGTGTGATTTAAGGCAGTTTAGCTGTAGCATGGCTATGAAATCATGGAAGTGACAAGGTGAAGTCAACTTGATGTTGTACCAATATAATCCAAAAACAGATCTGAAATTGTACAAAATTTATATAAAACAGGACATTTCAGGACAATGTTCATAAAACATTATTGTAATTTTTTCTACATAATTGACAACAGAAATACTACCTGATTTTTTAATGTTAACGCCACACAAAGACATGAAACATGCCACCTGGGTGCGTTACAAGGCTTGCTGTTACACCACACTCTGGTGGGGTTACACAAGATTTGTTTCACTGCCAGGTGATCTTAACTTTACATGGATCTCAATGAATATATCTAAACAAAAAAAACCTGATTTTACTTCCAAAAATAAAAATGAGAACTTTTTAGTGCCTGTCTGTAAACTAGATAAACACTAGAAGGGAAATGAAGGCAATAGAAGAACTAATTAAATTTAGGTGACTTACTTTATAACAGTAAAATATGCCTAATACACAGTTCAAGTGCAAGATTTACATGTACACACTTAGCTCAGTGCTCATCTGCCATTCAGAAGAAAAAAACATTATCTGTGAAACATCTGATGATGAAGGCACGCTAGTGTTTTCACAGCTGTGAAACTTAATTCCACATTTCTCATATACATTGCAGAATTTCAGCTGGACTTAAAGGAACATCCAAACAGAAACAATTTTGCACCACTTAATCCTGCAAATTTGGAACTAAATACGAGAGAGCTTTATAAAACTATCTTCAAAAGCTCCAGCTAAAAGCATACAATGGCATGGCATTGATTCATTGATACTAACTGACAGATATCTGCAGTTTTCATCGTACATGAATATGGACTAAAGTACGGACGATATCTATGCATTTAACCTGATGTTAGAAAGCCTAGCTCAACAGGGAAGTTTAATTTAACTTTGCCGTTTCACAGCTTCAATTTAATCCAATGGGGAAC
Organism: Telmatherina bonti; assembly: GCF_933228915.1. Classification (NCBI taxonomy): domain Eukaryota; kingdom Metazoa; phylum Chordata; class Actinopteri; order Atheriniformes; family Telmatherinidae; genus Telmatherina; species Telmatherina bonti. The sequence goes on along the minus strand of NC_136624.1, from coordinate 34,058,091 downwards.
ATTTAAAGCAAAAGACATGAGCCTTCACATAACAGACAGAATATGGACAAACATAACTTACAGTACATGAGCAGGTGACCAACAGGTAACACAACACTAAAAATGGTAACTTATTTTTAACTGCATATGGATTGTCATGTTTGTACATATTCTACTGAAGGATTTGTGTACATCTTGCATTACCACCCTGCCATAAATAGTTGAGGAGTGAAAACTAACAATATCACAGCACCAAATGTCTCCCTTTCTGCAGGTCAGAGGATTTTAGAGCTCATCATGGGGGATGTTTAGAGCGTGGTCACACAGGTCTAAAGAACACACAAAAACAGGAGAATATTTGATTACATTACAAAGCCACGGCAGAACATTACAAATTGTGTAAAAAAAAAAAAAATTTTTTTAAAAAAGCACTACAAGTATTGCAAGATGAGTTACATCGTACCTGTTCTCTTGCTGCAGAGTTTGTCTTTGACGTTATCCGTTTCATGAGCGAAGAACTCAATGATTTCATCTTCATGGTGTTCAACAATTGTCTCACACTAGACAAATAGTAAATAGTTAGAAAATAACCTGTTGACAAATTGAAAGTATTGTTTTGGACTTCTATAGAAGTCATTGTCAGAGAGCAACAAAGAAGATCTGAACTCACTGCATATTTTAAACTGGATGTAACTCTTGAGTCCAGCGAGGCCTCTGAGAGGTCCATGGCTTCACCAGTCCGAGACTTGACCCTGATGTAAGACTTCCTGTTTGTGGAAGGATCTGTGCGCTCACCATAGTCTTCCATCCTCTCACAAACACTTTCCATCAGCTCCAGAAGGTTTCCCTCCGAGCGAGCCAGGGGAATCTGGAGGCAGCCCACCAAAACGATCACTGAATACCTTCTAAACAACCTTTTTTGCTTTTGGCTACAGTGATAGCACTGATCCCTGAACCAGACTGTTTATATCTATTAAAGTTTAAACCCTGTTTTAAACAACATGTATTCATTAGGACAGCATTGGTTTAGGGGAGCAGCCTTCACAGTGGGATGGACAGATGTATACTACGTGGCTGGGGAGCTGCAGCCTCACCTCTCTGATGGACTGACTGCCGTCTGGATTGATCCTAAAGGACCCTGTCTGGATCATTTTCTTGGGATCTATCTGGGAGATAGCCCACTCCATCTCATCAACCAGAGCCCTGCAGGCTGAGGAAGCAGAAAAAGACAGAAACGTAAGAACATTTGTTGAGAGTGGGGAGACAACTGAATGAAGAAGACACACGCACACACACACAAACACACACCTCCGCATCTGACGTCCTGTCCTTGTCTGGCAGCCTGGCTGAAGCTCAGGAGGAGGCACACCACCACACACGACGCGATCAGGATAGTTGTTTCCCTCATTTTGCGTCTAAACGAAAATATTTCAGCACATTACAGGCTTGATACAGCAACTAGCAGCAGGTAGTAAGTTATCATCCAATAAACTCTCAGTCACAGTAGAACGCTAAATATGTATATTTTTTCACAAACAAGATGGACATGAAGATGCGAAAACACACTTTTGATAACTTCTCATTCAACTTACATGCCTCTGGCAGTGTTCCGGACACCAAACTTTACGCTTTTTCACGCCGCTCCACTGCATGTGGTGAAATGTGGTGACGTAGCAACGGGATGTGGAGCTCGAGGGATGCCCGGACAGCGACCCCACGTGGTCAGGAAGATTCCAGCAGCTCTGCTGTTACCATATGATGTCAATGGTTACCATGGCGATCCACGAAGGAAGCGTTGAACGATTCAATATTTACAGATATTTGATTGATCAACTCTCAAGTTTTAATCCGTCTTTTAATTGGTTTAACTTCTTATATAAAATATCTATTATTGCTATAAAATACATAAATATCGTTATTTAGAACTTTTTCCTGAAACTAATTAATTAGTAATAAAAATGATGTATCTTATCTTTTAATTGTTTTTATTCAGTTATTTATCTATACAACTGAGCAATTTATTGTATTTATCTGCAGACATACCTTTGTTAACTTACTGTTTAATTTGTTTGTGTACCTTGTATCTTATCTTGTCACCTAAACATGTTTGGCAACTTTATAATTCAATAAACTTGTTAAAGCATGTTAAGTTAATGATGCATCAGATTGCCAAAAGTCAGCTTTAATCAGCAGGTTATTACTTTTATGACACCTTAAAAAAAATTCTGTAGCAATCCAACTCATGCGACACATTGGCGGGCACAGGAGACACTGATTGTCTGCACAGAAATGATGATGTACGACAGGAGAAAAGCAGGACATCTGGTCAAAAGAAACATCTGGAATATTTTTATTTTCTTTTTAAAGAGATGCTAATAAATTAGTTACCAAACTGCAACAGAAGGCAGGCATCAAAGTATCACAGTAAGAGAAATTTCCTATTCTTTCATTGTGAAACCAAACATTGTCTCTGACATTTAGATAGTAAAATATTTCATGTTTTATACAGTTTGACCTTACACCACATATACACCCGATTCCAATGGCCAATGTTTATTTTCAGTGTTGTAGCAACATCAAACCCACTGCGGTCATTGACGTAACATTTCCTGTAACTTCACTAGTTCACCTCAGCTGTACGTTTCTCCTTCACAACCTTTCAGAAATGGCATGATTCCCACATGGCACATCTGCACAAAGTTGGCAAACTTAAAGCAATCTCATTTTCCAGATACAGAAGCTAAACAAAACCAAGATAATAGAAAATCAGAAAAGCATATAAATACATCTTAAAGCAAACTAACCTCAGCTGAACAGAAATGAACATTAAATAAATTCATTCATTCATTTTCTCAACCGCTTTATCCGATTCAGGGTTGCGGGAAGCTGGAGCCTATCCCAGCTGGCTTTGGGCGACAGGCAGGGTACACCCTGGACAGCTCGCCAGTCCATCGCAGGGCCACACATTAAATAAAGAAAAATAAAATAAAAAATAAAAGAGGAGGACAAATAAGTGAACTCTAATGTGGTGGGAAATATTAACAAGAGATGTGGGAACTGACTGGAAACTTAATAGTGCATTCAATCCTGACCAATTGTAGAGTCGGCTGCAGATTTCTGGTGGAAAATTCTGAGAACGAGGTGGGAATGTGATCATGTTCTGAATGAATTGTGTAGTAAGTATCTGCTGCCATATTATCTGTTCATAATTTATAGCATTAATGAACCACTGTCAAGTTGTTGAACCATAGTTTTATTGCAATAACATACAATGATCTTATCTTTGGATAAACAGACAAATTTCTTACCACAAACAATATATGACTAAAAGTTTTTTTTTTTTTGTTGTTTCTTTTTTTTAGGTTTGCGGCTTTCCATCAGTGTTACAGGAAAGGTATACAATTATATGATACCTGCATTAAGGGAAGGTTGACACTACAATTACAATGAAAGAACAGCTGCCTCGTACCCCCCAATTTCTGGCCAATCACAGCGGACTGGGTCTCTCAGGTTATGAGCCTTAAAAAACGGGGGCTAAAACAGAGTGGTCCAGACAGAAAAAGTATTGCAGCAGTTAATCTGACGAAGAATAAAGCATCAAAGCTTTTTAACCACTCTCAAAAATAAAAGTATCAGCTTGTACTCCAGCATTAAATAGGATTTTTATTTTTCAAAAATATTATGCATATCTGTAACAAAAAGAGGGTGACATAAAACTGTCACCTCTTATGCTGTATAAAACATGGGGAGAAGTGTGATCAATCACACATAAATACCTAATATGTTATCAGGAAGTTTATACAAGTTCAATATATTATTATCAGTCAATTACACAAGTCTAATATTATTGCCTAATTCAATATTTGATCTTAATAAGAAGTGCAATAATGGTAATCTGATTGGTCCCCAACAAAAACATAAAGCCTGGGAACAGATTGTGACATACGTTATGGGTTAAAAGGACTCAGGTTTGTGTTTTTTGCTGTATGGATGTCAGAAGAAAACTTTTTTTTTCTAGATTAAATAGAAGATGAAGGTTTAAAATGTAAATACATAGAAAATACAAATTAACAGCCCTTACATGTGGCATGATGCACATTTTAATGACTGAAACATAAACCTAAATTAGTATGCAACTGTGTTTATGACTTATCAGTTATTATAACTGTATTTAGGCATAATTAGTTTATTTCTGAATGGAAAAAGTTATTCTATTTTTGTTGTATCTGTTGGAAATTATCACTGGCTTTTCCTTACATAAGTTATAAGGTGAATGTTATCAGTGTGCCACAGTAGTGCTACAGACATATCTACGTCTGGAACTCACATATTCAACTATTTCCGCTGTGACTTGTTAATATCAACAGTATGGCGACACATTTGCCATACCAACCATCTGTCAATGATTTTACCTGTCTCTAGGTGCACTGTAAGGACACTTCAAACATGTTAGGCACCACGAGGTGAAGATGAAATCATACTGGCCAAGCTTCAGTGGTCCCTTGGTTCAGTTTGCTGGTCAGTCCACTGTCAAGCACAGTTCACAGCAGCCACTCCAAGTGTTCGTTCATCTCTCAGCCAGTGATTCAGAATCCATGTCATTCAGTAAGTAAATGTCTGTGTGACGGGAAAGTCCACTTTGTATCTGAAAGAGAGCAATACAGAGGTTTTATAAGAAATTGTTAAGGTTCTCATAAGAGAGATGAATGTTCAGACTGCTAAATTGTCTCATAAATCAGCACAGTGTGATTTTATTGGTCCAGAGGAGCACATCAATCAACCAAATTATATTAAAACAGAACAATATATCAGAACAATATAAAGATTTTGCATGATCTTTTTGCAACCCATAAGGAAATTTTAAAGTCCTAACAATCCCTATCATAATTAAAAAAGCTCCACAATACATCATTGCACACATTTAGAAAAATTAAGACTGTTTGTTCTTCTCTTTATATGTTAATCCAAGTTTCATTCAATCACAATTTATTAGGATAGATGTAGAAAAACACAAGATAAAAACAACATCAAGGGTTTGTACTTTTCTGTTTGGCAACTTCCTGATGCAAACATTTTATTATGACTTGGCTTGAATTTATGTGTCTGTACAGTGCCCTAAGATGACATCGTTCTGAAGTGGCGCCATGCAAATAAAGCTGAATTGAATTTAATACAATTTGTATAAAAGAAAAGCAAAATATCACAATTAATGTAATGGTTTGATTAGCTGTAAAATAAAGAAAAGACTGATAGTTTTCCCAGTTCAGTTGTATTTTAATCACAGATTAATCGGAGGTTCTCACCTTAGCTAAAAATGTGACATTCCAAATTCGACTTTCCTCACATAAAGCCGGAAAGTCTTGGAAAAAAGAGCATTTGTACTGCTGAGCATGAGACCGTGCTGCCAAAGTCTGTCATGTGGCCCAACAAAGTTGAATTAATGAATTTACATTCCAATGCAAACACATTTTAAATGTATATTACAGGTATAAATGTCTTACTAGTATGTTCCATGTCTATGTAACACCTCAATCTTCAATCAGTATATTTTATGTCAAAGGTAAATGATATGTTCATGGGTTTTATATATTTGTGTGTAACAGTAAACAATTTGTATAGTCAGGCAAGTTAATGGTATTTTCATTAAATATGTTTTACATAATTCTGCTATTATTTTGCAGCAGACAGGTGAATATTTTAGGACCATCCATGCATACATGTCTGACTATCCTACAAGCTAAATCTGGTGTAATTAGTTTTAATATTGGAGACTCTACAAACTTGTTCTCATCTTCAGAAATTTCACACCCTCCTTCTTCACACATATTATTCTATTACTTCTGTAATACCGCCATATAAATTTTTCTGTCAAAATAAGTGTCCACAGTCAACTTATTATATAAACATATACAAATATTTTTCCATATTTCCCTCCCCCCTTCACAGTCACTTTCAGCATTTGTTCCCCCTCATGTTACATACATTTCCCAAATAAAAAACATGTCAGCTTGTTCCTTTACCAACCACTTTTACTAAGACTTCTGTTTCCTCTTTGGCCTCTCTCATCACAAACATAATTCAGACTTCCCTCATCAGTGGAAATGTTCCATCACTCCTCAAAACAGCTGTCGTCACTGCAATGTGAAAGAAACCAGGTGCAGATGATCATAACTTCCGCCCATTTACAATATTTCAACCCATTAAAACGTTTTTTGAAAAATCTAAGCTTTATGACTATCTAATTGACAATAATCTTTGTAATTCCAGTTCAGCTTCTGTTCTCTCCACTCTACCGAAATGGCATTACTCCAAATCAAATCCTTGCAGCAGACACCGATATGTCATCCAGTCTCCTCTTCCTGGATCTGAGTGCTGCCTTCAACATTATTTCACCAGTCTTCTGGACAGACTTCCCAGTATTGACATCACACATACTTCCCTCATGTGGTTTAAATCTTCTGTTTATTCAGCTGAAATAGTTTCTTTTTTCATTCCTCCCAGTCACCACAGGTGTGCCCCAGGGTTCCCTCCTGGGGCCCCCCGTTATGCATCATTTAGACTTCCCCTTGGCCATATCTTATATCAGTTTCCATTCCTGCCAGTTGACATCCGGCTCCACTTCCCCTCCAAACCCAATCCAACCTTCATTCAGTATCTCCACAAAGTTAAGTTCTGCTTTGCTCTCAACTTTCTCAAATTCAAGAGTGATGAAACAGAAGTGTTACTGCTAGGTACTAATCTGCTTTGGCCAAATCCCAGTCTTACACCTTTCATTGATAGTTCTTCAACTTGTAGAGGATTCATCAAATCACATCAACATCAGGACACCTTTCTCCCATTATACCAGTCTAGCAGGAGCTCCAAAGGCTTCTCATCACACATCACAGTCACCTCAAAATACCACTACAAACCACCTTGTTCCTCCTTACCTTTCTAACCTCCTTCCCATTTTCATACCTAGTCAGACCCTCAAATACTCTTTTCCCTCTCTATCATGTTGTCTACCCACTACCAAGGGGGGTAGTGAGGGCATTGTCTGTTTGTTTTTTATTCAAAAACAACTTCAAAAACTTTGTTTTTTAGTCTTAAATTGACACCATATACTGGTTTCTATAGAGACTTACATTATAAACCTATTAACATCACAGGTCATTACCGAAACATTCAGACAGAAGACTCCAACAAATATCCATATATCCATAATCTGTTTTTATTTGGACACATTGTGTGCTTCATCCAGCAGCAAAGAACAGACAGATTTTCATTCAGTCTCAAAGAGCAGAGTTAAAATAATCACATGACATCACAACTGTTTAAGTTTTCTTTTTAACACTTAAAATATGAGTTTGTCGTTCTTCTGTGTGTGTGAGGTATTCATATGACAGTGTATGAATTCACGGTAACTTGAAAATCTTGGTAAAATTTCCTTAAAAAGTGATGAGAATTCTAAATAAAAACAAGACCTTCAGCAGTACTTGACATGGTCATTGCAGATAAACTACTGAACGAATCTGAAATCTGATCGTTTTCAGAGAACAATGTTGCACATTTTCACCTTCCCTGTGAAAATGTACATTTCACTGGGATATTGCTCATTTAAATGATAATAATGCTTTAATACTAACTTTAAACATGAAATTAAATAAGATTACTTTATTGATCCCAGAAGGAAATAGAAAAGCAGCAGCCTTGTCTTCACTGCTTAATTCTCCACTCTCTGCTTGGTACTAAATGAACTCCATCAGACATTGAAATTATGCCAAACTAAAGAAACAGACAAATAAACAAACAAAAACAAAGCTTTTCAGTGTTAACAAGTGAAACAGATACACAATCCTTTGAACAGGTGCCCAATCGATTTAATTCTGCTAAGCAACATCAATGATTCCCGAACTTCACAGTCAAGATATATAAACTGCTAGATATAAATGAAATAGTGATTTCCATATTGTGCAGCTGCTATTGAACAGTTAATTAATTCAGTCTGATGAGTTTGACTCAAAAAACGCCGTATGAAGGCTGACTGAGAACGGACTATAACACACCTGTAGGTACGTACAACTGGAAGTAATGGCTCTTTACAGCTGGCAGATGATATTAAAACATCAATATTATTGTTTTTCAAAAATGGATTTTTTTTTATTGCTTTATTAAATATCCCCCCAATAAAAAAAGCAGGTCATGTAACCTTTATTTTGACCTGCAAATGAAACATTTGAATTAAATCTGCTTTAAAATCAAACAGAAATATAACACAAATGCGACGAAAAATGTAAATCAAAGCAAGAAAAACTAATATTATCTTGTGGCATAAAAAAGTTACAGTCAAATACCTCCAGCAAATGCAGAGGACTGAATTGCAACATTAAATATATCTGTTCATATTTATATTTGACTAAATCTTACTGGACTTTCTTTCATTTTGAGTGATTCAATCACAAACTGGAAACTGTGGGATGCAGGTAAAGCTCGAACAGACCAACTCGTTATCATGGGATATGTAAATAAACTTGACTTTCTGCATCTATTTCCCCTCTCTTTCATGGGATTTATAATTATTCTAAATATATCATTTTAATGAAATGTTAAATCAGCTCCTCTCCATTGTGCTGCATATTTACATTCCCAAGATCCATATCTATGTTTTAATATATCATAAAGTTCTAAAACACACAAAAACAAATAAATGTGATCAGGAGAAAGGAAACCTTGCATTGCTGAATAAAACCAACAGTGAAAACATCCACCACAACTGTGACAACCAAAAAGAAATTAAACGACTCTTGTGCACATCAAATTAATTCCTGGTATGTTCAAGGCCTTTGGAAAGTATTCCCACCCCCTACTAACATTATGTGTAATATAAAATACAACACATACGTGGTATAAATGAACACATGAACATGTTTCTTACACGACAGGTGCGAGAGGTCTTCAGCATTGTGACGACTGAGGCACTAAAATAAGCTTTCACATAGGAACAAAGTTTTGCTGGTTTCAGATCGATTCAGTTCAGCTGCACAAAAGTGGGCCATTAAAGTGCAACTGAGGAATCATCTTCATGGATCATTCTGAGATTGGTACGTAAAATACAAGGTGATGCTCTGACAATAATGATAACAATGCAAATATTCAGGACAGCTTATACAAAATCTGAAAGCCCACATTGGAAATGATTTTTTTCCTCTAATCTCCACTTGCAGTTTTGTAGAGAGAAAGAGAGATAAATAAGAGTATAACATCCAAACTTGGCTCTTTAGCTTAATTAACATGTTAGAGAGGAATACGCTTAAGACAAATAAAAGAAGGAAAAAAAAAACCACACAAAAAAAAAAGAATTGAACATTTAGAGGGAAAAAAAAAAAACCCAAAAACCTTGTAACCAAGAGGTTTTGCACACAACTGGGGCTGGATGTCAAGTTGCTCTTTTTAGTACATGTTAGTAAAAAATATCTCAAAAATCACTTTACAATTAAACTCTCATAAATATTTTTAAACTATATAATGCAAAAATCCAGTGATTCAGACAGATGATGTGATGCTACAGTAAAATGAAACAGTAGTTGACACTGAGGTAGACTAAAAAGAAACCTTTGTTAATGAGGAGCGGCTCCACTGTATTGAAATTATAAGGACTGCCACCAGTGGTATCAATACAGCAAGGTGAGTAATACGGTTAATATTAACTACAATATTAATGCAACAATGCCAGTTATCAGAAACCTATCCCCTTTATCTATATTGTGTAAGCTACAATCCATCAAATAGAAATACTGTTTTATAATTACTAAACTGCGGCAAGGATGAAAACTATTGAATATCAGAAATATGATTTGTTTGACACACATGGCAAAAGTCAAGTTTATGTAATAAAACCTTTGTTGCTTGTGTATTATAATTATTTTGCCTTTCTTATTCATTATGAAAACTTAATATCATATCAGCTTCAAACCCTTAGTGCAGCTGGTGTCTTTAACTTCGTATGTAATAGGTTAGGATAGAAAACAAGCCAAACCAGCTGAAAGTTTCTTAGTCCAGAAGACATGTTGTGGAAAAAAGTGTGAGTTCTGTGTTTGTGACTGATGTTTACTTTTCTCCAAACTATCTAACTCATCTACTTTGAGCAATGTGGGTGTATTGCAGGCAGTTCGCACTTGGAGGCATTCCGATGAGAGATTATCTGATTTTTTCTTCACACTTTCAGATCAGCAACCTTGTTGGATCTTTGGCTGCCTGTTGGCAAATGCCAAAGCTGTTTTCCCTCATGCCCTGCAGTATTTACACTGTCCATGCGGGTAAGAGCTAATGCTTAATATGACTTTCTAAAGGCCAGTCAGTCAGCTTCCACCTGATGGTTGGTAATACGGGTATGTATGCATGTAGTAGATTTGTCAAAAATGGTCATTATTAAGGAACTGGTGGGTGCTTCATCTTTTCACCCTCAACATGCTCCAAAATTAACAGATTAAAAAAACAAAACAAAAAAAAAAAACACACTTTTTGCAGTGTATCCTGCCTGCAGCACTTCCTGCTGAAACACAACGGAGTGTTTTAGCTGTTAGAAGACCTCCTGCAAGGAGAACTTCCTGCCATCATGTGCTTGTGCACACTGGAAACTGTAGTCTAGCTCTGGTAAAAATGGCGGTCGTTAACATGAATAGATGACATATTTCAGGCTCACACGCCTGATTTGTGCCTGCATGTTGCATAATGATGTCACTCAGGCAAAGACATTTTTGTGACATTGCTGATGCCATTGCAGCTGTATCTGTGAAAAGCTGCTTTACTTAATTATAAATGTACATCTTCACTGAACATCTACTGACTTGAAAAATTGTAACACTTATTACTTTTTATCTTTACATTATGTAAAAATGTTATGATAAATTGACTTAAACATCAATTATAAGCGTTTAGTTATACTGTGTTGGTGTAGACTCCATACAAGCCTAAAAAGCAGAATTTTGATATCCAGCCCCACATAAAGTAAACACAGAATATGAGTGAAAAAAATTTGCTTTCAAGATCCCACATAATCTTGAGAAGCCCTAGTTGTGTACAAGATTATCCCTGAGGAAAGAGATATGCTGATGGTTACTCTGGTGTGGAGTTCTAGGAGTCGTACTCAGACTGCTCCTCTATGAACACAGCAGGTCGGTTGCTTACCCTGCTGCCACAGTCCAGGCAGGAAACCCCCAAGGCAATCAGACAGTGCCATGCCTGCACACAACAGCAAAAGAGCAAGAGGTCAAGATATAATACAGCACTTTTGTAACATATTACAGTACTAACAGGAGTTGAAGCAAATCTTTTTTCCCATGTATTAAAATCTTATGTTATTTGCACTTGTTTGAATTTTACTGTTTCCTCTTAAAAAGAAATGTAAAGTTTAATGAATTCAAGTTTAGACAATTATATGCTAATAAACAGAGGAAAGCAATAAGGAAAAATAGTTTTATTTATATTAAAACCTCAAACTGGGACAAATGTCTTGTTTTAAGGTTATTATTATCATGCATTAAAATAGATTCAAGGAACTTTATTTTACTGTCATATCAGCTCACATTTACATGTCAGAGATATGATAGAGTGCTTTTCTCTTTACTGAAAACGATTCACACCTTCATTAATAAATGATAATTCTATTTCTTAACACTTTTTTGTTTGTCCCTGATGCTAACAAATAAGGCATCCAAGTGTAGATCAGTCATCAAGTTATAAAAACTTGTTTTTTATGAGAATCACAAATGTAAGTTTCTAAACAGTCTTTTACATAAACTCACCAGGTAGCCTACAAAGCACAGATATCCCACAGAGAGAAGAGCAGAAAGAACGTAGAGCAGCACGCTGTTCAGCGCCGTCACGTAAACAATCACAAAGTACATGTTGATTGCACAAACCACCAAGATGACGATGCCTCCTGAGATCTTCCAAAACCTTGAAGAACAGATACCTCATCAGACCATTGCAAAATAATGTGCTTCTTTTCTATCTTTGCATTCAGTGAGATTTACTGGCAGAAAATATCTGGGAATACAGTTGTCTTCAATGTTTTACAGCTACAGTTACAGTTGTCAGTCACACCGAGTAAATCCCTAGTTGGCACTTTTGGTTTGTGCAAAAACAAAAACGAACTAAAGTTTTCTAATATGCAACATCAAATCCAAAGATCTGGGAAGAGTCATGTGACGGTCCTGAGCAGATAAAGTACATTTTGTTAAAACAAACTGTTCAACTGGATGTCACACCTTTCACTTCCTCTGCTGAAATGCTGAACTAATGACTAGACATATTCAAAAAACATCATCATCTGAGTTTAGTCTCATGTGATTTTGTATTTGGAAAAAAACTTGTTTACTAAATTATATCAACTCTTGCTTATACTTTGTCGTATCTTTTCCCTAAATATTGAGATTTCCTGCAGCGAAAGGTGAGTTGTGACTGCTGGAAGTGACTTACTTTCTGACACTTTGTGGAAAGAGAAGCAAGGACAAAAGTAGATCCTTCCAAAATACCTACTTCAGACTAATAGACAAAACTAACTGCGAGAGCAAAAATGCTTACTGGTATACCGAACTAATCAGTCTGTTAACAATATAATGTTGAAGGAGCTAAGTCTAAACAAACCTACTTAGATTGCTCGGCCCAAGAGTAGGTTTGACCTGCCGCGTCACTGTAATTGATTTCCACTCTGATTACATACATAATTTTGTGGCATACAAACTATGTCTACTCGCGCCCTGTAACGCGTTCGCCCTATATGTGTCTCATGCCCAGGTAACAATACAGCGCCCTCTAACAGCAACAAAGAGGAAAACAGTTAAACAAATTAGCTCCTATATAATTGATGTAGTTTTTACTCGAGTCTCTCAATCAGTATATTTCCATTTGGGATTAATAGTGTTGTGTTTAATTGAACCTCATTTATATAAATCCTCAGGAGAAGATATCAACTTAAAAACATGTATTTCACTTACAGCCCATTAGCAAAGTCGTCCATTATGGAAGTCAGACTGGTGAAGGTTAGAATTGGGATTAGAGCAAATGGAAGCTGTTGGATGAGAAGAGAAATGAGAGAAACTTTTTTAAAAATCCTTTGTGCAACTGATAAGCATATTCGTCTCAGAAAAACATCCTGACCTGCATGCTTTGAAGCACATTGAGGAAGTCGTTCATTCCAGTCAGATGCTGAACATCCTGAAAAATGGCTACGAGCAGAGTAGGCGTGATGGCAATGGAACGGGTCAGCAGCACCCGAGCAAAACGAGACCACCGCAGGTTCAGGAAACCCTTAGCGAAGATCACAAAAATGATGCAAGTGTAAACATTTAGGAGGATCTTTGATTTTCAGTCAAATTCACACTGAACAGCAAGCAACCAGCAAGGATTCTTACCTCCATCACAAACTGCCCAGAGTAAGTTCCTGTCATGGTAGAGCTCTGACCAGCTGCAAGAATCCCAATAGCCCAGATGTAGAGAGCTGCTGGTCCAAAAAAACAACCCAGGACCACTCCCTGGAACAGAACAATAAAATGATCTGATTACTCATCTCCTTATCAATTATATGGATGGACAAGAACGATGTTGCACAAATGCATGACAACAGAATTGATCCAGCAAAGTAATGAAAACATGGAGATAAACTCTTAAAAAGAAACATTGCGCTGACATAATTTTTTTTATAACCAATTATTAAATATATGCTGAAAATATGTTCAGGCTGGAGAGATTTCAGACTATGAGCTGCTCTGGCTTTACAATAATCTAAAGAATGAGAGTTTATCGTTGATGTAATGACATATACCCCTTTGTAAATGTCCACCTCCAGAGTGCCGTTGTTGAGAGGGAACAAATCTGTGTGAGTGCTGCCGGTTGCGTTGCACTCAGCGTTCTGCAACAACAAAATTAGCAAAAAAAAAAAACTAAAACAAAACAAGAACAGATTTTTATTGTGTGCCAATGTGTTTAATAAAAAAAAAAAAAAATCACTTCACTAAACTGCAAAAGAACTAACATTTGTTCACAATAAACAGCAGAGGATGCTGTCTACTCACCACCTCCATGTTGGTTTTATTGTAAAAGGCTTGAGCAAAGACTGCGACTACGAAGACGTTGATGAGGAAGGAGACAAAGAGGGCGATAGAGGACTCGATAAAGAAATATTTGTTGGCTTCCTTCACTTCCTTCTTATTTTTGCGATCTACATCCCGAGACTGGAGGAAATAAACAGAAAAACCACACAGCTTTTACCTCCATGTTCTCTTTCTCATTAAAATATTTCCTTTCAACTAATCAGGCTGTTTTTTTCAGGACATTTTAATGCAACAGTCATATAAAATTGCAAAAATCAAGTTGCCTCTTGAATCTTATTAAATAAACATCTCTAACCTTGACCAATGCTGAGTGCAAGTAGATGTTGTGGGGCATGATGACTGCACCCACAATTCCCACCGCTTGCTCCAACTGAACAGGTCCGCAGTCGGCACAATAGGGTAGAAACATCCCCTTGAGGAGCTCCCCTTGGTCTGGTTTCACCAGCACATACTAAAGGAAGACAACGTTAAGTCTAAAGCAGCCATGAAACACACATGAGAATCTGTTTTAACTGTGAAGGAACCTTACCTCATAGCCAAAACTGATAGCCATCACAGTGATCAAGAAGCCAAAGAATGCTTCAAGTTTCCTCAGACCTACACAGACATATAAAAAAATGAATCAGTGAACACACAAATATCACTCAGTTAGAGGCAGAAAATCTGTTGGGTGAATTACATACCATATTTGTCTAAAAACAGGAACACAAATGTGTCTGTGATTGTGATGAGAACTCCTGCCCACAGTGGGATCCTGGATGTAAAGCAGAATAAAACCAATATAACCTTTATGTATAATAGTTATTGTATAGATACAATAAATCTGTAAAAGTGTTTGACTTTACTTTTTTACTGAAAAGAACATTACCTGCCCACAGAGAGGAGGTTGAAAGCTATGGCACAACCAATGACCTCCTGCATGTCTGAGCCAATAATTGCCAGCTCAACCATTAACCAAAGGATGATCCGAGGAATCTGAAAAGAAAAAAAAAAAATTTAATCAGACTAATCTTTCTTGTTTGTGAAACAAAAAGGCATGGTATTGCTAAATAATAAAGGTATAGCTAATGAATAACAAGGAAAATGGATTTCAGGTGAGTTAGAGGGACGCTCACTGTGGGATACTGGCGATTGCAGACTTCAGCCAGGTGCATCCCTGTGACGACCCCGAGACGTGCAGCCAATCTCTGCAACAGCAACCCGATGACGGTGGCTCCAAAGAGCACCCACAAGAGCTGTGACAGAAACTTAAAATCAGTCCATATATCGTATACAAGTAACATTTTGGTAATAAAACAAATTTTAAAAACTGGTATTTCTTGCAAGTGTTACAATGATAATATTTACAGATGAAAACAAAACAAAGAAAAATGCTTGCATTCTTGAGTAGCATGCTTTAAAGGGGTGCTATTATGGTATTTGGAGTTTTCTCAGCTTTCTACAGTGTTAAGTGTTGAATCCTCATCAGACATGTGAACGGCACTTTTTTTTTTTATCACCTAAACGCATGTTTGAGTTTGAGTTCCAGCACGCTCTCCTTTCGGTTTCCATAGCGATGAAAAACGCGTCGTTTTAGAGAGTTTTTTCTACTTGGAAATCCTTGTGACGTCCCGGGGGATAAGGTTCGGTGATTGGTTACCTTCTACTGGTTAACAAGGGCATGTACAAATACATCAGGCAGGTGGAAAACGTCGGATAAAGTTATTTCCAACGATGGCTGGTGAGTTTACCAAAGAGAGACATCCTGCTGCATTCGTTGCTGTGGCTTGCTGTTTTCCACTTCGTTTTCAGGCTCTGATTCAGGTTCCAACATGTAGGGCTGTATGCTATGTGTTGACATTGTGTTTTGTTTTTTTATTTAGTTCATATTAGCCTAATCCTTCTGTTTATGAGATGTTACAATGACGGCGAAAGCAGTTGCGGTGCGCGCTCCCGATGTAGAGCAGTGGCGGGAGGCGGGGCTTAATGCAGAAGAGTCTCAATCCACTCGTTTTGCCCGCAGGCTGATCTGACAGCCTACGGAGAGGGTCGGTCTGAAGTAAATAAAGCCATTTGTGACAATAACTCGATCAATCCCAGCCCTTCTGGTCTCAGGAATAAAAAATAAATTAGCCTGAAATGCACATAATAGTTACACTTAAATGAAGTGAAAAACTTTATTGCATAAAATGATTTCATTATGTGTCCAAAAACAGAACACCACATAGCAAACAAAGTTTGACCATAAATAAGAAACTGTAGCTTTCAAACAATAAGACATTGAGATTAAGCAGTGAAAATATTTATAATTTCTCCCAGGAAAAATAACAATAACAACTTTGAATGGTGGAGAAAAAAAAACCCAACATAAAGCAGCCATGTTTGCATTTTTCTTTATCACCTTAAAGCCAGCTTTAGCTCCAGACTGCAGGTCTGACTCAATGTTCCCTGGATCCAAGTAAGCGATGCTCATCAAAAACCCCGGTCCAGTGAAGGCCCAGAGTTTACGAAAACTGAATACCTGAGCAAAAACAAAAAGAGGATTATATTTGAAAAAAAAAAAAAAAAAAGAATAAATAAAAACAAAACAAACATTTAAAAAAAATCTCAACCAATTTTTTTTTCTTATAAACGCTGTTTGCAAATGGTACCTGGTTGACACTCTCTGGAATGGGCACCTTCTCCTCAAAGTATGTGGAGAAGGGTTCCTCCTGGGCCACAGGTGAGGAAGGAGGAGAGATGGTGCTGTAATGGTTTGTCTGGACCCCATTCTCCTGCTGGGACTCATCTAAGAAAAGCACACGAGTTCTTGTTAGTCAAAGGTATGTCTTTCTGGAAGTTTCTGGGAGGCATCACTGCTGTATGTCTATGTTCCAATGATGCAGAATAAAAAAAAAACTAAACTAAAAGTTTGACGTTCTGATTTTGATCTATTTCTGTATGGCTGACAAAACATTTCACATAACTTTAAGGATGTGGAAATTCACCACTATAAACTGTTAGCCTTGCATTATCTGAATATTTGTCTCAGAGAGCCTGACATAATCAGAGACTTTGATAAGAAGCAGTGAGGCCGTTTAATTTATCAATGTGAAGTTTGCTAAACAAGGCTTACTCAACAGCCTTTTCATCTGATGCTTTCCATTTATTTCACACTAAAGTCTTCACTTCAAGCTTTAATATCTTTAAAAATCCAAATCTGATTATTCATACCTTTTTTCCAATTTTGTTTCAGTAAAACATGTTTAGCATTTCTTTATAGCAATAACATTTTGAATCTATGGCAAGGAAATATCTGTGATTACAACAACTTGATGTTTATTCCCAAACTGCTACACAAGTGATTTAATATAAGACTTTAACAGAGATGTCTAAACACAGTAAGAGGTAACCACTAATTAACCACCCATTAGTCACATCTTAAACACAGGGACTTAGCTCGCACATGTTATGAAACCAAATAAAGGATTACTTTAAACAAAAACTATTCCTTTGACCCATAATTGCTGTTTAAAATGGCAGACAAATCTATAATTATTTGTTAAAGTATATAAATGAAGTCTGTTACTCACTGAGTCTGGACTGTTCCTTATTCCCCCCCTTCATGTCCAACTCACTGCTGGTCCTAAAGTCCACTGTTGCCTAAGAATGACACTGCTTTTATACGACTACCTTTTCTTTTTTTTCTCGGAACATTTAATGTCGCAGTGACATCCTGGCTTCGTGCCTCTAAAAATTACCCACAGGGAGGAGTAAAGCCAGCACACACAGCAAACATGTGATACAGGATTTTAATAAAACACAAAGCTCCTCCTTCATTGACAGACTGACACACATTTATAGCATTTAGTTTCTCAAGTTGTCAGAAGAAACTTGATGACCAAGCTAAATATACTCTAGGATGAAACATAAAGAATACTTTTCTTTTTTTGTGTTGGTTTGATTTATAATTAGTGTATTCATTAAATTCTGGTGTCTTTAGCCTTTTAATTTTGTGTGTTCAGTCTTTAATTTTTTGAGTGTATTTTAGTTTTTAAATGTATTTTAGTGTATTCCGGCATAATAAAGCCTTCTACTTCTCAAGTGTTTTTTGAAGTCTGTTAATGGCTTTTGAAGAGTAAACCCTTTTTTAAATAAAGTGCTATATAAATAATGTATGATTGCTTGAAAATATGTTTTATGACTTTAAAAAAAAGTAAAGTGGTGATTTGGATACTTTAGATTTAAAGCAGCACAGCATGCTCTGAATGTCAACACTGAACATATGCACCTTGGCTGTAATGTGATGTTTCTGTTATCTTAAGCGCTCACCTTCCAGGAGGTCGCCGCTTTGCTCTGCCTTCATCGGAGCAAGCTCAGGAATCCCCGGAAACTTGAGGAATAAATATCAGCCTCCCCTGTAATAAGGCAACAGTCGTAATATGATCTGAATAAAATATTGTGACTGCTTCATTTTTTTTCTTTGTCATGTAAAACAGTGACTATAATATTCACAGAGGAAGCAGCTCTTTGTATTATAAAGCTAAGAAGTTATGCAGTGTGAAAAGCATGAACTTTGTAAACACAAAGCATAAGCAATTTCAACATGACTTTGCAACAATTTGTTCTCCTTTTTCCTTCAAAACGGCAAACAAAAACTTTAAATTTCACAAGTCATACTAATGACTAAGCAACATTAAAAGTAAGTCAAAGGACACTACAGTAATGAGCACTGTCATGACGAGCCTCAAGTCTCCAATATGTACCAAAGTTTCACTTCCACAATGTGCATCCTTCCCTCTGATTGAAAGAAGTGTGCATGCACACTCTAATTTATGATTGCTTAAATAAATCTCTATACCTCCACTCTAAATATCTGTATTTTATAACACTGACACAGCATCTGTTCTTTTTAAGCATATGACTGTGGGATCATGAGAAAAAGATAAGCTGAAGCAGCACATGGAGAGGTTTTCCAAGCGTCAATTTTTCCACTGAAGTGCAACTTCCTTCAACTAAAAATGTGCACAAGTTAATGTGAATTATTCAATAGATGCATTAGTAGTAAAGAGAAAAAAAATTATCATTTATCATAATTACCAGAACAATTTGTACAGAAACATGATGCAAAAATAAATTACGCCAGATATTTTAACGCAAAGGCATAGATTGTGTTCTTCTTTCTCATGATGTAAAAAGTGTGGGTTTTTTCTCAGAAACTGAGCTTTCACACAGGTCCCTCCCCCTTTGATTTTCTATAACATGAGCTCTGCATTGTTAGTGCTGCAAGTCTGCATATGTTTGTTTTCTTGAGATGTGGATGTTTTCACACAGTACATGAGAAGATGCAGCCACATTTAAACTACAGAAAACTTAAAAGTCAGTGTTCCCTCTGTCTGATTAACTGACTAAAATAAGCATTTTGGGGAAAGTTTTTTGTTAACAACTGTAGTTTTTTTTTTTTTTTTTATCATTTTGCACATATATTAAAATAAATAAATAATTGAGATTAATGCTTAAGCAATATCAAAAGAAGAAAGAGTAAATAATTTTTAAAAATATGCAGATTGGCTACAATGTCTTCTTATCTCTGGACTGGCACTGATTACTAGGCCACAGTTCTGCGAGACTGAACTGTTGATCATGTGCCATCACGTGACCACAGTCAGCAGACACAGTTACTAAACACACTCCAAAAAGAATTAAATGAAGCACAAAGTTTTTTCTAACACTACCTAATGTGGTATTATTACGATTTATCATGAAAATTTCAATAAGAGTTGTGATCATAAACTTGAAAGACTTAAACTATATTGTATGTTGCTGCAGCTCTCATATTTTTTCATCACTGCAAAAATATGATTCTTTCTAATCTTTGTATCTCATAGCAAAACATTATTGAGCTTATTATTATGGTGCAAGGTTCAGAATAAAGATGTGCTTTCCAAATTAAACAGTGCTGCTGTGATGATAAAGGCCACAGAGTTCAGTTGACTGCCTTTGTACCTGGCTGCAGGTACAGACAACATACCATGAATACC
Source organism: Telmatherina bonti (assembly GCF_933228915.1). Taxonomy (NCBI): domain Eukaryota; kingdom Metazoa; phylum Chordata; class Actinopteri; order Atheriniformes; family Telmatherinidae; genus Telmatherina; species Telmatherina bonti. Next base: position 34,038,020 of record NC_136624.1, on the reverse strand, counting down.
TTCATTTTTCTTCTACATGCATTTAAACCGCACCAACGCACTCATTCAGGTCTGCTCTTTTTTCGTTAAACCTGTCTGCAGTCATATGCATTCACAGTTTTATTGTACATACAGACTCTTCTCACGTTATTTTGTACCAGCAGTGTCTTGAGGCATTTCCAAATTGGTCTTCTTAAGTGAGAAGTAAATGATGACACTTGAATACTACACTTGAACATAATTCTTGTTAGTCTCCATAGAAGGAGCTTGCCCAGACTATTCAAGCATGACTATTTGGTCTACAACCTGTGTTTATCTTTGTTTTGTGTGACATGCTGGAATGTGCTGTTCTTCTTCTGACCCTGTTTACTGTTGTAGACTTTCAAACTACTTCTGTACTCATTCCACCAGTGTCAAGACTGATGCCAACTACTATATAAAGCACCATGAAAGTAAAAAAATAAATGAAAAAAAACCCAAACAATAATCTGAAAAAATATTTCCTTCACTAAGACAGAAGTATGGGATTGTGTTTGACTTTACACACTCAGTCCTTAAAAAAAAAAAAATCACTACAAGGAAGTATCAGCTTGTGTCATCACCCAAGATTCATTTTGACTTTACCAAATGTTGTAAAATTGGATTTACCAAGAAACCACATCACTTAATTACATATTCACCCAACTTCCCTAAAGTCTCCGCAAACATTAATGAGGCCTAATCTACACAAAACAGGCTTTACTATCACTTCATCTATGCCAACTCCCAAACTGACATGTTGTATTTAATGTCCCGCCCCACGCATTGTGACAGACAGAATTTCATACTGTTAAGGAATAACAAAAATTAACTATGTCAGGCTGTCGTACACTTCAAAAACAACAGATTTATGTATTACCGGTACTCATTCAACCATTTTCTATACTCCATAGAACAATTCAAGGTCATAGGAAGCTGGAGCCAAAAATTAGCAGGTTAGAGGTGGGGTACATTACACAGGAATCCTATGTGGAAAAAATTGATAGTCACAAAACAGTTTAAACTAAATCACTGATAATGCTCATTTGAAAAAAACTAAACTGAACAACCTTATTTTACTACTTATGCAATGAGAACTCCCCGCCTCTTTTTAGCACAGCTCTGATAAACTAAATGAAAAATCAGTTGCCATTAAGGTTAAATAATGAGCAGTTTCTTGTGGAGTCTCATAAAATTTTTTTTTTTTTTTAAAAAGTCAAAATTTAAGCACACGTGCTGAAAAAGATGTTCTGAACATCCACACGTGCTCAACATTATTGTTTCAAAAACCTTTACGGTTTCAAAACCTGTTGTTCTTCTAGTATGGCCCTGTTCAATGTTGTTGACTTTCAAACTACTTCTGTACTCTTTCAAATAGTGTCAAGACTGATGCCAACTTCCACATAAAACACCATGAAAGTAAAAAAAAAAAAAAAACAATAATCTGAAAAAAAAATTTCTTCTATGTTAAATGTTGTACCATTTAACGGCCTGATTCAAGTTACTTGTTTTACAGAGCCATCAAAAATATTATCAACGATTAAGTATAATTCTATGTGTTTTGGTCATGTAAATGGGAACTAAAACACACACAATGCTTTGTTCAACTGCATTTCTTTTTCAATACAAATTGTGAAAGCAAATGTGTAAACAGCAGTTCTGTTTATAATAGCATCAGCTGAAACAGGAGATGACTATTTACATTACACTTTCCAAAAACACTGTTAGGGTTAGGGTGAAAAATAATTATTATCTTTCCAGGTATCACATTCACTGACTACACTGCCCCCTGGGAAGCCAGGATAGTTTCAAGGTGGAAGAAGTCTAAAATATTCAACTTAAGGAGCCGTGGAGGCCTACTAATTAGATTATTATAATTATCATTATAATGAAAACAAGCCCAGCACACATGCTTTAATGGTTTTTGACCCCCTGATGTCACTTTAATTTCCCCAAAACTGTGCAAGTAGGTGAAACTATGTCAGAGATGTTTGGTATTCGAGTCTGTATGCCCCTAATCATAGAAAGAAGTCATTATTACAAGTCAATAAGATTATACTTTCATTTTTATTTGACATTATGAAATTATTTTTATGATTTTTTTTTTTTTAAATACAAGTTTTAAAAATGTAACGATGATGGTGATTTAACAATCAGTCCAGCTGAGCCAATTCCACAGGGTTTCACATAATAGCATAATTGATTTGTGATGTTTGTCTGACTTTAAAATTGCACCAATACCAATATGTCACTGTTCTCAATCACATAAATCTAAGGATACATTTTACAACTATTGTATCGTATCTCCCTAAATAACTCAGCATTGAAATGGAAAGCAATCACGACTTCATATAAATCTTTTATAAATAAATAGTAATTAAACTGAGCTGAAACTACAAAATAACGCATGCGCACTTGTCCTAATGAGTTGTATAGTAGCTACATAGTAAGATAAGTACAGATTTCCAGAATCTGAAAGGTCTTCAGATGCTTTAAACAGAATTAAAACACTACTGCTGTTCACCCTTCCGGCAAACTTAATAAACAAAACCGTTGTACGGTAACATTACTGTACAGTTCCTGTTAGCGGTCAAGCTAATTCCCATCTATATTAGCTTTGCAGTTAGCTCTCACTGTGACCAAAGCACGAAAAATCTCTTACCTGTGTGTAATTTGTGGGAGGGTCAAACAAGAGTTTTTATCTTAAATTTTGAGGTTGCTTTTAAACTGACACCATTTGTTTCAACTTAAAGCTGGCTAACCACGTTATCAAGCTACCATCCGGCAAAGTCGTGTATCGTTCCTGTGTTGCCAGACCTTGTGAGAAAAACAAGCAACCAGCTGCATGAAAACAAGCTCAAAAGAAGCGACCTGCCCGCTCAGAGAAATAGAAATAAATAAAATTAAAAAAAAAAAAAAAAAAAAAAAAAAGCACACACACACACACACACACACACACACACACACACACACATATATATATATATATATATATATATATATATATATATATATATATATATATATAGTTTATAGAAAATTGATAAACTACTGTGTGATGCTTTTCACATAAATGTGAATAAGTGAGAAAGATTTAAGACCGGTTCATACAGGGAATAAATTAAGCCCTAATAAGCAACCAGTGTTTTGAAAACAAACCCCCAAAAAACGCAACCCGCGACTGATGATTTTTACAAAAAAAAAAAAAAAAAAAAGTCCAAAGTCGCTTATAATAAGCGAACCTGGCAACACTGATCGTCTCATGTCAACTGTAGGTTCATGGTAAACTGCGCATGTGCGATACGGTGGCGCTAATTTGATTGGTGGTGATCCACTAGTCAGCTGACAAACTAGGCTGGTTAGTTGTTCATTCATTCATTCTCAGTCTGGTTCTTACTTTCATTCTCTGCTTTTGCACCTCTACTTTATTTTAATCACAGACTACATAATTACATAATTAATCACAGATGGACATATATTTGTAAAATGTAAAGGAATAGTAGGAAAACAAAAATCAAGGAAGTGTGAAAAGAAAGGCCGATTAAGGAGTAAACATAACTCCCCTAAATAAAGTGTTAACAAACGAAATACTCGTGTAAAAGTTTACTACCATCTTACTATTTTACATTTTTTAATTAGTGTTTTAAGGTTTATTCATATTTAAAAACTCCTGAAACAAGGATGTAAAATAGATTTCAAATGTTACATAAAACATTTTGCAAGAAGAAACATTTTATTAAAATTCAATTCAAGCTTTATTAAGGACACAGAATCCAGGTCCATAGAAATAGAAAAAAAATTAAATGGTAGACACAATAAAAGAAGAAGTCCAATGCAACAAGAATTACAAATATAGGCAGTAGTGCTATTTTTTTTAAAGATTTTTGATGTGAACCTGACAGAGCTCATCCCAGGACAGACCAGAGCTTGTTAAAAATTATAGGTGCGTTTGATGGATGTTTTATCTGTTTAATATATTTACTTAATTGTTTGAATAAATCTTTTTTTTTTTTTTTTTTTTTTTTTTTTTTTTTTTTTTTTTTAGGACATATATACAAATGAACTCAGTGTCAGGGGTATATAAATGATTGTATAGGGATTGATAGGGAACAAAACAACAATAAAAACAGGATAAAAAGGGTGCATCCTTGTAGAACTTAACTTAAAATAAGAAGTAGGAGTAGTGCAACACATTTTGGGGTTTTGAGATTGTAGCAATCCAGTCAGTGTATATTCTATACATTCAGATATCTACACATACACACACACACACACACACACATCCACAAAAATAATAATAAATAAATAAATAAATAAAAACACTTAAACAGATAGGTAAATTATAATCTTACACTGAACTTCTCCAGTAAATATCTGGTTTTAGTTGCCTTCTGATTTTCCAGTTCTTGTATTGTGGTGTTGTCAGTTTATCTTTATATACAGTATATGGGTTTATCCCATAGACATTATTAAATGTCTCTTTATTAATGTCTATGTTTTTATCCTGCTGACGCGCGGAGTAAAAAAAAAAAAGTTTAAACCCCTGAAATCACGTTTTCTTCACTTCTCGCGATGTTTTGTGAACTACACAACAAATTGCTAAATAAGCTAAAGCTAGGCTAACGAGCTGCAATGTAGTGATAAATGATAAAGGTTACACCAAGTTTCAATAAAGGCCCTCTCGGAGTAACTGGGACATGGAGTTAAGAAGTATCAAGGACCAGGTAGTTAATAAAACTTTTGCTGCGGTCTAACTTTATCCTAGAAAGCTTGCCATACTGTTGTACATAACTGCTAGTATGTTGGCTAAATGATAACGAAAGTTTACTGCATGGTTATTTAATTCCTTATCATGATAAGTTAGGTTAAGTTTAGATTGATTATAGCTTGCCACAGCTAATTTATCTTTTGGTATTATTTGTTTTCATTGTAAAGTGAGAGTTAGACACTTGCATTAGGAAAGTATCGTTGTAGGTTCACAAATGAACCCCTAAAACGTATAAAATATTACAAAACACCTTTAAATTTATCTGCTCATTGTACAGTTCAAAAAGCCCTTTATTTTAAGAATTTGCTTAATTTGGTCAGATTCAAAGGTTTTTATTATCTTATGGCACATAGATTTAAAAACTTTTATTGCTGACCGTGATTTTTGTCCTTTTATTTTCGTGTTTTATGGTGGGTTTGTTGTTTGTCCCTTTTTAGGTTATTATTTACCTGTACTGCTTGACTGACTTCTTTTTCAGTCCCCTCTGGTCCAGGCCATATTCAGTCGAAATGCAGAGGATGTGACATTTTTGTTGAACCATAATGAAGAAGTAAATACACAGGTAGTATCATCCAGCATCGACTCAACATCCACAAGTTAATGTGTCAAACTAGTGTTTAACATATTCTGAGTATACTTAGATTGGATATTGGGTTCTGCCATAATCTTATTGTCATACTTTAGTCTTCACTGCAGTATTTCTAGAAGTGTCACTTTTTGTATATATATTATGGTACTGTCTGTTTTCATATTTGACACAGCCAACTACTTGCCACTTTGACATAGGGATTTTCAGAGGATGCTCCTGATTTTTACAGGAAATATGCCAATATTTGGTATGAGTACTCTAGCCATTTTGCAAGAACTTAAAAGTTATGGTGCTCATTGCTTTGACCTCAACAATCTTTATGCTGGAACTTTCTTTTGAAACTTGTTTTATTAATCAAACATTTAGTAAATTCAAAACAGCCTTTATGGTAGTTCTCACTGTGGTAGGCAATGTATAGTTTTCCCTTTTATTCCATGATAATCTGCTGCTGTGGACAGATTAATAAACTGAAAACTATTCTAGTTGAAGTCTCAACATACAGCATTATGTGAATGATTTCTCCCCTCTCATCTCAGGACCAAGAACAAAGCACACCACTTCATGCTGCTGCTTATTTGGGAGATGTTCCTATCATGGAGCTGCTAATTAATTCAGGTAATTTTATTAAGTATGCTGTTGTAAATAAGCACTGCATTCAGCCTAGTAATAAATCCAAAAAATCTGTGACGTAAAGAAGAACTAAAACACACCAAAAATACCCACAGAAAAAAACAGTGATTTGCTTTTTTTCCTTGTTATAGGTGCAAATGTTAATGCTAAGGACCAGGGGTTGCTTACTCCTTTACACCGTGCAGCTGCCTCAAGAAATGAAGTATATCCCTGTTTTCGAAGCACTAACACAGAATTAAAAGTCAGTTCTAACAGATCTTGCCAATTCACTTTATTTTCTGATTTTTTTTTTTCCTCCCTTTTACAGAGGGCTGTGGAGCTGCTGCTTAAGCACAGAGCAGAAGTCAACATAAAGGACAAATTCTGGCACACACCTTTACACATGGCAGCTGCAAACTGGGCCACAACCTGTGCCAAGGCCCTCATACCACATGTTTGCAGCTTGGATGTTACTGATAGATCAGGAAGGACGCCACTTCATCATGCAGCGCACAGTGGTCACAGAGAGGTAATTCCTAAATTTCATCAAATTAGCAAGAATTATCCTTCAGACCATTAAGAGTTTAATATCTTTATGTGGTTTTTTTTCCAGTTAATGACCGGGCTTAAAGTAGATTAAATACCTTTTTTATGTCTTACTCTGTTATTTTTTTAATTATTATTATTACCTTATCAAGCACCAAGGAGAGAGAGAAACAGTACTTCAGTTCATTTGTATGTTCAACAAGTACAGCGAATTGACAATAAAAATGTTTTGAATCTTTGAATCTTGAATTTTTTAAAGGTGTTCACTTGCAAAACAGTTGTTTTTTTTGCCTATATAAATAGCCTAGCATGTTATTTAACCTTTTTTTTTTGGGCTTGCGCTTCTGTGTAAGCAAAATGTGTCCTAAATTAGGCTCATGCATGTTTGCTTACCTGGTATCCAAAGATGAGACTGCACAGACATTCTGCTTTACCCACTTATTTAATCTCTGCAGATGGTGAACTTGTTCCTGTCTAAAGGTGCCAATGCAAATGCCAAAGATAAGAAAGAAAGGCAGCCAATTCACTGGGCTGCACACCTCGGTGAGTGTAAAATTGTTTTTAAAAGATAACGCTTTTTTCTTCTTAATTGGAATATAAATTTAATTTAAGAGTACAAGCTGAAAGAGACTGGCCTTCCTTTGGTTTTCAGTCATATAGTCATATTTTGTCTATATTGTTTTGTGTCAGCCACTTTTTTTAATCAAATAAGTATTATATTTATTGTAATGTGTAGAAATGTTGTTTTACTAGAGAATTTTTATAAACAAATCATGTATTATTGCCATTGTCTGAGACGCAGGCACTTAAAAGAGTTGAATGTTACTCTGTGCTTGTAGAGATTGTTCACAGCTCATTTGTAGTCATTGCTTTAAAATCTACTTTGTTATTCATCTCAACCCCTTTAAAAAAAAAAAAAAAAGATCAAAGTACTACTTAAATAGTTAAATTAGCAAGTCACAGGCTAGGAAACGAATATGGTATCTTATGTTGTGTGAACATTAAGAAAGTAGAGGTCCAGTTGCCTTTATACACGTGGATTACTGGAATGGATTACTGACTACTACATCAACATTTCTGAAGTTAACATTAAGCTCTTACTCCAGGATATGTGGACGTCGTGAAGCTGCTGGTGGCTCACAGTGGAGACGCGACGTGCAAAGACAAGTGTGGGTACACTCCACTCCACGTCGCAGCTGCCAGTGGACAGTTAGATGTGGTCATGTATCTGTTGGGACTTGGGGTGGAGGTAATGTGTCTGTAGCTTGGTCATATCACTGATAGAATTGTATTTATTCTTGTATATTTTTTATGAGACAGTACTTTTATATTGCTGAAAGATATCCAAGTATTTGCATATGTCATATTATTTTAGTTTAAAATTGCAATGAAGATCCCAGAAAATCTTTTCAATCTTTTCATGCTTCAAAACAAAGAAGCTCAAAGTTATCCATACTTGCATGTAAGATTAGGTCTGAAACATGTTTTGCAGAGCTTCAGGCTTGTGCTCATGTATTGTCTAGTTGTAAAGGGAAAAAATACATTTATTTATTTTTCTTTGTCCCAGACTGATGAACCCAACATTTTTGGGAACACAGCACTTCACATGGCCTGTCAAATGGGACAGGACACTGTGGCCACTGAACTGGTAAACTGTGGTGCCAACATCAACCAGCCCAACTACCATGGTAACACACCACTGCATCTGGCGGCTGCTTCATCCAGCGGGGCACTGTGTCTAGAGCTCCTTGTCAGCAATGGTGCTGATGTCAACATGCAGGTAAATTATGATTATTATTATTGAGAGGATTTGATATGAACGAGAGTAGATGCAGACAACAAGGTAAACAAAAACCAACCTCACAGGAATTTAGCATTCCTGGTCTGTAGAGAAAATGTCTAGTTTTGAATGGACATCCTGCAGATTGTGATGATTTATGTCAATGTTTTATTTGTATGTGTTTAACAGAATAAAGAAGGAAAGAGCCCTCTACATATGGCTGCAATGCATGGACGTTTCACAGGCTCTCAGATTCTCATCCAAAATGGTAACATAAATTATATGGGAAGAAATAACACTGAGATATATATTTATAACAGCCTGATGTAGCATGTAATTATTGGTGGAAATGTGTAATTTTCTCCTCTTTGTGTAGGTGGGGACATTGATTGTGCTGACATGAATGAAAACACACCCCTCCATGTTGCTGCCAGATATGGTCAGGAGTTGCTGATCAGCACTCTGCTGACAAACGGTGCTGATAAAACCAGGTAAGTTTGTCTGAAGCTGAGACTGATGATGGATAGAAAATGGAAGTTACTGGGATCATAGTTAATGCCTTTGCACGATGGGACCGATGCGAATAAACGTAGCAAAATATTTCGAAGGTGAATTTCACATCAAGCCACGACAACAGTGTGCTGATACATAAATATAAAGGACAAAAAGGGAGGGGTACAGGGTATTTTAGAAAAAGAGTGGAAAACTTGGGGAGTTTCATAGTTTGGTTCAGGAGGTAAAGCTGAACCACAGCCGCTTCAGCATGGACTTTAGGTTGTCGATGGGACAGTTAGAAGATGTGCTTTAGCAGCTTTCTGCTTGTTTTAAGAAGCAAAGCGGAAACAAAGGCGCTCTGCCATGGTGACACAAAAGTCTGAATGATATGGCAGCGACAAATTGACACCGGCATAGCTCACAACCGGTGATGTATTACTCAACATGCCTTGTTTGATTGGTCAAATATATATCTGTCAGATGCAAATATTAGAAAAACCTTACTCAGTTTGAAAAAGTAAAATTTGCAAAATGACTGGATGGAGTTTTGTCACTGATATGAGTGTTCACTTTGATTTGACATTAATTCCATAAAATCCTTTACCATGCATTTTTTTCAGACAAAATATTCAGAGTAGGCGTGTAAAGACCTTTATAGTTTTACAACAACAGAAAGCATTCAACTTTTTTGTAGAGGCACTTTGGATGGGAGGACATCATGTGCTTCCTTCCCATACTGAGGTTTCTGCATGTCAGTGTGTCACCGTAGTGAATGGCCTGTAACCACAATCAACACATTGACAGAATTTGAGATTTCATATCATATGACATGCTGACAGGCATAGACTGAAATTGCAATCTCAAATTTCTGTTTTAGCATTCACACCTGACCTAATATGCTATTAGACCAATAGCAAATACCGTACTCATACTAACTAAACATTATGATTTCTAAAGACAGGGGATTCATGGGATGCTTCCACTACATTTGGCAGCACTGTATGGCTTTCCAGACTGTTGTCGCAAGTTACTATGTCATGGTAAGAATTTAATCTCTGCTTCATCATATTTCAAATATCAATGCAGCTAAATGCTGTTTATTGTGTCTGTTTTAACCAGGTCACTTTTACAACATCATGCCCGCTCCGACAGGCGACCAAATACCAACAGTGGGGTTTGATATTAACCTCTCTGATGATCATGGAAGAACCTGCCTGCATGCAGCTGCCTCTGGAGGGTGAGCACTGAATGGACATATTGATGCTATCTGTTGCTGCTTCAAATTTACATCTGGACTTCAAATTTTGTTTAAATGAAGTGTAACCAGCATCAGTCCTTTTTGCTTGGCTCTAATTTAGAAACCTGATAATAAAAATGATATTGTGCTGCAAAGTTCAGCCTACAATGTTGTTCTTACAACATTAATGGAGGGGAAAAGTTTATTTAACCTCTAAAATAGTAATCTGCATAACCTTGCCATGAGATTTGCATCATAAATGAGCTACTCGTTGGATAATGAATGTAGAATATTTGTATCCATTTTAAAGATGTTTGTTGGCTGATATACACAGTTGTCAGACAGTTTATTTTTTAACTTAAACAATTGTATTTATTTTTTGTTTTGCAGAAATGTTGAGTGTCTAATTTTGCTGTTAAATAGTGGCGCCGAACTGGATATAAAAGACAACTTGGGAAGGTAAGCTGTGCTTAAAAGCTGCATTTTATTTTAAATTATCCAATCCAATCCACTTTATTTATATTTCACATTTCATAAACCTAAACAGTTTCCAAAATTCTGCGCAGAATAAAACAATGTTACAATACTAAAATATCAACAAATACAAAGTAATAAACTTAAAATCAATCCCAATAAACAGGTGAAAAGCAATAAATAATTTGATTAAAAATTAAATAAATAATAAATAAATAAAAAGACACAAAGGACCACACAACTCTCAGTGTTAAAAGTAAGAGAATAAAAGTGAGTCTTAAGATGAGACTTAAAACACTCCAGGGTGGGGGCTGTTTTGACATTTTGCTTCCTAACACCACACCTGCTTTTTCTCGCAGATCTCCTCTGCACTACGCTGCAGCAAATGGGAACAGCCAATGCACAATCTCCCTGGTCAGAGCCGGAGCAGAAGTCAACGAGGCGGATCTGACAGGCTGCAGCCCTCTGCACTACGCTGCTGCTGCACACACCTTCTGTGGGTGAGAGACATTTCATGTTTTACACATTTACTACAAGGTAAGAAGGACAGCACAGTGTGGGCAGTTCTGTTTAAACAATCATGTTAAATTTTAGGGTTTTGTCTTTTTATCTGCAGAGCAGGAACAAACTTCAAGTCAGTCATCAGTGTGGAAAAAGAACACGAAGCTTCTTTGTAAGTCACATTATCTCAAAGGTCAAATGTTTATTTTTTATGTAACATTTTTGTATTCTACTTTGCACAATCTCCATTAATTTTGTTTTAAAGGGGTGATAAGCAGAAATTATTTCTGAATTGAAGTAATGAAAAAAAATCACTATGTTGATAGTCAATATTTGGCATCAGTTGCTACCTCCTCCTTCCTCGAACAGACCTCCCTTCCTATAAAGGCTTTAGAAAGCAAACAATGGCACTGTGTATTTTCAAAGGGAAATGGTGAAGAACAGAATAAAATGTTCACCTGAAGAAAGCCAGGATCCGACTTTACCTCTAAAATAAACTACAATCTTTGGCAAAGAAGTTGCAGAATAAAGAAAAAGGATGGAACCAGATCAACACTGGCTTTGTATTTCCCAAGTAGAACACTGCTAATGCTAAAGAGACTAGCTCTTCTTCTAAGTACCTACATACACCAGTTGAAAGTTTGGACACACTTTCCTTTTGGATTTAATGGAAAAGTGTGTCCAAACTTTTAGCCGGTACTGTGCATGCTCTAAGTTGCTTTGGCATGTTTCATAAAGTGGTGATATTGTTTGGTCAGCGTTTTTGGACATTCATTTGCAGGTGAGGCAAGTGGTGGAGAGAGGTGGAGTGAGGTGTGGCTTTACTTTATATTTCTTTATGTCTCTTGAAGGAAAAAGAAAAACTGAAACTAAACTAAATACAAAAAATAATTTAATTCACACAATAAGAAGATACTTGTCAAATTATTTGTTTCAGTAATAAAAAGGAAGAAATACAATTTTATAAAACATGGATAATATCTTAATGTTACATCGTTGTTGCTGAAAAATGACAGAAATACCAGACAATAGATTTAAGATGTTTATTGGACTCTTGTGTATTCAGGTGTTTAGACTTCTTGCTTGATAACGGAGCGAACCCGACTCTAAAGAACAGCAGAGGTTACAGCGCCGTCCACTATGCAGCAGCTTATGGGAACAAACAGCATCTGGAACTGGTCAGTAGTTTGGTCTGAGTGTTTTTCTTCCTGTTTCTCAGGGCATCCCTAACCAAAGCTCTGTTACTCTTACAGCTTTTGGAGATTTCTTTTAACTGTCTCGAAGAGGTTGAAAGTAATATTCCAGTCAGTCCTTTGCATTTAGCTGTAAGTATGATAAAGACAATTATTTTAAAAAATAATACAGGCGGTCCTCGGTCCTCAGAACAAGTTTCGTTCTTACGCCGTGGCCTAACCTGAAATTCCACTAAGTGAAATTTTTACCCTTTAATACCCCTTTATTCACTAAATAACTATCTAAATATACGTAATATATATCACATTAATGGAAAAACAGTACAGGCAATTAAAATAGACATTTCAATTGAAATAAAATAAATATACACGCACTGAGGCGTCGTCTCAGCCTCCGCGTTAAGCTTTTATGGAACCTTGTAGCTTCAAAACTTGTTTTATTTTTTTATTTATTTAATGAGCATCGTAAAGTCGAAACAACGTAAGTCGAGAACCCCATAACCCGAGGACCGCCTGTGTCTGAAATTGATGGAATGTTTTTTTGATAAAGTTCTCATAGATTGCTATTTGTAATGTTATGCATTTTCATCACTGCAGGCATACTATGGTCACTGTGAGGCGCTTCATTTGCTGTGTGAGACTTTAGTCAGCCTGGATGTGCGAGACATTGAAGGCCAGACTGCGCTCCACCTGGCCACTCAGAGAGGCTTTTCCTCATGTGTGGAGGTTCTGTTGGAGCATCAAGCGTCCTACATGCTGAAGGATCACAAACACAAGTGGACAGCTCTGCACGCTGCAGGTATGTGAGGATCAGTGGGTATCTTTACTGTGGGACCAATCTTACATGACTGGTTTTTCTTTTCTTGCATGTTTCTGTTCTGAGCAAAAAATGTCTGTGTCACTAACGATTAAATTTTGTTTCCCCCATCACAGCTGCTGAGGGCCATGTAGACTGTCTGCTTTTATTGGTCAACAGGGAACACAGTGCAGACATCATTGACAGTCAGGACACACGGGGACAGTAAGTGACTTATTTTACAGTTTTCCACAATGCATAATAACTATGGTTTTCAAACTTGGACTGAATCAACAGTCCAAATAGTCAAAAATAAATTGTGTTTAATCTCAGATTAAATTCAACCTATTTTAGACCTGAAAAAGAAAGTTGTTTTGTTTTTTTTGCAGACTAAAAAACTTGTAAAATAATCATTGATTATTGATTCTACTCAATGGTTATTAAGCTATAACAAGTTAGTGACATGAATTTATATTTGATTGTCTTCTTTATTACAGAAGTAGATTATTTATTACACCAACAAAATTGACATTTAGCAGTCATTAGATAAACAGAATGTCGTACATTTAGACATTATAATAGTAATACAAATGTCTTCTGTATGAAGCTAGTTAGTATTTAAACCTAAGCATGTAGTACAAGTACAACCTGTGTTTACTGAAAGCTGCTATAACCAGCCAAGACCTTTATACTTTTCAGACATGGAACAGTTTTTCCTCCTAACCCTTACACAATGAATTTTGCTTTTCAGGACGGCTCTGATGCTCGCAGCTCTGGGACGTCACACTGACTGTGTCTACATCCTGCTGGAGAAAGAAGCGAAGGCTGATGCTGCAGATAAGCATGGCTTCACTGCTTTGCACAGAGCAGTGAGTTTAGTTTTTCACTCTACTAAACAATAATGCAATCCAGAGATTGTTTCCCTCTTACGCAGTGCCTTGTGTGCTCACTTTGCAGGCCATGTTAGGCAGTGAGGACTGTGCATCCGCTCTGTTGGAACATGGGGCTTCTGCTCTGTGCAGGGACTCTCGGGGGAGGACAACGCTACACCTCGCAGCTTCCTGCGGTCACACAAAGCTACTCCACACTTTGCTAAAGGCTGCTAAGAAAGCTGACCCTTTGGACTCCATGCTGGACTTCAGAGGCTACACGCCAACACATTGGGCTGCTTACCATGGTGATTACCGTCTCAGTGCTGAACAGACCAAATATACATAAAAACAAAGAAAACATGTATAAATGCACATGCTCTAGAATCAAATCAGATCAAACTTTATAGAGCACTTTGAGTTGCATTGTATGTATAATAAAGTGATTTACATTGGAAACATGAACGTGCCCCCCACCCCCATTCTTTTCCCATCATTTCCTATCAAATCCACATGACCATACATTTATCATGGTAACATGTGCATAAACATTGTTATATAGACACATATCAACATAAACGTACCCGCAGAAACGCAACAGACATCCAATGCACATGGGTGTGTGTATTTTTAGAAGTATATGTGATTTGTTTTCTGTCTTCCTCAGGGCATGAAGGATGTTTACACATTTTACTTGAAAACAAACTTTATAGCAACCAGGAAGGAAATCCGTTCACTCCTTTGCACTGTGCTTTGTGAGTGTCTCTGTACAAATTGTAGTAAAATTTTATATTTATATTTACAGTAAATAAACATTAATTTTAAAAACCTGTTTTTACACAGAGTCAGTGGACATGATGCTGCTGCTGGACTTTTGGTTGAGACTCTTGGCCCTCAAATTGTCCATGTTAAAGATGCCAAAGGAAGGTGGGCTCAGTTTTCATGTTGAATTTGTTTTGTTCAGTTTTGCCCATCTGGTCTGCAGATGGTAGAAAAGCAAACATATTCATTATTTGCACATTTTCAGCACAGTATTTTTTAATGATTATTTTTGTAGTCAGGATATGCCACAAAATGCATGATGTAAACATAGCAGAAAAAGTTTTTCTCTTGCAATTTTTTTCCTTTTTTTTTTTATTTTTATTTATTTTATTTTTTTTAGCAAATTTGTGAATACTTTCTGTATCTTACATGTTTTATATTGTAGAGAATTTTCATCATCCTGTATTTTGATGTGTGATGTGCAGGACTCCACTGCACGCTGCTGCTTATTCAGGAAGTGTTCCTGGGCTCCAGCTGGTTCTGACCCAGGGGACGGATGTCAACTCTGTGGACCAGTTTGGATGCTCGGCTGTAATGGTTGCTGCTGACTGTGGGCAGAGCATGGCTGTTGGTATGTGACTGAATTTGTTGAGGTCAATTTGTTCAAATGTTTTTGTTCTTTTCTGCACCTGAGACACCTTACAACAAACAGAACTTCTTCACTGTGGTTTTGACCCTCAGAATCCTACCTAACTACTACTCACATAGTATTACACACCAGTCTAGGCCTAAATTGTAATGGCCTGTGTGTTGTTGCCGAATTTTTGTATTTCAGAGTTCTTGCTGCACAAGGTGAAGCCAGATCTGACCCTGGTGGATGCTGATAATAACACCGCACTTCACTTAGCCTGCAGCAAGGTCATATGCACACACAAAATAACATCCTGTTTGCCTGCACTGCACCTTGTTTACCTTTTAGAGCTGCACTTATGTTTTGCTATAATTCACTTAATAAAATTCACAACAATGGAAGTTTTTATTGTCTTTTGGCTGCTAATCTTTTAGGCAGTTTAAACACCACTTTTTAAATCCATAAACACCCACTGTGCTTTTATCTGCAGGGTCATGAGATGTGTGCTTTGTTGATTCTGGGAGAGATCACCGACTCGTCCCTCATAAATGCAAGAAACAGCACTCTCCAGATGTGAGTTAAACTTAAAGCACCAACCTTCAAGATATGAACTGAAGATGTGACAGATTGAAGCATAATAGACATAATGTAATGGACTAAATCTACTTGTGAAACTATGGAGCTGCATCCATGTGAGGTTTCACTTGTCCTTGGTGCACTGTGCTCAGACTTCTCTTTGTCATGCAGGCCCCTTCATATTGCAGCAAGAAAAGGCTTGGCCACTGTAGTGCAGGTGTTACTGAGCAGAGGAGCAGCAGTCATGGCTGTAGATGAGGAAGGTAAGCTGCAAAAGGTGTATTCCTGTGAAAGAACATCAGTGTGCCCTATATGTCCTGGTCAGATGTGTGCATGGTTGATAACACTGTGGCTAAGCCAGTTCCTTTCCATATTTCTCCTGCAGGCCACACACCGGCTCTAGCCTGTGCCCCAAACAAAAATGTAGCAGACTGTCTGGCTCTGATCCTCTCCACCATGAAGCCTTTTCCTCCCCGAGAAGCTGACACGGGCACAGCCCCCCATTTTAGTCCCATCCTGAAGAATTGTGGTATTTCTGCCACCTGTGGATCCAGTGGAAACTTGTGTCATGCCTAAGTCAAGGACCACGCAGACACTATTGGTCTGGCAGAGGGAAATTTCATATAGCTGAAAGCCATGACCATATGTGTCATACCTCTGCACATCAAGCAAATGCTTATGCACACTTAGCAATGGTTGCTTCCCTTACACGTAGTCTTAAAAACACTAATAATAGCATTAGACTATCTTATCTGTTACAAGTTAGGAAGTACTAACAGTGACATATGACTGAAAGTTTATAATCTGCGAACTCTAAGCAAGCCTCCCCAGTTTAACCCTTTTCCAGTTTGAATCTTAACCCCCTTTTTGTCACGTTAGGTCTTTTTAAGGTGATTTAGTATTAGTTTTTTAGCCTGAGCCCTCCATCCTTTTTATTTGGGTGTAATTTATTGGCGGTAATTTATTGAAGTATCTAACTCCATGCCAGCTCAAATATTTATCTGACTTGCCTTTGAATTTGATGATAAGAAAATCAGTATACACTAAAAAAGTCCTTGTTGAATTTGGACTAGTAGCAAAAAAAACTATTGTAAGCAGCTTTAATGAACACTCAGCTCAGCCCTTAACTCTCCTCAGCATTGAGTTGGATGGTCATTGCTATATACAGCATTTGAGCCTGTGCAGACTAAAGGTTTCTTACAATTTACCAATAAGTGTGGATAAAGTTAAAAATGGAAATAGCTACAGGAGGGTGAACTTCAGCAGCTAAAATGAGCTACACACCGTCTGCAGGTGTATTTATACTTGATATAGTAAAACCAAAAAATTCATGGTCATTTGTTTCATTTGGTCAGAAGTAGAGAAAATAAATATGACAGATCCTTTTTTTATTTAAAATAGCTAAATGTTCTGTCTTTATAATATAGATCTAAACATATAATTAATGGCTTTTTTCCAGGTAGATGAAACATGGAGTTACTTGTTCTTAAGGAAATAATTACGAAATCATGAACCAAACAATGAGTGATTTGTTGCACCTGCTATTAGGAGAGCGTGAGCAGAGGGCCCTTTCAGGTAGTAGTTACCCTACTATGCAAGACTTTGCACGTCAACACTTCTTAAACTAATTTATGTAAAAAATAAAAATAAAAAACTTCATGTGTAGCACATGAATGTGTAGCACCGTCCTTGCCTCCCAGAAGTGTTGTGAGAAAATTGTGAATCATGACTTCATCATTTCAAGGTTGACAACACAAAATTCTTCCTCAGTCCAGAGTCTGATTTATATTCATTTCTGTGTACATCAGTATCTTACGCCTAGAAGAAAGGGAACATCAAGCCAGGTTAAAAAAAAAAACAAATCCTGGGATTTTGACTAATTTTCCTTTGGTCAAAATCTAAAATGTTCCTGCTCGTCCTCAGCTATGCAGAAATGCTAAGATGTTTGTTTGATTAATAATTGCCTCTTCAGATAGACTTTCTAAATATCTAATAGAGACTGTAAAACTTTTATGCAATTAATAACACTATTTTCTTATCCTGCTTCAGGTGCAGCAAACACTGCACCTATGTGATAACCTTATTATTCTAATATTACTTGCATTTTACATTTAATTTCAGTTTATCAAATGTCACAAATGTGGCTATAGCTCTAATCATATATTTCAGAGTTATATGTATTTATGAAATTTTTTTAAATGAAGTTAACCTTTTACCTGTATTATCTATAAAACGCAGGAATATTGATCATAATTAACCTCAGGTTAGTCTGTACTGTACTGTATTGTAAGTGCAATAACAAACACATCTTAAGCTGGATGTTGCATATCAAGTCTAAGTTGTCATACATCTGTCTAAAAACAGACTGAAAAGAGTTGAAGAAATGTTTAATTTCTCTTTTGGTAAGTACTGTTCCGCTATAGAGTGCTAATTTTAATTAATGGTGCATATCGCAAGTTCCCTTTTTAATGTTTTTGTATAAAGAAGTTAAAATCCAAAGACTTGTTTGAAATCAAGAAAAGTGGCCAACATTATAGAAGCTGTAACCATAAAGTGGCTGTTGCTAATCAAACTGTACAAAATATTAAAGGTTTGTCTAAAATGTTGTTACAGCAATAGTTTTGTGGTCTGTATTGTACAATGAATCTTACCATTGTAATGAAACACAAAAAACAAAATTAATTTGATTTTTAGATTGATTTTTTTGTATCTACTAGAAATAAAGTCCTCTAAGTCCTGTGTTTGTTTTTTATTTAATATTTTGATGCTCTTTTGTAAGATTTATTTTAAGAATGTTGATAGTTTACAAGATATTTTAAATTATAATGAGAACTTGTTAGATAAATCAGCATGTCATAGCTGCACAAGCACAAACTTCTTGTTGCTTGACATTTAACATTATGTTTCTATAAAGTTTTGTGCTTTTAAGCACCCATTTTGTCTGTGGCAAGGCCCACATACCAGACTTTTCCTGTAATACCTGTTCTTTTATCTAAAATTGACTTTTGACTATTTGCACTTGGACATAAGAGTTCTCATCTTGCAGTAGAAAATTGATCTTTGGATTCATCACTTTAAATTCAGTGATAATGAACAGGAAAGTCATTTTTAAGGCCATTTCAGCTATCAGTGAAATAGATGAAATATTGATCTTCTGCAGAAACAGCTGCAGTCTGTCCATCTTCCAATGCTGACATTTCAGTCTTTAATAACTTGAATATTCTCTGTGCTTTATTTTGTTGTTGACACTCATTTAGTAGATAATAAACTAATCAATACTATCTGAAGAGTTGTTAGCTTATATTTTTGTTATAATTTTTCATTCTTCATTTGTGTGTTTGTCCAATTCATATATGAGTGGATTTAAATAGAAGCACTGATTTGCCTGGACCAATTCCTATCTTGTTGGCTACGGTGTCTGTGGGATCAGTCTGCAGCCTTATGGTCTGACATTTCTTTCCAATTCTTATTTGCAATTTGACTAATAATTCTTAGGAAATTTAATTTTCTTTTACATGTAGTTCCAGCATCTCACCAGTAGGTGTCGACAGAAAACGCAGAAAACTGTTGAACTAAATCGATACGGGCCTTTTGGCCTCCCCCGGCCACCGTCACCGGTCTGGACGATGGTTTAGTGCTCGCTCCCTCCACCAGTCATAAAAATGGCGAACATAGTGCTGGAGTTCAAGGCGTCTGCCGGGGATTCGGACCCACAGAGTCGCCCTGTCCTGATTATCGGACATGAAGCAAACCTGCAGCAAGTCAGCTGGAGCCAAATCAAAGGAAAACTGCAACCAGTTGTCAGCAAAGAGGTGAACTGTGGAACAATTCCGGTAGTTTGGTGGCGGTGAATGTTAGTGCCACGCTAACCTCACAGCACAAGCTAACACAGTTTCTAGATTTTTATTAAATAAATATAATCAGGTAGTTAAATTTGGATACAATATATCAGAGGAATATATCTCAATGATATCTGTTGAAGTTAGCGTTTTGGCTAATCAGCAAACTCTAAAAGTAACTATTAAACAGACTGTTAATTTTCTTTTAACGGTCAAATATATTTTTTTAAGTTAACAATAATAATAATAATGACGCACATGTATTTACTACGAAGCTGCCAAACTGTTGAATAAACTTTAGAGCCGTGAGCATTAAAAGTATTTCCTCGATCAGTTGAGGTTAAAGTCCCATGTTTCTGTGGATTCTCATTTACACCCAAGAACCTGGTTAGACCAGTTTAGTTTTCAAGAGACTGGTTCCCAATCAAGATGTTCCTGATGAGTGGTTGGGGGACTTACAGGTACCCTGGTCACAGAAAGAAAAAACACTGCTGCAATGGTGCCTAATGGAGTTGTTACAACTTGTATTTATTGGGCTGCATGATCATGGAGAATTCTGAAATTTAGGGTGTAAAATTAAATGAATAGAAAATCAAATCAAGGCTATTTTAATAGATGTATTAGAAAAGAATAATCCCCTGCACCCTAAATCAGCTGCATACAAAAAAAAAAACAGGCAAGAGAAGTGAAAAGGTGGTCTATAAACACCATTATATCTGCAAGGTCTTGAATATCAACCTTAAATATTGTGTCAGCTGAGACTAAAGTACCAATGATGGTTTATCTGTATTACTTAAATCAGGCATGGGATGGGTGTTCTATTCTATTCTATTGTATTCTATTCTTTTCTGCAGTCATTTAGCAGACGCTTTTATCCGAAGCGACTTACATACACACTCTACATACACACTCTTTCATATACACTCGTAAATATTCTCTGCAGAGAATTTTGCAATTTAGGCTGTAAAATGAACAGAAAATCAAAGTACTTAATCAAGCCAATGTAATAGTTGTATTAGAAATTATTAATCACCTGCACCCTAAATCAGCTGCATGTTAAATACTAGGGCTGTGACGATATGCTTTTGTCCCGATTCAGTTCAGATTTTTTTTGGGTGGCAATTCAATTTAAATTGCGATTCTCACACTTCCTTCATATAGCTGCTTTTTGTAGATTAAAAACAAAATAAATGAATAAAACTTTTTCATTTTTCTTTATTTCAATTAGGAAAAAACAACACAGTAACCAGACTATCATTTTGCTGCTATAATGCCCAAGAAGACAAGTAAAACGATCAATAAAAACAATAAAAATGACAATTTTCAAATGGATTAATTTTATTTAAAATATATATTTAACAAAAAATCGTTTTTAAAATTGTGAAGCAAAGCATCCCGATTTTTCGATTCGATTTTCCCGTCCCTTTAAAATACACACGAGAAGTGAAAAGGTGGTCTAAACACCACTATATCTGCAAGGTCTTAAGTATCAGCCTTTAATATTGTGTCAGCTGAGACTAAAGTACCAATGATGGTTTATCTGTATTACTTAAATCAGGCATGGGATGGGTTGTAAAGAGTTCTATATGTCATGTTGACGTTCGTTTGCCTCACTCGGCACTGGATGTTTTTAAAAATGTTACAGCCGTGTCTGCTGACATGTCATAGTGTGCAAATCCTTCAGGTGAGTGGTTATGTGATAGTAGCAGGTAGTTTGTAGAGACATGGGATTGCGTTTTTGGAGGGTTTCAATTATTCAAAAACTTCAAGGTATCCGCTGAAGAAGATCAATGCAGCATTGCTGTTAATTGGCTTCTTTTACTATCGTAATCATTCACAGGTTGTAAGAGCTGTTTGATCTGTTTAAGTTGGGAAATGTAACATTGTATTTTCCATTTTGTGGATAATCCAGCTACAGGTACTGGATGTTCCTGATCAGTTTGTAGAGAATGAAAGATTGGAAATAAATTATTACAAGTGATTGTCTGGATTGTTAATCTTAGGCACCAAAAACCTGCACTAAAGGTTAGTGTATATGCAAAGAACCAGAAGTGTAATTTTTCTTTTGTCTTTTTTTAGGTCTGGCAAGCAGCTCTAAGTGCTTTGAAACCAAACCCCACAGACAGCTGCCCTCTGTACCTCAACCAAGCAGCGGTGGCTGCCCTTCCTTCACGGGTCAGCAGACACAACAGCCCGTCCTCTGCCCACTTTGTGTCCCGTCTGGTCCGTTCCTGCCTCCCAGGAGGGAAGAACCGTTGCATTGTGGTCAGTACCTTCATCAGAATTTTATTTCTCTGGATTTTGGTTGAACCCTTAGTGAATAAAGTTATTTTTTATCCCTCATGTACCTCCTGGGTGGGCAGGGAGTACCTTTTAGCTACAGAACAGATCTGATATTTAAACAGTTATGTTTTCTTACTGGTATTCTCACTGGGACTGTGGTGCTCAAATCAGGGCTCATGTTGCCAGGTAGATAAAATTAGTTTTTTTTTTTCATCTTTTAGATGGTCTGTGAGCGTTCTGATGTGTTTGCATCGTCCTGCGCCATCGCCAGGGCCTTCCCCATCTTCTCTCGCCGCTCTACATCCTCATGCAGGACTGAGAAGAAGCATGTGACAGTGGAGTTTTTGATTGTTGGGCATGACAGCAATCCTCTGGATGCTGCAGAACTCGAGGTACTTCACTGTGAATTTATGTGTTGTAGATTTGCTTTTTGTTTGGAATAGCAGGTATGGATAGTGCACGTTTACTACAGTCCGTCTTAGCCTGAAGTGTCTTCTCATGTTTAGTGTCTCTCCAATGCTGCTGATGGTGTACGGCTGGCTGCTCGCATCGTGGATACGCCATGCAACGAGATGAACACAGACCACTTCCTGGAGGTTTGTGAAATTATTGGTCTTTGGGCCATTTTGTTGAATATAACACCCAAATAATTCAACTTTGTAATACCCGATCTTATTCATTCCTGTGTGTAACAACTCTCCTGATCTGAGAAATGAACTAATGTCTTAAACTGCGGTACTGTTTATGTATAACATTTACATAATTTATTAAGGGAAGGGGCTCCAAACTGACAAGTTTGTAATTATTTATGGTAGCCTCCTTTTACAAGCATCCGTTTCTCTTTCAGGAAATAAAGGCTGTAGGAGCTGAACTTGGAATTACTCCAGTTATCATTCGTGGGGAGGAGCTGAAACAAAGAGGGTTTGGAGGTACTACATCTGCAAAACTGTAACCTGAAATAAAAGAAAAAAATCATTATTTTAATATTACAAATTGCTTAGTGAGTAAAAAATTTCCTAATTTTCAAAAGGCCTGAATTTAAGGTACAATTTCCTAAATGTTTTAAGAGGAAATTGCTTTTTTTTTTGTGTCCAACTTTGCGAGTTGATATAGTCTGAAGGTAAAGTCTGGTCACTCCTTGGTAATACACAGCTTGTACACACACATTTGCACCAAGCTGAAAGTCTTTAGGATTCATTTGGAAAAAATATCACTTGTTTTTATGCCAAATTGTTTAGGTTTGAATTTTTTTCTTCAAATTTGCTGCTTTTAAGGTTGATTCTGATTTACAGTGATGTTTAGGTCGAGACTGTCCATTTAGTAGCGTGATTTTTTTTTTTTTTTTTCTGAGTAGCTTGACAGAAGAACATTCTGAGAAATTTGGGGGTTGCACTGCAGCAAAGGTCCCCAGGCTGGAATTAGAGCCTGGACTGGCTGAGCTGCAGCTTGTGTACACAAGATGCCTGTTCAACCAGCTGCACGGTTGAAGAAACTTCCTCATGTAGACCAGGGAAGTTGGGAATAGAGCTCACAATCTTCCTGTAGACGCACTCTGCCTCACGAGCTCCAGCTGCCCTTTTTCTGCTAGATTTAGGAGTGAAATTATTGCTTGATGAGAAAGTTATCTGATATGCTGAGGAGGGCAGATATGTGTCTGAGCTCCTCTTGTTCGTAAAGTTGTTCTTGTTGACGCTTTTCACTGGTAGATGTTCATCTGGGTGCACACAGAGACGGTAAGGTTAAAGCTGAACAGTCAGGTAAATATTAGCTTTACTGTAAAAATGTCTAAAGGAAATTTCAACTGTTCTGGTGTTAATTATATTGCATGGGTTTATGTCTTGTTTTGAATTAGATTGATGTTAATCTAATCAGTCATCTGCCAACCTTCGATTCCAGGCTTTCCCTGACTACATGCCGAAGTGTCCTTGGGCAAGACTCTGAACCTCCCATTGTGTGTGTTGGGTTATGAATGTGTGTAATAGAGCAAAGCACTTTGTATATAAAGTGTGTGTGTGTGTGTGTGTGTGTGTGTGTGTGTGTGTGTGTGTGTGTGTGTGTGTGTGTGTGTGTGTGTGTGTGTGTGTGTGTGTGTGTGTGTGTAACGTTGGTGTAAAGTACTCTGAGTGGTCAAGGTGACTAGAAAAGCGCTAAATGGTATAAGTACAGTATATTTACTCTAAAGGCTGCAGTGGAACTGGTTTTCAGCCCTGGAGTTTTGCATTTAAAACTTGCCCACCTCAATATGATGTGGAATAAAGTGGAAAAATTAAACATCGCTACTTACAGTCCTGCAGTTGTTGTCGTGAAAATAAAAACATTAAAAGCCTAATTTTCTGTATTAATGCACCAGATTACAAAAATATTTACAAACAAACTAGTTTCTGTGCTTTAATGCCTCCCTTAATAAAAGAGCCATGAGTTGCAGCAGGTGCAAACGCTAAACACACAAAGCAATAGAGAATTATCACACACTTATCTCAGGAGAACAAATGAAGTCCAAAATTTATTTTAAAATGGAGGCAACATGTTTAACACAAACCACTCCCTCTCTCATGTTATCCTCCATCTTATCTATTTTTTTATTTTTTTTTTCTGTAAAAATTCACAGTAGTTGTTTTATTTCAACTCCTGAAGAGTTTAAAGCCACCTGGTCTAAGTAGTAATCTGCTCTGCAGGTAATCATACCTGTCTGAATCTAGAGCTGTTGGACGTATTACTCCAAATTTTACCTGTTTTTAGTCACATTTTCTTCATTCATTATTTATTTCATAAACGTATTATTTATTACTACATGTTTGAACTAAACAGGAAGCCTCGGTTTAAAGATTGCAGGAAACTTCTGTTAAAGCTTCAGCAGAAAAACTTAAAACTAGACAGACCGAAATCGCTTCCCCAAATTCCACTCTCATACTACACATATCCACCGGTTCCACATTGTCTCCCTCTGGACTGGGCTGTACCTGCCTGCAGCGCTAAAGTACTGGGAGTACCGCCTGTCTCCATCCTGCAGCATTTTTCCTCTTCCTCCCTCTTTTGTCTCATCACCTCGCTCATGTGTTATGTTTCGGTGTCTACACACACATCAAACTGCGCATCTTTGCTGTTTGTCAGACTCATCACCTAGCAGTGAGGAAACCATGCGTTGCTGCGCCTTGTTTCGTCTTGTTTCGCACATCTAGCAGGCCGAAGAAATAGTTCTTACCCTTAGGTATGTAACATTAGTATAGATGAGCTATTTTAGTATTGATTCGGACATCGCCTCAAATTATTCTTCTCAGATAACTTCTTGGATAAAATCACTCCACTTTTTTTTTTTTTTTTTTTTTTGAATGCCATACTGGCCCAAAATTAATGCAGCCTGCTGGGAATCCTCCCGATTAGCCGCTCCAGCTTTGCAGACTCTATACCAGCTGGCATTGTTTTGGTTCACTCTGAGCTGTTAGTTATTTCCAGGGTAGCTTTATGACAAATTGTGAATAATTCATAACCTGTTGTCTTTCTATTCACGCTCTCAGGTATTTATGGTGTTGGAAAGGCAGCAGAGAATCCTCCTGCATTAGCTGTGCTGAGCCACACTCCTGATGGGGCGACTCAAACCATTGCATGGGTGGGCAAAGGCATTGTGTACGACACTGGTGGACTCAGCATCAAGGGAAAGGTATGTCCCACTTACCTTGGAGAGGCAGTCAGAGCTGTTTTGAGGCATCATTAAGCCTGTGCAGACATATAAAGCTGATTGACAATGAATTAATAATTCCACTGTGACTGCTGATGATGTGGGATCGTCATAACAGGTGTCCACATTTAGAAAT
The DNA here is from genome assembly GCF_933228915.1 of Telmatherina bonti. Classification (NCBI taxonomy): domain Eukaryota; kingdom Metazoa; phylum Chordata; class Actinopteri; order Atheriniformes; family Telmatherinidae; genus Telmatherina; species Telmatherina bonti. The sequence continues at coordinate 34,012,263 of NC_136624.1, read as the reverse complement.
GTTTTATTTTAATTAAATGTCTCGTTTTATTTGGCTACTAAATCAGTTAAAAGCACGTTTAATTCTGTCCAAAATCTCCCGTGTCGCACCAACAGAATCATGAAATAGTTTTTGTTTGGTATTTCTACATGTCCTGTGATTTCCTGTCAGTCTGTCTACTAAAAAAGGTCATTAACTTGTTGACCTAGGAGGTAATCTTTGAACGAGCAGATCCATTAGCGTACGCTCTAAGCCTGATCTTAATAATCTGTTCACATGGTTGCTTTTGCATGAACGGATTGCACTAAGAAGGTTCACCCTGTAGACAGACGACTGTCCACACAAACAACCTAAGAGCTATATCAGAGATCCGGTAAATCCCACTGAAACCAGTTACAGCATATATATACATCTTCCCTTTAAGCCCACAGTAACACTTGCATGATGTGATCTCTTCATTTTTAAGATCAAAATTTGTTTTGATAAAACTTAAATGAAAAAAAAATCTATTTTATTTATTTATTATTATTATTATTATTTTATTTATTTGTCAGACGCAAGACGCACTTGTTGTTTTCTCCCTTCAAGGACATTAATTTTATTTGTATGAATTACAGAGACCTCCTATAAATAAAAAACTGAATGTATAATACAGTGACAGTAACAATAAAGATGTACAATTAAGAGTTTAAAATGGGGGGGGAAAAAAGTAATAAAAAAATAAATAATAAAAAGCTTGTAATCCCAAGACGACTTCTGCCTCTGATAGTTTTTGCCCTTAACTCACTGGCTGCTAACAGTGTGAAAAGCCGTCTTTTGCAGTGTCTGGAGAAGTCAATATTCTGTGGGTTCTGAAAGGTGAGCCAAAATGCTGGCAGTATGGCCGTATCTCTGCTATAACAATGCCGATGAGTTGAAGCCAATGTAAGGCACATCAATCTGTGATTTGGACACATCTGTGTCATTCCCACACATAATGAAAGTATCCACATGCAAATGCGTTTATAGCAGCACCTACAAGTAGTTATGTTTTTCATGGACCGCGACAATCTGCTTTTAAACAATCCTTCAAGTTACAACAAACAATTTTTCTTATAATTCTTAAGTTTAATAATGTCTCTTTTTCATGACACACTAAGGTTTATTACTAACTGTGGAGCCATGATGCATCACTGCAACTTGTACTCGGTGGGATGGCCCTCTTTGGCCACTAGCAGGCAGGCACATTCATTGACAAGGTTGCACTTGGACTACTGCCTCCCTGCATTTGTGATTTAATCACACAGAGAAGTGTTGAATCTTACGATCAAATGACCAGCTGTTGCTCTTTGTTCCTTTTGCCTGCACACAGCTCAGAAAGCAAACCTTCGTTCATGCAGCTTCTTTTGCTTGGAACATGTTACAAAAAGGCTGGAAATTAACGGAGCTATTGTCCTTAAATACCGTCTGAACTGAGCTAAAAGTATCAGAGGTTGCTTCAGTAACTTGCAGCTATTTGTTGTGACCTGTGTTATACTAATGTTGCATGTTAGCAAGTTGTAACTATTGAATTTTTATTGCCTCTTGGCCCGAACTCCCTTGGAAAACAGCTTTTTCTTTTTTTTTTTCAAAATTAATTAATGAATTTATTTTCATTTTTTATGATTATTATTCATATATATATATATATATATATATAATATAAATTTTTTTTTTTTTTTTTTTTTTAAATTAAGGTGAGGTTATTCATCTCAGTGGGATTTTCCTGGTTAAATAAAGGTTAAATAAAAAAATAAGACTGAGTGACAAATGTCATCTCATGTAAAGGAACTTTGACAAAATGCAGAAGTATAAAAGAAGGTCTGCAAACAAAAAATGATTCATCTAAGTACCGTTTCATTGTTTTCTGTCTGCCAGACAACTATGCCTGGAATGAAGCGAGACTGTGGTGGAGCTGCTGCCATTTTGGGAGCTTTCAAGGCCACTATAAAACAGGTTGAAGCAACGTTTAAATGTTCTTCCATCAGCTGTCTTAAGTCATTTGTATCTCAGATGTTTCTCAATGAGAATGTCTCTTCTCCTCAGGGATTTAAGGACAACCTCCATGCAGTGTTTTGTCTGGCAGAGAATTCAGTCGGGCCCACGGCCACACGGCCTGATGATATCCACACTCTCTATTCTGGAAAGTGAGACTCTTTGTGAATAATAATGTGCTATTCTCAGAATCAAATAGCTTGTTCTGATCTGTCCTGTCGTGTTGTGAGTGTACTTAGATTGTGTCTGATATCATTTTACAAGCTGCGCATGTGGATCTCTGCATAAAATGTCCAGTGTGTGTTTTATTCTCAAGGACGGTGGAAATCAACAACACTGATGCAGAGGGCAGGCTGGTGCTGGCTGATGGAGTGGTGTATGCCTGCAAAGACCTGTCTGCTGACATTATTCTGGATATGGCCACACTGACAGGAGCTCAGGTGAGCACTGTTTGAACAAAGTGACATCAATAAGCAGATGAAGACTCTAAGCTTTTTTTCTTTTAATCTGTTTTGATTAAGAGATCAAACTGACACTAAATATATCTTTAACAAGTATTATCTTTGAGTTTATGACCTTTTCTGTTGTTCAGGGAATCTCAACAGGGAAGTACCACGCTGCTGTGCTGACCAATAGCGAGCAGTGGGAGGTTGCGTGTGTGCGTGCGGGCCGCAGCAGCGGTGATCTCGCTCACCCTCTGGTTTACTGTCCTGAGCTTCACTTCAGCGAGTTTACCTCTGCTGTAGCTGACATGAAGAACTCTGTGGCTGTAAGTTGGAAACAACTCCAGATTCTGCAAATTGCAACACGAGCCATGAAGCCTGACTCAGAATGATGCAAATGTTCCTCTCTGCTTAAGGAAAAACAGCATGGCATTAGTGCAGCTCGTCCCCATCTTCATTGTTATGCCTCCGTGTTGGTAGCAGCTGTTGCTGTAGACCAGAGGGCCGCTGTCCTCTAGGTTTTAGCGTATTCCTGCTTCAACACACCTGACTCAAATGATGTACATCTAACAGCCTACGAACTTCAGCACAATGACTCGTTAATTCTAGTCAGGTGTGTTGGAGCAGGGATACATTAAAAACCTGCAGGATTGTTGTCTTTGAGGACCAGATCTAGATCCCCTTCCTATCGTCTGTTTTTGAGTTACAGATAAATTCTTCTAGATAACTGAGTATATACATATTTTTGTTCCATATCGAGACTTTTTAATACTGAAGGAAATGGTAAAGCACTTTGTTTTTCTCTCCTGTACTGAACACATTGAACTAAACCATTATTTCAAAACAACCTTGTTTGGGTAAACAGGTTTTTGTGTCCTACCAGTGCTTGAAGACAGATCAGCCAGACTCCTCATGCTTTCAGTTCAAGCACTTAAGATCACCGGGATATGTGAATCTATAGAGACATACTGTTAAATGTTTTATGATACGGTTAATGAAACCAGATCTCCAACTTTGATGCGTATGTGTGCATGGAAAAAGATGCATTTACTGGATATGATGGCGTAAAACGCATACGTACTAAGGCTTCTACGTTTCACAGCATAGAGATGGGGCTCTGCCTTTGAAATGCTTTGATATACAGTCAGATGTTTATGTAGCTGGTGTTCTTAGTTAGTTTGGATGGTTAATGATGTATAATTTGTTTTTTTCTTTTGGTTTTACAGGACCGTGAGAATGCCCAGAGCTCCTGTGCTGGCCTCTTCATTGCTTCCCACTTGGGTTTCGATTGGCCGGGTGTATGGGTCCATGTTGACATTGCTTCTCCAGTTCATGCAGTGAGTACCGCAGACTTTTGTGCATACACAGGCACATCTTGTAGCAAAACAGGTGATAATCTCCACTATAAAGTGGAACGTTTAGCGTTATTTGGTGATTGTACGCAGTAATAACAAAAGGCATGTACAGATAAATTAGCAGCATTTTTCTAGTAGTTTAATAAAACTACACAGTTGCTTTGTTTGAGACCAAATGATTTAGCGTAGTCCTATAGGGACAAAATATTTTGATATCAGATCATCGTTCCAACAATAATGTGGTTACTCTGTTTGGAGCGCCTGTTTGCACTTTTACATTGCTGAGACACAGCAAATAAAAATACTTAAACACTGTACAATCATTAATAATGACACGGTTGGATTTCTGCCTCTTTATTTCTCTTTATTTGGAACAGTCTCTCCATTGCTCCTGTGAAAAGTAAACTTTTCTGTGTAGGATATATTTGATGGTTGTTGTGTGTGTGGTCTTTCTTTAGGATGACAGTAATCTAGTATAATCTGTGGTTAATGCAGTGAAACTTTTACATCTTTAATAATGGCCTAAGTATAAAAATACTGCTCCAAACGAACTAATCAGTAATAATACCACAACTGTTTGCATGTCCACTTCATACTTTAAAAGTTGGGTGATATTAATCTCTAAAGAAGCACTTTAGCAGCGCTGGTGAGCAATAACAAAGTCAGCATCCATATATCATCCTTCCTGAACTCTGAGCTCTCTCCCACCAATAGAAGTCAGTCCCATGTAGACTTTTGTTCCATGTCTTGCTCTTTCTTTTGTCCTCTGATAATGTCCTCTTCGGTGTCTTTGAATCAACCCTTTAAAATAGCTGTCTTGATATCCAGTTTCTGCCATGTGATACAGTGCTATAAAGTTAAATGCTGCTAAGCACCAATGCCAACAGGAATGTATGTAATAGTTACTGTGGCATCAAAATGAGTTGGAAAGACACATTTTTAAGGTTAGAAAGTTACACAGTTCCACATTTTTTTAACAAAGTAATCTGAACATGTTTCAGGATAAAACAATTTGTAGCAGCAGCTTGGGAAACTTTTCTTGTGCTGTGTCAGTAACCTGAAATATTACAATCAGCGTGATGTTTTTTCAGGAAGTTGGCAGCAATGCAAATGAAACCTAACCAGTCCAAACTAGTTTAACTGAAAATTACCAAAACAGTGTGGGGAGAGTAAAGCAAAACATGCATTTCTCTTTTTAATAAAGAAGAAAAGGGAAAAATAGATCAAAGTCATGCCAGTGAGGTTTTGTGTTTGTTCCCTAGCCTGGTTTTCTGTTGCTGTTTCGTTGTGTTTTACAGAATGTTGCTGAGTCATCTGTAAACATCGTTTCAGCAGATGGTAGTCTGTCATTCATGTAAAATTCAGCATTTTAAAGACCTAAAGAGCAGCTGACCGCCCTGCTTATTGTGTAATCTTTAACTCTTCTGTAGGTGGTTTTCTGAAGCTTGTGATTCATCTCATAAAGAAAAGAACTGACAGTCACTTTTCCTATCAGTGTTGTTGTCTCTGAAATTCATTGCTTGTAGTGTTTTATGTCTTAAACCTATGGTTTTGGTTTTTTTTTTTTTTTTTTTTTTTTTTTTTTACTCCTGATTGTACTTTTCTTTGCAGAGAGAGCGCGCCACAGGGTTTGGTGTTGCTCTGCTCATGGCCTTGTTTGGTCAAGCATCGGATGACTCCATGCTGAACCAGGTGTCTCCTCTGGGTGCACCTGCTAACAAGTCTGAAGACCAGATGGAGCGTGACTGTAAAAGACGACGACTGGTGTAGAGGGCACAACTGCTCACTCCTCGATTCAACTGCTGCCACCATGCACCCAAAGTGTTAAAGCTCACGCAGTTAGTTCAAATGTTTTAAAATGATGAAACGGTTTGTTTGAATTGGACTTCAGTGAATAAAACAGACAATTGTTAAATCAGATGTGTTATAAATGTCTATGATCAAACACAGGCCCTCACTTTTCCTCTTTCCTGTGCACATACTGTACTGATCAACTCCATAGCTTCCTTGTTATTGATTCTTTTTGAAAAAAGCATAACATCAAAATCAAAGAAAAGCAGGCGGATTATCTTGATGATTGATTCATTTAGCAGTGATTTTTTTCTTTTGCAGGTTTCTTGAGTGAACTTTACAGTTAACAGTTTAAGATTTAACCACATACCTCGCTGACGTTGGATGTTGATGTCCTCAGCAGCAGGATTCTTTTTTTTTTTAATTAATACTTTATGCAAAAGACTGCCATACATCTTGTCTTACGGCATTGGAAAACATTCTGGATTAAGATCAGTAAAGTCAGATTTGTTGATGGTAACCACTGCACTTTGTATTCATCGTGTTATAGATGGACTGTGTGATGTCTGCACCAGAGGAATAGACATGCTCACTGCAGTTTTTAACTCTTTCACAATGTCAGATGAATGATCTGCTCTGTCAGCGTAGCGTGCACATGCAAGATGTTAACTGTAGGTTGAAACGATACACTTTTTTCCACTCTTGTGCCAATCATGTTGTCCTTCAATAAAGGCATTGCCATTTGTCCTCTGTGTGTGTATGATTATCTGAAACTGACAGCAGAGTCTCCTGGCAGAGAGGAGGATTACAATCTGAGTGAATAAAATATGTGAGCTTAATAGTGGACTTTTTTTCTCCTTGGTGCTTCTAGAATGTTCTTTATAGACATTCATTCAATTTCACCATCGATGCTTTTATCTTGACCCAACCTCGATATTATAGCATTTATATTTTGTTTTGTCCAAATTTTTCAGCATTGAAGTTTCATATTTTTGCAAAAAATCACTTGTCATCACAGATTAAACAAAACCAAATTCACAAATCAGTCATGGAAATTTGACGTTGGAAATTTAACCTGGGATGTTTGAAGAGACTATAAACTTAGACAACCAATGAGCAATTTGAGGTTTTTTTTTTTTCCATTGTGCAACATTGAACAGTATTTCTGTAGTCTGCTATTTTTGTACACGTGTAAGCCTTAGTTCTACAAAACTGTTGTTCCCAGATCCTTTTTTTTTTTTTTTTTAACAGGAAAATGTTTTAATCGTGTTGAATCATACAATATGGTGCATTAATAGTAAACTTAAACTTGCTCAGGCTTGAACTTTTCAGCGTTAAACTGCTTTATGTTAACAAAAACAAAGCAAACCTACGATCGCTAATGTTAACCATTACTGGGGACATTTTTCTGTACTGCTGGACTGTTTTTACCGTGTGGTTTTGCGATCTTTTTATATATATGATGTCACAAACATCCCGTAAATAATGTTTTTGTGTCTCGTGACTTCCTTATAAAACACGTGGATGGCTGCATAATGCGCGGTCATGTGACTGTAATCTCTGTACCGGCTGCCTGATAGCTGTTGATTTAACGTAGACACACACCAGTATAGAGAGGTTGTCCCAGCCGCAGATTACACCTCTGAACATCTTCTCTCTAAACTTTTAAGTAAAGTCCCTTTCGGCCTCGGAGATGTTTCGGACAGCCGCCCTCGTCCTGATATCGATCGCGCTCTCCGGTGTTTCTGCCGGTGTGTTTTTCAACAGCAAGCAGCCGTGTTATGTCCGCACACCTAGAAAAAGCAACTTTGGTCTGAGGTAAGTTGGGTAGATTTGTTTGCAGTTTTTTTTCTCTCTTTGGTGACATATAACAAATAATTACAAAAGTATATAAAGGTGTCGCGAAAGTGTTTTTGTTTGCTAGTTAGCTGGCTAACGTTAGCTACAGTCGTTAGCAGTGCTGACATGAACATCTGGGTGAAATGACATCTGGCAACAAGACTTGTTTTACAATAATAAATAGTTTTTTTTAATAAGTGAATTCACGCAGTACCGTTAATGTAGATTTATTGGGGGGGGGGACTCATTTTTTTGTGATTCATAAAGTGGCTGTTTTTACTGTAAAAACTTCCAATCAATAGACTATAATCAGAACTTCCTTGTCAGCAAAACCCACAAATCACGAGGTTTAGTGAGTGGCGAATCAAGGAAGTTACAGTGTAATATATCTACCAGCCTGATCTTTCAAGACCTGACTGAATGATTTACATAAAAACTAGAAAGTTTGAGGTGTTTTCTGTAAGATCTGTAGAAGTGGAAATCTCTGGAGCCATTAGAAAGTTCATACATCTATGCAAAACTTCCCTACATGTCCACAAAATGACACTAATTACCGATTTTATTAGTTACATTATGACAGATGCTTTCATATATGAGAAGTATAATGCTTAATTAAACCTGAATATTAATTTTAAATGCTTTTTCTTTGGAATAAAGTTGTATAGTGGAAGCCCATGTTAAAACCAAGATTCAGACATATAATAAAAGTGACAACTTAGACATTCCTGATACATTTTTTTCTTGTTAGCACAGCAGTAATTTGACACACATGTTGAAATCTGTATAGTTCCTAAAAGTTAATATTGGTTCAGTTGATTGTTTAAAATCTGTGTGTTTGCCATGGTATGCGAGTCATATTGAGATAAGGCTGTTTGGGTGTGCTGTGTGCGCCAGCTTCACTGCAGGCTGTGGCACTGAGCCACTTTTGCAAGAAGAAAAGTGAAACAAAAGGGTAAAAATATCTTCATGCATTTTCATGTATGCTCTTTAAGTGAGAATGCGGGGAATTTTGACAACCCACAGTTGAGCAGGTATACTCAACTGTATGGCCGTGGTAGCAGGTGACATTTGTGGCAATTATGGAATTTATTTGTATCTAGAAAAATCCCCCAAAACTTTAGACATTTTTCATAGGTGAGATAAGTTGGTTGTTTTCAGATTTCTTGTTTTTTTCTAACCCAAAGTCTAAATCACAAAGGCATAATTTATCTTTAGATCAAACAGGGGCAAACACAAGATGATTCTATGGAGCCATGAGATTTGCAGATGCAGCAGGTTTGTGTCACTGATGTGTTGTCTTGTTTACAGGACCACGCCTCGACCTCATGAGTATTTAAACATTTCTGATCTACCCAAGTCATGGGACTGGAGGAACATCAATGGCACCAACTATGTCAGCACCACACGCAACCAGCACATCCCCCAGTACTGTGGTTCTTGCTGGGCACATGGCAGCACCAGTGCCATGGCAGGTTAGGGCTTGTTGCTGTTTTTTTTTTTTTTTTTCACCTTGTTTGATCTTATTCAGGACTTTAAAACATGCCAAATCATTGTACGTTTCCAAAGGAGGCTTTGATGACCAGGAACTGAACTGCGTAGCTTCAAAGCTGTGTTTCTTCTGTTTAAGATCGCATCAACATTAAGAGAAAAGCAGCGTGGCCTTCGGCCTACCTGTCTGTCCAGCATGTGATTGACTGCGGAGATGCAGGCTCCTGCCACGGAGGGGATCACAGTGGCGTTTGGGAGTATGCCAACACACACGGCATCCCAGATGAAACTTGCAATAACTATCAGGCTAAAGACCAAAGTAAGTGTGCCACTTTGCAGAGAAATAATTACACATGTTGAAACATTATGAGCCTGATCTGTGTTTTGAATGTGTGTTGCCCAAAAGAATGCAATCTCTTCAATCAATGTGGCACCTGTACCACTTTCGGAGTGTGCAACATTGTAAAAAACTACACTCTGTGGAAGGTGGGAGATTACGGACAAGTGAATGGGAGAGAGAAGATGATGGCAGAGATTTACGCCAGAGGACCAATCAGGTTTGCAGCAGTTAGTTCTTCTTATTTTAACTGTTAATTCACATGTAATGACACAACATATTACACTGCACGCCTGTATTAGGAATTAGGACGATGCACATGAAAAGACTGGGAAAAGCCCATAACAACTCACAAACACCATTACTAGTTGCAACCCTGGAAAACCCACCATAACTCTAACACGATGGATGTTTTGGAAGGACTTTGCCAGAAACCAGCACACATAGGCTCCCTGTGCGCCACAGTTAGGTTTTAAATAAGATTTGCATGTAAACATGCACAAGAAGCCTAGATGCTATCCTCTTATTTGAATGATGGATGTCGATGGGTGATATCTTGTGACTGTAAGATTATGTCACCACAAAATGCACTGCTTTTGTGTTTAACTTTAATTTTTCATATCTTTAAAACAGTTAAACTAAAACTAGGGTAAAACAAGTTTCATACCTGTTTCGGCTTTCACCACATTTTGTTTCTAACAAAATTATCCAGATGTAAAACCAGTTACTGATGTGTGCTGCATAGTTGGGTTTTCTTGCTATTTCAGTGCAGATACAGTCTGCTCAATCGAACAAATGTCAGCACCGATATAGTTGTGGTGTTTGTTTCAGTTCTGCTTTATATTTTAGTCCCTTATTTTAATAAGCGAGCCATAAACCTGAAAGAGAAATTCATCTGCTCTCTTTAGCTGTGGGATAATGGCTACAGACAAGCTGGATGCATACACAGGAGGCGTCTACTCTGAATACCAGGAGGAAGCTTTCATCAACCACATCGTTTCAGTAGCAGGATGGGGTGTTGAGAACGGGATTGAATACTGGATTGTGCGTAACTCCTGGGGAGAGCCATGGGTGAGTTATCATACATCAGAAAGCATCCAGCAGTGATGGTGGCAATAAAATTGTTTCTTTTTTTGCTAGTTATCACAACGGGAAAATCTATTAAATTATAGCCTCTGTAAACTTGAAATGTCAGATTGAGCGTCATTGTACTGTTTATCATCATTGTTTAGTTATGAATTCCTTATTGGTCTTTTTAATAGAAATGAAATAATACTGCATAACACAAAAAAAAATCCTGTTACAGCTAAAATTAACTGATCCTTCTTATTAATGTGACTTTTCATTTATACCACCGTTTAATAAGTCAACTTGTCTTCTGAGTTTCTTTGATCATGACCTTAACTTGTCAATGTCCGGTGTCATGGCCTCAAAATAAATTACAATAACTGCTTATTGAAGCAGTTTCTCATTGGGCTGTTTGTGCTCCTCAGGGTGAGAAGGGTTGGCTCAGGATTGTGACCAGCGCCTACAAAGGAGGAAGTGGCAGCAAGTACAACCTGGCAGTGGAAGAGGACTGCATGTATGGAGACCCCATAGTCCCGAAAGCCTACCATTAGATCACCTCAGTATCTTAAGTAATGCTGGAATCTCACATCTGCATATCAAGGCACAGGGAAGCTTTTTATATTTTAATGTTAAAGGGAATGAGTTCAGGTTTTTTTTTTTATAGTTAATTTTCTTTAAACTCAATGCCAAGGTCACCCAGCTGGATATAAAGAGCTGCTTGCGTCAGTGGAGATGATCAGATTTAAGCACTGGGAGGTCTGGAGGTGGTATGGGAACTTCTTTTTATCAGTATAAATCATTTCTATGCAGAAGACTAATTCAAGCTGCATGTTAAAAAAGCCCTTTAAAGCTGCAGTTTAACATCAATACTATGTGGAAAAGGTTTCAGTGGCACTTTGTAAATTTATGACTCGGCCAAAGCATGCTGTGTCACCAAATGTTTTCAGTTGTCTTGTGAGCTACGGATGAATTTGCACTATGCATTAGAATAGGAAAAAAAACTTTTAATGTGCCTTATAAGCACTTAGAAATTAATGTAAATGTGCTTTTTTTAAATGCTCAACAGTCTGCACCACACATTTAAAGATTTGTTTTGCCATTAACTGTGCCAATAAACACTTTAAGCTTCAATGTTGTTCTGATTTGACTGCAAACTCTTTTTTTTTCCAAAAATAAGAGACTACATCATCTAGTTTTATTTTAAAATGACAAAAATATATTTATATATAAAAAAAAAATCAAATATACATGTGAAAGAATCGCAAAGCTTCATCTTCAGTCTCATTATTCCGGAGGCATCGGTCTCCAACTCGAGTACATTTGCTTTTGTTGGCGTAACAAAAGCATCCCGGCTGATGTGAGTCTTTATCGCTGCCGTCACAGATTCTCAGTCTTCTTTGGGTTTTCCTTGTTCAGTGTCACACATCAACAGTCCGCTTCATCTCCACATCAGTTAATCATGATGAAGTTTGACTTGCAATGAGCTGAAAAACAAAACCCAAAAATGTTGCTTTTTAAGTGAACATTTTCTGCCTTCCTGCAAAGCTTCATCAGACTGCATGGACTAGTTTCAGAGTGCTGCAAGTTCAGCGTTCTTCGCTGAAGCAGCACAGTTGTGCCGACTCCACAGTTTGTTGTCTTACCTATGAACTCTGCAACAGGGTCGTGTTCGCCCTCGGCGCGGATCGTCCCTGCGATGCTGTCGTTCTCCAAGATTGGCAAAAAGAGCTGAACAAAGTCTGAGGTGTACGGAGGCGCGATCACATCCAGCACCTTAAAGAGAGATTCCATGATGAGCTTTGTTTCAAAAGGTCTGATGGTGAGGTGACACGAGTCAGACTCCTGCATGTCAACTTGTAAAAAGTCTTGAAAGCCGAATAATTATAAACACAAAGAAACAAACATAGACCAGGGTGTCCCGTTCCAGTCCTCAAAGACCACAATCCTGCAGGTTTTTTGAAGTATCTCTAGTCCAACGCACCTCACTGGCTGCAGCATCAGTTTAATTTCACTGAAAACCTGCAGGACAGCGACCCCTGAGGACCAACTGGACACCACTGGTATAGATCCACAATAAAGTTTATTCCAAATCAGGAATTATGTGTGATGGTTTACTTTACACCTCTGTGTTTTCATTAATCTTTCTTACATTGAATGATCATTTCCCTCAACAAACACATTTAAAAGTTATAAAGCAACACTATGTGCAATGTTTCTGTAAGTCCAACGTTAGTTAATGTTATTCTCAGTCTCTACCAGCTCATCGTGTAACTTAAACTTTATTTATTTATATAATGTCAAATCAGGGGAATGCCATCCCAAGACACTTTACAGACAGGAAAAAAACATAATGAAAGCCAATTCATAATAGCCTATGTAAGGAAACCAACAGATTAAGTTGTAAATATCGGACTTTTTATCTGTTAAACACGATTAGTTCATTGATCACAAACAGCATTATTCATGTGTAGATGACTTTAACTCCTCATACTTTAAGTAGCCACAACTTCAGGTCAAAAGAAGTCGTTACCTCGGTGACAAAATATCTAATGAGGGAGATATCTGTGTTGAGTTTCTCCAGACACTTGCGAATGTAGCCGACAACAGGCAGGACATAGCCGCGACTCAGCAGATGAACCATTCGGTCCAGCAGAGTCTTCTTCAGCTCCAGCTAGAACCAAAACAAACGTGGCATCAGCTGAAGGTTATCACAGGTGGACTTTAGTTAGCGCCACCGACACCCACCTGCTCCATGACATCCAGCTGAGAGTGCTCCGTCTCAAACAGCTTGATGAGCAGCTGGAGGACCTGCGGATGCAGCAGTTGGTGGCACGTACAAATCTGTTCAGAGGAAATGTTCATGTTGACATTTTACTGCAGCCTTCACAGGGAAGGAAAAACAAAGTTTAATGTAAGAGTGACATACCTCATCCAATAAGGCTAAATGGACTGGAGTGTGGTCTGTCTGGAGCTGGAAGTAACGTGGCTCAGACACCGTCCAGTCTACCCACTTCAGAACTCCCATAGCAACAACTGGAAACCTGACACACAGCGGCAGACTCAGTGAGTGGTGAGGATGAAACACATCTTTTGCCGTAACTTTTTCAAATCTTTTTGATTGTTGCAAACCAACAAAAGTTGACCCTGGTCATCATCTCACCGGATACACTGATACAACGTGCCCAGTTCGGCCACCAGCTCTGTGGCACCTTTATTCTCATTGCAGCACAGGTTGTGGACAGTCTCTATGGCCTTGGAAGTTGACTTCAGCTCATCTTTGTTGATGTTTACTCGTTTGTTCTAGGGTTGAATGAAAGAAATAAAGGAGAACATTAAACAAGGGGACATAAGAACTAGGGATGTTCACTATTTTGCTTTTTTATTGGTATCCAATTTTATCCAACTCTTCCAATACCGATATTGAGCCTATCAAAAAATGAATAAAAATAAATAAATAAAACCTGAACAACTATATATTACATCTCTTATATTTTGTCATTTTGAGTTAAAAGAGACTTAGCTGAAGAGTTTGGTATATACTATGTACATTAGGGGTGGAAAATTGAATCAAAAGATTGAAAATTGGGATTTTTTGCTTCACAATTTTAAAATTGATTTTTTTTTTTAAAACCGATTTTTAATTTTTAATGAATGAAAATAATCTATTATAAAAATTTTGACTTTTTTATTGATCTTTTTACTTGTTTTCTTGGGCATTATAGCAGCAGAATGATGGTCTGGCTGCTGTGTTGTTTTTCATCATTGAAATCAAGAAAAATGGAAAGCAAAAAAAAACAAAAAAAAAAACAAGTTTTAGACATTTTATTTTGTTTTTAATCTACAAAAATCAGCAATATTAAAGAATTGTGAGAATCCCAATTTAAATCGAATTGACACAAAAAATAACAAAAAACGGAATCGAATCGGGACAAAAGCATATTATCACAGCCCTAATGTACATGTTGTGTTCAAGTTATGTAATTACCGATAATTTCAGATATTGCCTTTTAATGTTGGTATCGGTAGATAATATTGGTATGCCGATAATATCTGACATCTCTAAACAGAACACAAACATGTTAGAAAAATACACATATTAAAAAAGGAAAAGGAAACAGCATTATTACAGATTGTACCTTTTTCCACGTCTCCACCACACTGGCAGCATAGGCCAGGATGTGAATGTATTTGTGTTTGTGGTCCTGGTTGATTTTTGAGCCAGGCTTAAAAAGCGACTGCATGAACAGGTCTAGAAAGGCAGGCACTCTGATCTGAGGAGGAGAAACCAGACCGTCCCAGTTAACAGCACCTTAACAGAGACATGGTGTGTATGAACACAATGAAAGAGGTTTGATCCTCACCAGCTCTACAGGAGGAGGGTCCATGCTGCTGAACATCTTAAACAGAACTGTGATATCAGCAGGATTCAGCGCTCCTTTGGACAACATGGCGCCAAGCGCCTGGCAGGCTCGAGGGTAGGCTGCTGCTGTACCGAGCGCCAGGGTTATCTGGCTGGCATCATGACCTCTGCGGTGTAAACCACAACTACAGTGAATACTGACATCTGCTATCAACACACACACCCCTAAACCCGTTCACCTTGTAACACAGAAGAATGAGGATTTCCGTTTGGGGTTTACAACCTGGAACATCTATTTTTAACCAGGGTTAGGATGGATTTGTGGTTTTTCTACCACCAAGGTCAACCATTTGACCTACGTTTTTAGCCCCTGTGGTTACATTTCAAATAATTTGTTTTTCTGGACCAAAAGAAACTCAACAAGCAGTACCTCTCATGCGCAGACTTTTGCACCTCCTGACTGATCCTACGAACTGCTGAACCACCCTGCTCCTCCTGAGCAAGGATGGACATCATTGCCTGGGCAAAAAGGTAAGTGTGCTCCCCATGACACACCATTTTCTGCAGAAAGAAAAAAAAATGGACATGACTCAGCAAAGATCCACCAAGTCAGACTGAGTTTAATAAAAATATTACAGGTGTTCTTCGAGTTTGCTACCCATATGCTTAGAGAGCCGAGTAAAATACACTGCAAAAAACTGAGAATGAAAGCCAAACATAGTTTAACAAAATGTTAGCGGATGAGACTGTTTCTGTTCTTTTAATCTAATTTATATGCATCTATTAATTCCAGCTCATCATAAGAACATAGTATTTTACTGGCAGTGGAAGTTTCTCACATCTTCTCTGATTTTGGGTCTGTTTGTGATGGAAAGGACCGAAGACTAAAAAAAAAAAAAATTAAAAGCGAATGTCTTATAAGTCTGGCCACTATATCCTCAATTGCAGTGGCAATGATAATAACAAATGCATTGCTGATGACGTTCTACTGCACAGGAGAGCAAAACAACAGTGGGAAACAATGCGATTGGGAATAAAATGAAGGAAATAAATCCTCACAGCAAATTCTGGCAGGTTTTTCTCCAAGTTTTCCTCTCCACCATCCAGCAGTGTGGCCAAAGAAGTCCTCAACACCCTGGAGAAAACTTCCAGCTGTTGACACGCCGTGGATACACTTGTGATTTCTCCTTGGTAACCCGCATCAGAAATAAGCTGAAAACAAGTAAAAGACACAAAACTGAGACGAATGTTTGTCAAAGTGTTAAACAGACAAGGGGGAAAAAAAATAAGGCCCTTTAGCAAGTCTTTCACTTCTTGTACTTTCACTGTCGTACTATTGTACCTTCACTGTGAAGTTGAGCATCAGGCAATCAGGATGAGCCTCCGCCAGCTTATAGAAGAGATCTCTCCATGTTGTGTGGGCTATCATCTGCTCGAGCCAAGCAGGAGTCTAAAAACATAGAAAACAAGGTCAGTTTGGTTCAGAAGGGCTTCATTTCCTGAAAATGTGGTCGGTAAAAGATGTCCAAAGTCTTGTCAGCACATAAACTTGTTGTGTTTCAGAGATTTTACCTCTCCCTCCACAGTGAAGATGGAATCTGCTTTCTGGGGGTCAAAGTGTTTTATCAGGAGACTCTTGAGGTGATTTTCTACTCGCTCTTGGACCTGTGCAGGTTCTACACCTGAAGCCAAAATGATGAGAACACACATTAGTGAATGATCATTTCTAAACATAAACAACAGGCTCCAAATGAAGAGGGCTTTTTTATACAAAAAGATTAAATGAATAACTAGTTACTAATAGGGGTGGGTTGATTCACTATTAAATTGATTAATCTCAATGCAACAAGTCCTGATTCAATTAAGGTTTGTAAAAGTTCAATAACAATCATTTTCCATAATAATGAAATGACAGAAATGCAGTTTTAAAGTGGGCCAGGAAGCATAACATGTGTGCCACGTGGCAAATAGCAAACAAAAGAGATATCAGATGCTTACAGCTAGCTTTGCAGCTACTGTTACAAAAGGTGAGATTTGAAGGCTAGAATTTGGAAACATTTAGGTTTTATGGACATGAGAACAGACTAGATCTGAACAAGACTTGCTACATATCTAAGATGTTTAAAACCAAAATAAAATATAACAGTTAGGGGTGGGAAAATCAAATCAAAAAATCGAAAAATCTGGATTTTTTGCTTCACAATTTTAAAATAGATTTTTTGGTTAAAAAAATCGATTATTTTTTCAAAAAAATAAAAATAGTCCATTATAAAATTTTTGTTGTTTTTATTGATCTTTTTACTTGTATTCTTGGGCATTATAACAGCAGAATGAGGATATGGCTACTGTGTTGGTTTTTCCTCATTGAAATCAAGAAAAATGACGACCAAAAAAAACAAGTTTTATACATTTATTTTGTTTTTAATCTTCAAAAATCTGCAATATTGAAGAATTTTGAGAATCGCAATTTAAATTGAACCGGCACCCAAAAAATCTGAATTGAATCGGGACAAAAGCGTATCGTCACAGCCCTACTAATAGTAATACTACAAACTTGTGACAGCAGCTCTGTTCCAGACCAGGTTAGAGGAAGTCTATATTGTTATATTTTTCTGTAGATCCATGGAAAATTTTAAAGAAAATACAATAAATATCTTCGATAAGGGTTGGATTTATTTATGGTTCCATATAAAAATAAAATAGTGGAGATAAATCTGTTTGCCTTTTAGAATTGATAGATACCAAATGAAGTATAAAGTAGTGTAAATGTAGCTTAGTAGGAAAAAAAAATAACCCTCAATGGCAAAAAAGATGCATGAAAATCCTGATAATTTTTTTAAATAATCAAATTGTAGCACCCTGAAACGCAATCAAATCAAGTAGTGAGGCCCACGTTGGCACACCCTTAGTTACTAACCCATCTGGATGAGCCATTCAGCCAGAAGATTGACAGTCTGAGCTACAGCAGAGTAGTTTTCAGAGAGAAGCTGGATGACATGTTCTGGAGAGCCACCCGCTTGGAAATATCTGGAACAACAGAACGGCCATCAAGCACAATGATCCACAACACTGCTGTGTTGTGCAGTTCACCAATTTTATACTATTTTAAAATAATTGCACATTGCTTTGTTGGACTTTTTGCGAAACCCAAATATTTTAAACTTGGTGTGTTCAGAAACGAAAGCTTACGTTTTGAGGGTATTAAATATTGCAGGCTCCATGATGTAATCCCTACTGGAGAATTTCTGCAGACAGTCCTCCTGGATTTTCCCATCATCTTCTCCTTCACCATAGCCATCCTCCTAAGACATACATTAACAGAAGATGTTTAAGCTATTCTCATTTGCTCATGGTAAAATAGCAATTTTGCAGGGACTGATTAGTACAAATTCAATAACAACCAATCTTTTCATATTATTGTTTGATTTTATGTTGGCTGACTATCTATTTAATCCTCTAGTGATGAAATTGTAGCTAATTCAAAGCCACTATGGACATTTTGAAGCACAGACTGAAGCTTAACGAACACATGTCAAAACATAATTAAGTCACTCTGACTAACCAGAGTATAATCTGCAAACACATGGACCAGCATGTTTAGTTACATCTATAATAATAATAATAATAATAATAATAATGAGAGAAATTGTGTTATAAAATATTTAGGCAACAACAAAACAAATTAAATCTTTAATGGGTTTAGATCACATGATCTGAATGGTCTACGTTTGATGTTCTGAATTTAATTTCCCGAGATTAGCAGTTCCTGTTGTCTGCTGTCTTTCTGTCCTCTTCCTCCCACACTTCAGAGACAGATGGCTGCCTGTCCTTGAGTAGGGTTCTGCCTGAGGTTTCCTTCCTGTTAAAAGGGAGTTTTTTTCCTTCCCACTGTCGCCAGTGTGCTTGCTCTGGATGGCAGATTGGAGCTTTCAACTCAATCTTTTGGTTTCCTTATATAGGCTATAATGAATTAGCTTTCATTATGTTTTTTTCTGTCTGTAAAGCGTCTTGAGATGGCATTGCCGTGATTTAACGCTATATAAATAAAGCTGAATTGAATTAATTTGTGATGATAAACTGATTGACAAATCAGTCCTACTAATGCGATTTCAGTGTCATCAAGCCAGAATGAATGGAAACATTTAACTGTTTTAATTTGTGCAAAATAAAAAAATAAACATTATCTTAAATTTAGCAAAAATAAAATGCTTACTAAGGCAGTGAAATTCAGAATAAATTGATTCTGCAGCTGGCAGATCGCGTCAGTGCAGGACAGCTACAAGCTGCAGCTAGGCTAACACTGACTAGCATTCCGCGGGTGAAAAATGCCAAACAGCAACAAGTTTTTGGTCTCACCATGTTACCCTCCGTGCCTTCCCAGTCTCCTGCACCACTATAATATTCCTCGTCCATGCTGACGGGAAGAAACGTGACGCAGAAACACAAACAATAACTAAACTGGAAGCTTTAAATACAGCCTATACTTGGTTTATCTCTGCAGATGCAGTAGAGAGGAGGATGTATGAATGTTAGCCGCTTTAGCTAGGAAGCTAACAACAACAGGAGGAAAATGGCGACACGATGACGTGTTTATCACAGGGTCCTAAAAAACCCCGAGTACAGACTGTCAGGCTTCTTAGGCCTAAAACCCGAGTACAGACTGTCAGGCTCAGCTGCCCGATAACATCAGAATTTTACTTTTAGTTAGTTTTTGTTTTTTTAATTCCAAGTTTTTTTTTAATTAAAAAATTAGTTAGACATAATATTAAAAATACAATACGGTCATCTTGTTTATTATATAACACCCCGGAAAAAACCCACCCTGTTGCACCATAAAGAAAAAATAAATTACAGAAACTGAATCACACATGCCTCCTGAGTATCCTGACCAATTTTGGTGTCTGTTGGATAAAATCCCTTAGACAAGTTCGTTAAAATGCATGACAAAGAAACAGGCCAAAATGACCCCATAAATGGCACCTTTTTCAAAATGGCCGCCTTCCTGTTGAATTCAGCCATGAGGTCCAAGAGGGTTTTTTGTAGGGGTTCCCGTGGAGCACGTGTACCCAATTTCATGTATTTCAGTCAATCGAGTAGGCGGGGCTAATCAATTGAAATCTTCTAGGGGGCGCTATTCAAACACATTGGAACTTTTTCAGCATATTTCTACATGGCTAAATTGACACTATGACTGTCCTAGATCTTGATAAGTTTGGTAGAGATCAAAGGTTTTTCGGCTTGGTTACACCTACTTCCTGTTTCATGGCATTGGAGCATCATTCGCCATGGTTATGTTTGGCGTGGCAACTACAGTTTTTTACTGTAGCAACCTGAAAAGGTTTAACATGTTGGGAAGCAGTTTCAAGTTTTTGAGGTTTATTCCAGAGGAGATAGACCACAACATGTGGAAAAAAAAGCACTTCCTGTTGGCAGTGGGCGGGGCTCAGGCCTCGACTGGAAATGGTCATATCAATCTGTTCAAGACCGGGCCCTGATTAATCCCTGTAAATTTGAAGGTGATCAGTTAATAATTGAGGGATTGACAGTGATTTATGATGTCATGGCGGCATATCGAAGTTTGCCATGGCGGCACGGTCACACCGTGGATCGCAGAGCAACGATCTTCACCGGAAATCTTCCCCAACATGTTTTCTGCTGTCTGAGCCAATTTGAGCTTGGTGGTGTACACAAAGCCAGAAAAATTGGGTGTCTGAGTAAAAAAACAACACTTCTGGCCACCAGGGGGCGTGGCCAATCAAAAAAACAATTATCATATAGAACTTTTCAGGATGGGACTACCATCAGATCTGGCAAATTTGGTGTCGATAAGTCTTTTTATGTGGAAGTTATTTCAATTTCGTTTTTCACGGCGAGACATCAAACTTTGAAGCCCCGCCCCTCCTACACGCCCTGGATTCTGTAAGTGAGTAGCACAGTTTTTAATCCCACATGCCTCCTGAGCATGCTGACCAATTTTGGTGTCAATTGGATAAAAGCCCTAGGACGAGTTCGTTCAAATACGAGGTGAGTAAAACGCCAAAATGGCAACTTTGGCCTAAAATGGCCGCCTTCCTGTCGACTTTTCATGATGACGTTAAGAGGATTTTTTGTTCGTATTGTCAAATCGAACATGTGTGTCAAGATTGATGACATGCAGTGGCGGAGCTCCAAAAATAGGTGGCGCTCTCATTAGATTTCGCCGGAATCGTCCCGAGCACATTAAAATACGTAAATTTTCGCATTCCAATGAGGGGGTACGCAAAATTTGGTGAGTTTTGGGGCATGTTCAGTACCCCAAAAAGGCAATTAATTTCGGAGAAGAATAAGAATAAACGCTTGCATTTCCATAGGTCTTCGCACCGCCTTCGGTGCTCGGGCCTAATAATAATTTAAAGATTAAGTTACTCATGTAAGATAAGTGAGGGATTCACCTTTTTAATGTGATCCAAAGTAGGTTGCGAGATATTAAAGAACTTTTTAACGCAGCCTCTTAGAGAGTACCTTATTTTCTCCAGTGTTGAATGAAAAGATCAACAAACCATAATTCAAAAGATGAAGGATACTTTTACTTCCACTTAAGCAGTACAAGCCTGTGAGCAATAAGTGTGGCAAGGGCAAATACTACTTTATATTTTTTACAACAGAAAATTTGTGGTGCAATGCCAAATATTGCAGTCTTGGCCTCAGCTACAATATTAATCCCAAATGCATCAGATAGAATTTTATTTTTAGTTTGATATATATTTTCAGCTAAAGATACAAATAAAATTTAACTATAACCTCAGTAAGAATAATAAAAACCACGTGGGACATTACAATGACTGCTCATCTGAGTATTAGGATAATCTCTGGTAGTTTTACCCATTGACTTAAGACATGTCATATATATATATATATATATATATATATATATATATATATATATATATATATATATATATATATATATATATATATATATATATAATTACAAATCAGTGATTTTAAATACTATAAAATGTACTATCCAAGATGAAAATGGAATTTAAAAAAGGTCCCAGGGAACTTGCAAAAAGCAAGTGTTTATCTTTATGTGATGTTTATACTTAGTGTATTTGTCAGGTTTTTTATTTTTTTATTTTTATTGTTTTGAGGTTCCTTTCAACTGTCTGTTCACATTTAGGTAGACATTGAAATTGGTCACATCTTTCTTTGTATAAAGTTTATTTAGTTGTAAAGCAAGTTTATAAACTAAAATATTTTTTTAAAAATGTATTCAAGCAGGACAATAATCCAGTTTCGTGTTAAAATTTAATCTCCAAATGAACAATCCTGCAGCTCTACTTCTGCTTTTTACAATGACAAAAATGTAATCCTCATTAAAGAAAATGATCCAAATGTAATGTTTCCTATAGTTTTGTTACTAAAGTTTTTAGTTTTAATTCCAAATTTATTTGTCTTTTAAGTGAGGTTCTTGTTTGAGCTGCTGAAGAACTTAAATTGCTCATACATTTGTAAACATAATTTGCTTTTATTCTCTGAACACTTTTCCAGTAGTTAGTGTGACATGTAAATCACAAACCATTGGGAAAAAAATATTTATGGAGTCATTGATTCAAGCTATAAAACAGGAAGTTATTTTATAATGAGTTATTCAACTTGGTCAAGCAAATTAAAATAATGAAAATGACTTCATTTATTACCTGCTAAGTTATAGGAAACACTCTTGGTGCAACTTTCACAGTAATCAGTGTTGTATCCCAGGTTCATTGGATGTTTCGGATCTCACCCTCGCCTACAGGTGACCCAACCAGGGTTGTTGAAGCCCCCAAGTAGCCTGCAGCCATGGGTTTCCCCACTTGGTCCACAACTATCTCAATGCTTTCTCTGCTGCACTTGTGATGTTTTTATGACTTTCCTCTTCTGCAGTCCATTAACTCCCAACATCTTGAGGGCCCAAACAGCGGAGTTGGAGCGAGGTGATTTAACCAAAAATCATGTCTAGATATCTATAAAGGAATTACAGTAACTTGTTAAAATGTTTTTAAGAATTCCAGTCAACAGGCCAAAGACATCAGGGACCTTTGCAGACCAAAAGCAACTTAACACAACCTACAGTGGAATATAACTAAATTCTATGTGCTCTGTGGAGATAAGAGTCCAGAAATATGGGAACAAACATTTTATTTTATAATGCAAACTGCAACATATTATATTATTTATCCAAAGGAGCAAGAAAAAGGTCATATACCCGTGGCAAATAAATCACACAATCTGTGTTAAATCTAAGTCCAACACAATATGTTCAACCTCAACCATAAAGGGAAAGTTCACCTCCAGAAAACGTACATTCCTTTGATGTCGGACAGTCCTTTCTTACTCTGAACAGAAATCAAGTATCATCCACTGCCAGGAACGAGTTCAGGACTTTCATCATCTTCTGCAGACAGCCCCAAAGGGAAACCTGACTTCCTATCAAAGTCATTGAATTGTTAAAGGATATGGGCAAATTACAAGTGCAAAGTTTTGCACATCTAAGATCACAGACCCATATTGGTTGTGAGGTGCACACAAATGTTGACTGAACAGTGGAACATCATAGGATTCATAAAGTGAATTCTTAAGGGTTTTTTGCTTCAGGAAGGCAACTTATCAAAGTACTTCTACACACAAATATAGCTCAGGTGAAAACGGACTTTAATTAATCTGTTCAGCTATTGCTCAGATAAATAATATTTACTCTACAAGGGAAAAAAAAGTTTCACATTGTTCAGATGCATGTCAAAGAAATACAGTCCTGAAATGTCAAACTGACATTTTTTGGTTGAAAAATCCCTGCGCTGTTTCTTTTTAAACCACATCTGCATCAGTCTTGGAAAGTTTCAGAAAAGATTAGTTGATTAGCTGAAAAAAACAGCTAAAATGACAAAACGGTGATAGAAGTCTTATATAACTCCGGGGGGAAAATAAAGGAAAATAGCACCATGTTCACTGAGGGCAAACCAGAAGGTAGAGGGGAGAAGCCACAGGACACACAGAGTTCAGGTGTGCGCTTGAGTGCTGCGGCTTGCAAAAACAAAACAAAAGAAAAAGACTGATCATCCTTCAGAATCGCTTTTTGGTCTTCATTCACCTCGGTCGTAATCTGGCTGTGTGCAGCTTATGCAAATATAGTCCTCTCTTTCTGCTCGCTCAGCAGACAGTCCTACACACACCTGGTGAAACCACTGATTACAGTTGCCATCACACTGGACCCAGTTTACCTGAAATGACAGAAAAGATGAGGCTATGAAAGGTATTGTAAACCTGAGCACATCAGTTAAAAGTGATAAAACTGCTACAGACAATACCTCGTCTCCCTCTGGCTCTCTGCACCATGGTGCAGCACACAGTGAGAAATCCTCCTCTGAATCTGACAGAGCAGGGTCAGAAACTGTGTGTGTGGGGGAACTCGTCTTCTTTGAGTCTTCGCTCCTTTCTTTGCTTTTCTTGGATTTCTTTTTCCGGGACTTCTTGGCCTTTTCGCTGTGCTGCGAATCAGAGCTTTCCTTGCGGCGCTTGATCTTTTTGCTCTGACCATTCACTGCCTCCTTCTTCAGACTCGACACTCCGTTCTACAAACAATTACATTAAGAAAAAGCTTTTAAGATCAACATTAACTAAAAAAAATTGTTTTTTAAATTTTATTTTTAAGAGTTCCTGTGATGGACTGGCGCACTGTCCAGGGTGCACCCTGCCTTTTGCCCAAAGACTGCTGGGATAGGCTCCAGCTTCCCTGCAACCCTTAAATCGGACTAAGCGGTTTGGAAAATAAATGAATGAATGAATGAATGTTTAAGAGTTGGCAGCAAAATTGCTAAACCCCCCCCTCCCCTCCCACTGCATGTCAGGTTTATTGTCACAAGCTTTATTGTTCCCAGCTTTTCACTATAACCGATCACAAAAAGACATTATAAATGGCTCAATAGCTTTCATAGTACAGGATATTTTTTTCCAAACTCAGCAAACAGTTGCTAAAATATAAGCATGCTAGATGGTCTAAAACAATGTACCAGCCTTTATAAGGCCTGTAAATTGACTGAGGTTTTTATCTGCACCGTGCAATTTACTGCATGAACTGAAATATCACCAAGACAAGAAAAAAAAGTCCAGAAAAATAAAGAGACAATGGCTTGCATGAAAGGATATAGAGATTAGAAATGTTCAATACATTTGCAAAGATACAAATAGGACACTAGTTTGCAAGTTAATGGTTAAAAGCACTATTGTTACATTACATGGGCTTATAGTAAAAGTTGACAAGTGCAACCAGAAAAACCCTTGAACGGTTATTAAACTCCTGATGGCTGCAGGGACTTAAATTTCAGGTTTAAGAAAAAAAATAAAAAGAAGCAAAATTGATATTAAGGCATCAGAATTCTAAGACATAAATAACTCCTGACCAAAAAGCACAAGAAAAATTGCTTTCAGAATCAACCGGAAAAGCTACGGGGGATTTGGGATATTGAACTGGTCATTTTCATGGATAAAATTTACTTGGCATATAAATCATGATGCCAACTCTTCATCATTACCTTGTGGTGGGGACTCCCTCTCTGAGACTGTTCTGTGCTGTTCTCAGAGGGCGAGCTGTGTGACGGCAGGGGGGCCAGTTTGTACAGCAGGTATCTGTACAGCTGCTCGGTCTCAGGCAGGGTGACCTGCAGCAGGAATCCCTCCACCAATAGCTCCTCCAGCTCAGAGCAGAGTCCTGTGATAAATGTGAGCATCAAATAATGTAAGAGGGCAACTAGTAAGAAAAAAAACAAAACAGGAAAGTGTTAAGTTTTTAAAAACAAAAAAACTGACCCTGAACTGGAACAGACTGGTACTTCGTATGAAAAGATGATCCGTTTATTGCCTGAGACAGATATGAAGACATTCTGGACCCAGCTCTCCCCTAAAAAAAACCAAAAAACACCAAAACAGATGACTTTATTAGATGAAGATGCTTTCAGCCCATCAGCAGCATTCACAGATGTGGTGCGACATCCACTGACCATCACTGAAACCTTCTCCAGAACTCCCTCTGCACAGGCCTGCTGAACTTTGTGCTGCCATCGTACTGTCCTCTCAATGAGGAAGCGCAGGGCGTCTCCTTCTGGCAGGCGAACCCGAATCCTCTGCAGTGACGCCAACAAGGGCAGGACCTTGTCCAGAGGTGGTTTCCTTGACCGCTGGCAAAACGGGCAGAGCCAGGCTTGACCATACTCGAGATCTGCGGCTGTTGTGACACAGCTGCAGTGGAAAATGTCTCGGCAGAGCTCACACTGCACCATGGTGCCTGCAGGCGCCTTTTGGCAAACACAAACACTCAGTGCACAACAGTTTTCAGCAGTTAGAAACTTGGACTCATTAGAGGCCCTCAGAGCCAACAAGATCTCCATCTCCTTCTGTTGGACCTCAGCAAGAGTGGTCATCTGTAAGGAGACAAAGTCAGAAAAGTTTAGACCCACAAATTTTTATTCATAGATATTTTAAATATTTGCATAGATAAACTTTATAATGTAACGACTGTTCTGTTTACTTTCTGAGACATGCTCCTTATTAAACTACTGCCTTGTCTCCCAAACAACTTAAGATAATAAAGCATCAGTTTTTGTCTGCAAAACATTATGGGATGCATTTGTTCCTAAATGCATGAGCAGCAGTGGGGAAAGAGAACTTTGTGCTTTGACATAAATTAGAGTTTTTTATATGTCAACTTATTTCCAAAACAAAAAATGTGCAAGTTTTTTTTAGATTAGAGAGTAAAGAGAAGCTGGTAAAACTGCTTCTCAGTCCTGTCCTGCAGTGTAATATGCTGAAGAGAAAAAGAAGATAATGGGGTTACACTCACAGCAGAGGCAGAGTCCCTGCTGTCAGAGAGAGCTTTTTCCACATCACACAAGGACTCCAGTTTTGTTGAAGATTTTTTACTGAGTTGCAGAGCTTCTTTCACCTTTTTAGATTTTGACTTCTGATGCCCAGCTCCAACATCGCATCTTGGGCAAAGGACCTAAAAACAGAATGATAAAACATTAAATATTTTGTTTAAAAAGTCAAACAGGCTGGAAAAGTAATGACGCTTGATGTTTGTTTACCTCAAGAAGAGAGAAAGAGGAATTTTTCAGTAGGAATGTTTTTGCTGCACTCTCCTTCCAGCTTTGAACATCACCAACGAGGGCCTCCAGTCGGCTCAGTGGCTCCAGCCTCACCGGGATGCCCTCTGCTCTGAGAACCAGCTCAGAGAGGCTGTCCAGCACAGGAATACGTCCTCCCAGCTGCAAACCAGCAAAACATTTAGCTTCTAGCATCTGCACAAGTCCAGTGCTGAAGGTGTAAATCACCTGGAGGGTTTCAGCTTCATGAAGCCATTTCTTGGCCTTGCTGACAACATCCTTCAGCTGCAGACAGTTGGGCAGATAAGCAGGGATGTTTTCCACTTCTTGTAAAGCAGCATCGAGTGTGTCTATGCTATGATGCGGCCTGTGAAAGAAAGGACATGAAAAATTAGAAACAAAGACTTGGTGCAGAGGGTGGGAGTTGTCCACCATGGAAAATTTATTTAATCAAACTTAAAAAAAAAAGAAAAAAAAAAAAGACAACAAACATGATTAGCAGTGTAAAGTGATTGTGCACAGTGTGTGTTAAGTGCCAGCCTAACACAATGATCCTCTTTATCCACCATGATCCAGCTCGGCACACTTGACACATTTCACTTTAAACCTTTTTGGAGTTTGAGCTGATCTCACATGTTCAAACTACAAAACATGATTTCACCGAAGAACGGATTTTAATGTATTTTTTAGTGTGGTAGCAATCTGACAAGTGGTGCCAAGATAAGTTTTGTCTTCAGGTTTGCTCAGAATCAAAAGCATAAAATGAGAAATGGAAGGATATTTGTTTGTACCCCGAGACTTTATCATCACTACCACTGGGTATGTATAAAACTGCTTCTTTATCTAAAGTAACATCTTGTTCCAACACTTTATGGACTCATCTTCACACCATTTATAGTGGAAAAAGGTTTTTATACATTTAGCAAATGATGAACCAAACTTTTTTAAATTTTTTTTTATTATAAAAACTAAAAATTTCCCACCTGGCCTCCATGAGGCTGAGCACCTTCTCCTCCCACTGCTCGGACACAGTCAGCAGCTCCTGCAGACGAGCCATGGCTTTCTCTACGGAGCTGTGAGGAGCCAGGCCCACGCCCTGGTCTATCAGTCTCCTCATGGTGTCCAGACAGAGGTTGTCTGGCCTGCTGCTTGCCTGCTGCACGGCCTCCAACCACCGAGCCTGTTCCAGTCTCTCTCTCAGCAGGGGCAGGTGCGGCAGCTCCACGTCCAGGCCCAGACTGACATCCAGCAGGTCTTGAAGCTCCTGTGGACTGGGTGACTCATCAGAGAGGAGACGGTCACTGTGCTGCTGGAAATCATCCACCCGGGTCAACAGGTCCTGTTGGACATGATAGCGTGTACTTATATATAAAATCACTTATGTTTTGGTATTTATGTTTGCATGAAATACTGTTTTACAAAATTATATGGAATAGAATAAAAAAAAAAAAAAAAAAGTTTAACACACTGAATTAAATTATTGAACATTCATAAGAAATTTACAATACTTGCCTTCAGCAAAGGAGCCTGTCTGATGTTACACGGCAGATTGTCCAGCTGTTGGACAAAGGACCTGAGCTCCTCCACTGTTAACTCATTCTGGTTTTGAGACTTGCCTCCCCCAGATCGATACCTGAAACACAAAATTAAACTGTATAAAACACCAAGCAACAAAACAAAAGGGTTTACTCTGTCTGGCAACCTCCCCAAAACCAAAAACCCAGTCAAGACTACTGGTTAATTAAAAAAAAAAAAAAAACAACCAAAAAACAGTATAATGAGCATTAACTCAATGGAAAACTATCAGCTCGAGATCCAACATTTGCTTTATTGCTGTGTCATTACATAACCATGTGACATCTGTGCTACAATGTACTTCGATTAACAGCGACACAGGAGGATCCACAGCTTTTTGATACCTTGTTTGTCTCTTTCCATTCAGAAGCTGCTGTGCCATCACAGCAACTTTATCAGCCTCTGAGGCGATGGCACGCAGCTGATCCAGGAGACTGGTTTGAGGGAACGATTTCGTTTCTGCTTGTTCCACCAGGCTGTGAAGCTCATCCAAACCTGACCAGAAAACAGAACGGTGCTTTAGAAAACTCATCCACTGCTAGTCCATGTCTAACTTAAGAAAGCATAACTTATAAAAAGGCTAGGATGAATAGGCTTTTTTTGCACCTCTCTTCTTGGTTCCTTTGTTCTCTATGATGTCTTGAACACTAGAAACCCAGTTTTTATATGATTCTGCACGTTGCTTTACTGATGCCAGCAGAGGGAACAGCACTTCCATGGTAAACTTGTAACTGCAGGAAACATTAAAACAAATTACTCAGTCATTTTTCATTAAAATAGAAATCTCACTTGCTTAACACTAATTAATGTGGACATCAGCTTAAATTATTTTGTATTTTTATCCATATATTCTTTTAAAAAGAGCAGTAGCTGTTACTGACATAACCAACATGTCTTTTACGACTAAAACAAATGTTTTGTTTATGTTTGCACAAAAAAATGAAGAAAAAACAAGTGAGATTGCAGTCAAATCTAGAAGTGAGGTTGTTGTTTGTTCAGTTGTTGTGGTAACTGGGGACGTACTGGAGTGTGAGGTTGCTATGAGGACAGGAACAGAGGTCTTGGGCGTGGTACAAACAAGCCATCTTGTTAGGACTGCAGAGACAGGTGATGCCAGACAGGTAGCAGGTGGTCCGACACTTGCAGCACTGCCGCTCCTCATCTGGGAGATCCTCATAATCAACTTGTCGAGACTGCACCACACCCTGGAGACACAAATTCAGTCATTAGAGCCACAGACGAAGGAGACAAAGGAATCAAATTTAGTATCTGTGCAGACAATTTAAAACAAACAAAAAAAATTTTTCTTGAACTAAATCTTTTATGAGAAACAAGTTTCAAATGTTTTTTCTAATTAAGTACAGATAAAGCATCATAATCCCAACCTAAAAATACATTTTCTCCAGCTTTAAGTTTATTTCTTAACTCTATAAAACCTACACAAGACTGTTTGAAAGCTATGAAATATGAAGAACTGCTCACCATTTTTTTAATCTTTTCACGTAGTTCCTTTTCCTCCTGAACCATGGTAGTCATGTCCCCCAGAACCGCTGACGCCAGATCAACATCCATGTAGTCTGCTTTTAGAGCCATGTTACAAACCATCTCATCATGGGAGAAGACACAGTATCTGCTCAGTTGGCGATAATGACCCACACAGTTACGGCCGATGGGCATCTGCCAGAAAACACCAGGAAGAAGGTGAGCACTGCTCTCTGGTTTTATTTCAGGTTGTTATTGTTTTAAAAGGAAAAGACACTTCTTATTGAACTCTACAGTTCCAGAAGCGTGAAAACGATATCAGAGGAGGGAAATGTAAAGAAATGGTGCAGACATGTATGAAAATGATGTGGTACTGCGATAGGCATACTTACCCAGTCCATTGTGCAAAAGTTGACCGCTTCAGCAAAGTTGAAGCCCTGGTTGAATCCACTGTGATAAGCTCTCGGGAAAGTGATAACAAACTCCCCTGCACACTGGTTGGTGCGATAGATCTGCAGATGGCAGGAAAATAAATCATTACTACAAACAGTTTCTGTTAAACAATACTTGTTTCAGAGTACCTCAGGGCGACAGGTGGGGCATTAATCATGCTGCTTCCTAAAGCAAGATTAATATTTCATCATAATGTCAACATTTTGGTCTTTTTTCAGAATGATTAGGAACCTGCATTACATTTGATAACATAATAAATGGAAATTTGCTCATCCATTCTTCAAAATATATAAATAAAGCCATCTTTCACAACTCTATTGAAGCCGGGACTGAAACCCTTTTGTTATGCTTTGTGTTGTGTGAAAGAACAGAGACTGAATGAGGGTTTGAAGTTGAGCTGTTGCTTAAATGGCGAGGATCCCCAACTCTGGTACTCAAGGCCCACTGCAGACTTTCGACATTTCCCTGCTTCAACACACCTGACTCAAATGAATGGCTCAATAGGAGATTTAAGCAGAAAGCCTTGAGGACCAGGGTTGAGAATGACCATTATATGTTTTTGAGCCAGGAATGGAAAGAAAGAGCCCACCTTGTGTGCACTTTCACACATAAGACCAGTGTCATAAAACTCACTATTTCACCAACATTGAAGTAAGTTATCATGGTTGTTTTATTTATTTATTTTATTTTATTTTATTTTTTTTTTAATCGTCTATAATAAAGCCCAGCTTGTATGTAAAAGAGGATCAAGTGAAAAAGCAGATTGATTTCCAATTATTAGAATCTAGATTGATTTTGTCTTGTGTAATAATCTAGCTTCGTTCCACGCTCTTTAAATCACGAACTAAGTGGTTAACAGTAAGCAGATTACCGGGACGCCGTTGTTCATTAGTGTGTTGGGATTCATGATGGTGACCAGCTGGTGAAGGAGGTCTGGCTGGGACTCGAACAACTCGGGGGCCAATTTCTTCATGACTGACTCCAGGTGCTCTGCAGCATAACCAGGAGCCCCATACCATGTCTTCGGCTCCCCCCTACACGTGTGATGAAACAAAAGTGAGAAAAAAAAGACACCAAAAATATGTAATATGAAAAAAAAAAAAAAAAAAGCTGAAACACTTTTACAGTGCTGAAAGACAGCTTTGTAAATTATTAAACTGAAGTATTCTGTTGGATTTTATAGTTTTTGCTTTTTATAAATCCATATAAATTTCTGAAACAGCAAATAGAAGAAACACAAAATTAGCCACACTGATAAACAGTTAACATGGGGTACTCTACCAGTGAAGATAGTTTATGGAGTAGCTCCAGTGGTCCTCAATATGCCAGCAGAAAGATGAGAAGCACATCCCCACGTAGAGCCAGGGAACCTTCATCCCACAGATGTCGGCTGTAATATGAGTCAGTACTGAGGCATCCAGCACTGGCATGTTGTTCAAGTTCCAGCCACTGCTCAGGTAATGCTGCAGGACAGACACTGGTGTCAATACTGCACCTCTCAGTTAAGCTAAGAAAATAACCCCCCTCAAATCATTATTTTAGCAGGTTTTTTGTTTTAATATTGTATAAAAGCAGACATAATTAAATGCTGAACCAGCTGTAGAAAAGTATAACGACAGACGTATTGCACCTCATCATCAGGAGAGACTTGAAAATGGCCATTTCGCACGGGGAAACCACTCCCAAACTCCTTCGAGGCGATGTCTGCTCCGTACTCCACAGTCACATCCTCCTCAATGGTACTGACAAGACGCCAGAACTCCTTCTCCACCAGCTCAGTAGGAACCATCTGAATAAAATACAAAACAACAACTGCATCAAATCCTATCAAGAATTTAAATTCACTTAACAAAAATGTGTGTCTAAAGTAACTGAAAAACCTTTGGATCAAAGCAAAGCACTAACTGGATAAAATTTGTAAGTCTGCAACACAGGATGTTTGCTTATTTCCCACACTTCTCTAAGCCAGGCCCCACCAACACCATCTCTTGTCAACTAAGTATTTATATGAAATGAAATTAAATGAAAAATATGGAGTTGTATGTAAAAATGGTAACAAGAAGTAATTAATAATCCAGGAAAGAATACTTCTGAACATGCCCCAAGTGTCTGCAAACATGTTTGTGATTAGAATCGAGCATCTTCATGTGGTGGAATATTTCTGTATGCTGATAGCGGCGTAAGTTGGTGTGTGCAGCTTCTGTAATTACGTGCAAGTTCCATTGTCGCTGTGCGAGAAGTCCTGGTTGAAGTCACATTAAATTTCAAACAATGACAGTAAAAACACTTTTTAAATAACTTTTGGTATAAAAGTTAAGAGATTAAAGGGGCAAAAAAGCCAGCAGTTTTGACAACAACTCAAGCCATTCAACAGAGCTGTCAGGCCACCGTCCTTCTGCCAACCTGCCATGTTGCACCTTTGCTTTGCAGCTGAGCCAAAATAAAAGCACAGTTGAAGCAAAATGGAGACAAAATTCTCAAGTTTGACCTGAAAACTATTGCTGTAATGGAACCTCACTGCAAGCATTTTTAAGTGAACGTGGCCATTAATAGTCATTTCTGCTTTTCAGAAATACTCTAAAATAAGAAAAGCAGGATCCATTCACAATAACAACATCCATTAAATTACAGTTATAAAACCAGAGCAAAAGTCACTATAAGTAAGCACATAATGTACATCATAATCATAAAAAACACCTAAGCAAAAAAGAGGTGATGAAAACACTCACGTGAACTGGCATGTTGAAATAATCAGATTTGAAGGAGTCTGCCATGTCTCCAAAAGCTTGGAGGGTGTAGCTCCTGCTGGCTTGTTCAAAGCCAAATGCAACAGGGGGTTTGCCACATTCCTGAAAAGCAGACAAAAAAAGAATACATGATGCTCATCACCATCAACATATGTTGTATTGCTTGTGTATGGCAGGATTTGGCTCCCTGAGGATAGAGGTGCAGCATCTCACCTGAGCCAGGCACTTAGGGCATCTCCAGTCACCTTTGGGAACATCATGGAGGGGTGGAATCAGACAGAAGATGTGGTAGCTGTCATCACAACCATCACACAATAGCAGGCGGTCCTCTGCACTTCCACTGCCGCATACGAGGCACATGTACTGGTCCACCTGAGAGGACACAATGATTTAGCATTTGTAATTCAAAAGGAGTGAAAATATATTAACAAAAATATAATATTAAATATTAAAAATATAATATTAATATTAAAAATATATTAACAACATTTTATTTATAATAATGCAAAGTTTTCCTTTAGTGGAAAGCAAAATAATCCATTTACTTTATTCGAAGGAGGTTTGTTTATTTGATCTAATACAGAATCTTCATATTCTTTTGGATCCATTAGTTCAGTGGGCTCCTTTTTCACTTCAGTGACTGCCATTCTCACTGAAAGACAAGGGTGAACATTCAGCGGGGGCTTAAGGAGTCTCCATTAATATCGTTACATAAAAACAAGACATTTCCTTTTCTAATCTATATGTATATATTACAGATATTTTCTTCTTACCAGGTTCTGATTTAGTAACAAATGTTCCCATTCTTCTCCTCAGATTGGGCCGATTCTCACAAATGTCTTCAGGTTCACGTTTGAAATATCCTCTCTGCAGTCATGGAGAGAGCCATAAGGAAAGTCAGATGGAAACAGAGTTGTACGCTTCAACTCAGTAATAAATGAGACAGTCGTAGTCGTAACTCACAGAAATAGAAAATACTTGACTACAAAAATATTTTTAAAAATTAGATTAAACGAATCTAATCTCTGTACATAAACATTTGATACAGTAACCCAAAGACTTAAAAGGGGTAAATAAAAATGCACACTGTCAGTCAATGTGTGGATTATTACAGTAGTTGTGCTTCCTGTTTTTTCCTCAATGATTTGAATTGGCTTTATATGAGTCTTGGGTCAAATTGACAGCATATTATGAAAACAGTAAAATCAAACTCAGCTAACAATTCCCACTGACATACACTGATCACTTATGGCTCCAAATGAAGCCACAATACGTTCAACCAAGTTTTGAAAGTTTACAGGTGCGGGGAGGGAAAACTTTTACCAACTGTGTGCCGCTTACCTTCATTTACAGAAGGTAGAATTAAATTAAAGGAATGGACGGAGATCCCTGAAAATTCTTTGCATATTGTGAATTTCAAAAATACACAATTAAAAAGTCCAAGCTACTTCTTCAGACTCCCCTCGAAGCCATGCTTCCAAAGTACAGAAAACCATGATGCTTATTCTGAATGTTTCCCCTTATTTTGATGTAGTATGCTAGCTAATGTAGCTAACCAAACTCTGGATCTCGTTTTGTTGCCTTTACAAGTGCTCCAATCTTCTGAGTGCATGCAACTCATGCACAAAGAGGGTCCCCATGCAGAGGGGTTGAGTAGGAGGGGCAAATGACAGTTGTGTTTGATAGACATATCTCTATCCAATTGTTTAGAACAGGAAAATTAAAATGATTGGATGGTTTTTTTTTTTTTGTCCTATCAGTTGCACAGGTGACTTCACCTTTTTATATCTGCATTTAGAGCATTTCAATTATTGGCACCAAACGAGATTTGAAGAGGATTTTAAGGAATATAAAAGAAAATGCTCCTGAAAAACATCTTATGTCCTACCTTTAACATGACCAGCAATGAAATGCCAGACAACAAAGAGAACACTCACTTCAGATCTCATTCGCTTTGCGCGGCGAGCGATGCTACATGTCTCCTGGGGCTGAACAGACTGACGCTGTGGCAGATCATGAGGAGTGTACTCCTTGTCTTTAGTGTCATTAGTCAACGTGGCTGCCTGCAGAACAAGTAGGAAAGCGTGATGCCAGAGACACTGACCCAGTAGTTAAGAACGACAACCTCACTTAATACAATATGAAATATGAGTTATTTTTTCTTAAATGACTTTAATAGAGAAACAGTATTTCACAATTAGCATTTGAAATAAAATTTAGAATGAGATTATTTGGCCTCCAAAATTATATTCATGCAAGTGAAGTTCAAAGTTAAAGGCATAAGCAGCTAAACTTAAACAGTCTTTGTGTTACAGCTTCAGTGGCATTGCTGAGGCCAAGAAACCTACATCCGTCACCGGCACAGCTTGGCTCCTTTTGTCTGATCTTCTTAGCAGCACCCCATTAAGACCAACTCCAAATTTCTCTGTCTAATTCTTCTACATATAATAAAGTTGATTATGTTTATTTAATGACAAAGATTTTTAGTTACTACCAACGAGTTCCATACCAAAGCACAGAGCTTTAATGGGAGCTGTAATGAGCTGTGGAGAGTAGACTAAAACTTTCACTCAGGCTTGAACAACAAGACAGGCAACTGCTGCTCTGCCACTGTGAAAAGAAAACAGGCGATGGGACATACGGGCAGGTTGGCTCCTGTCTGGAAAAGGTTGTACGGGAAGAGGATGCGCTCATAGTGAGCCCGCAGATGAGAACCAATGGCTTTTCCAGGAGCAAAGCCCATCTTGACGGATATCTTCGTCCAGCGCCGCTCTCTGCAGACTGCATCAAAACCTCCTTCTTCAGCCACCAACTTGAAAAACAAGAAATATTTGTATTGATAATGGAAAAAGGGCACGTCGTCTTTCAAGGATATCTTTGGTGCCAAGATCATTAAAAACGAACAAAACACCTAAAATCTTGCAAACCTTGTTCAGTTGGTATAGATCCAAAATTTTTCTCTCGACATGGGGGATTTTCAGAGTACCTCCTTGGAGCTCCCAGAATTTTGCGATTTGATCCAGGAAGTTGAGTTTAACTCTGGTCTGAGCCTACAAACAAAGAAAGATTACTTCTTGTAATGCAGATATTCAAACACTGCACTCCTTCATGTGATTAGGATTACTGCAACAGTTCATCAAGGCCATTTCAGAATCATACATGGTCTAATTATGTTGTTTTGCAGAAGTTATAGTTCCTCTTCTAGTATACAAAGACATGTGCACCAATTATTCTACTCAGCTCATAATGATGGCCTTATTTTTTAAAGATTTTATTTTAAAGGGCAGCAAAAATATATACAAAAACACCAATTGAAATTCATTTATATCAAATATATAATCTTTTAATATACCTCTAGTTCATTCAGCCTTTGTATTCTTGGAGTGAATTTCAGTCTGTCAACATCACAGGCGAACGGTGGCTGCCATTCCTGGATAAAAGAGAAAAAAATTCAGTAAAATGACACCAAATTGTTAGTGAGAAACTGGAACCTGTGAAGAAACCGTTAAGCAGGTATGTTCATCTGTGAGGCTATGTTTAACCCATGTCTAACTGGTAGTTTTCTGCATTTGTCTTACCATTGAATCCATGAAAAGTACTAATACTTTAAGTTTAAGACTTGTATTTATATTAGAGTATATTACAGAGTATAGTCATACGATTTAAGTAATGCTGCCTAAAGCAAGTGTGAGCAGAAAAAGAGACTCAGGAAGGCCAAATAAATAGAAAATGTATGTTTTATTGTAATAGTTCTGCCTGTGTGTGTGTGACAGAAATGATGGTATCAGCTGTTTTATT
Source organism: Telmatherina bonti (assembly GCF_933228915.1). NCBI lineage: Eukaryota > Metazoa > Chordata > Actinopteri > Atheriniformes > Telmatherinidae > Telmatherina > Telmatherina bonti. Next base: position 33,975,416 of record NC_136624.1, on the reverse strand, counting down.
GACAATCTAAACACTGACATGTCTGCTATTCACACTGCACTCCAAACACTGTTTTACAACAAATCTAGACATTCAAAACCAAAGTCCTTCCAACAAGTCTCAAAAATCAGCAAACTATTCTCAGTTTTGAATCATTACAAGTGTGTTACCACACTTCCTCTTGTGTGTTTTCCAATGAGAGAAAATCAACTAGAGAAACTCTGTCCTTCAGTGTGATAAATATGTGGTTTTCTCACTATCACAAAGATGTTAATGTTAAAAACACTGTTAAGGGAAAGAATCAAGAAAACTAAAAAGATCAAAGTTACTTCTGAAAGTTAAGAGCAACAACGATCTTACATATGAGAAATAAAATCGTAATTTCCCTTCATACACAGGTACAAGAATTCTTAGACAAAATAACACTGGCATGTAGACTGTAAGATTACTGCTTAAACTGAAGCCCATACTTACAGGAGCTCACATGAATTTTTTCTCTGATCACACTGCTGATTATTTTGTCTACTTACTGTTTAGTCTATGTGATGCCAAAATATGGAAAAATTTTAAACGTGTTTTTTCTTTGGACCAAACTGAAAAATAACAATTAAAACCCACTCTCATCCTGTTGAAGTTGACACACGTTCTTTATTACATTTGTTAAAGAATTTTGCTTTGATAATTCATCTTCATAAGCAAAAGTCTGACACAAATATTATCCTACTTCTCTGGATCAGACTTCATTACAATATTCCTCAAAGCCTACAAAATTGACAAAATTATTGTTTTAAAAGTTACCACTTATATGCAGTGTTAATACATGCAGTATAACAATACACATCCACAGCTTGGACAAGGCAGCAACCCCCCCACCACCATTTCTCTTCAGAGGTAAGTGCTGGTCACACCACCTTGTCATCAGCAGTTGGATTAGGCCAACAAATGCAGGGACACAAAGGGAGAACAAGCACATAAAAATGCATGAAATTGTTCAGGGCTTGCTTGACCATCCTCCACACATTTTTGACATTGTCTGATAAAACAATACAGTCTACAGATGACTGGCCCTGCCACCGGTGCAAAATGACATAAAAGTGTTGAAAGATATTTATACAAAAACAGTCCAAACACATGAAAGAAACTCAACATGTAGGACTAACATCGACCGTCAAAACGTGACCTGCGAAGACACCCGGAGGAAATTCTAACCATGTTCTGTGTCACTGAAATCACTGATCAAAAACAGGTTGTGGTGCAGTGTTTACTTCCGCTCAAAAGGTTCTATTCTAGTAAGGAACGGCTTTGAGAAAATAAAGAGGATCCAAAACAAAACTGGCAAAATCAAGACTTCTGGTGTAAACAGTGCGTACTTTTGTCGAGTGTCTGGGATTGATCTCCCTTTATACAGGAAAAAGTAAAAAAGGTTGAACATTAAAAAAAAAATTAATAAGAAAACACTCACAAGCTCATATTACATCTGCAGATTTACTTTACATTGTTTTAGTGTGCTAGATCTTCACAGGTACATGCAGTCAAATTTTGCTCTGACGGTTAGTATGAAACTCCTGGGGCATGTGTTCAGTAGTGCATGCATCCTGTCAGACAAATTAAGGATACAAACATACATTTATGTGTATACTCTATTAATAAACTGAAATGGCTTACGTGTTTATATAAAAGTACACACAGTCAGAAATTATTTTGACCCACAGTGCTAACAGACAATCAGGGACCAGTCTTTCCTCAAACCTTTTCCCACTGCCTTTTGTTTGCATGAGCTGTCCTTTTTCAGCCATTGAACCAGCAAACACTAAAAGCAGCCACCCCACCCACTGCTTTTTTGATAACAGTAAAGTCCCTTGTGCCCCTGCCCGTCGTGCAAAGTGGCCTTTTTCTGCTTTCCAAGCTCTGCTTCAGACAAGTGAAATGTTATCTTAAGGTACAAACAACTTCCAACCAAGACCCAGCACTGACAAAGGTGATATGTGACAAAAAAAAAAAAGCATATCAGTCTTAAAAGGATAATTTATTCTTTTATTTATCATTTAATCTAATTTAAGTTCATGCATGGACACACCCTTGAATAAGGGCCGTCTCACATCCCACAACTCAGAAATAAGGTCAATGCGAGATTAATTTGTGCGGTAGTTTAAGAATAAATGTGTTTTTCTATGATGAGAGGTTTAATGTATGTATTTTAAAAAGGGGGAAGTGTGGATTATGGCAGAAACATCCTCCTTTTTTTTTTTTTTTTTAAAAAAGAAAAGAAAACAAGCATATCTAAATAAAAATGTACAGATATATTTTATGTTAACCGTATAAAATTGATTTGAAATTTTTTTTTTTTTTAAATAAATAAATAAACTTCAAAACGCCCAAGTAGCAAACGCACACAGTATTAATCAATAAAGGGATGTAAATGGACAAGCAGCGTCCATTAAGCGACCCTTTTCTCCATAAACTGTTGGTCACGGAGCACGTACGGTGTCCGACAACTGCAGCTTTAAGCAGGCCTGCTTCACCCTGGCTAGGTTACCCCACGCTGGCTGAATTCACCGAATCCTGCTCACAAAGTTCTGCTTTACATTTCACCACCTTCGTCGACGTAAAAGCCAAATAACTAGTTCAAATCTTTGGGTTAGCCATTTCCGTGCGCTGACTCCAGGAAGCGATTCATTCTGCGCAAACGTAAACAATTTACATTTTATTTACATACAAACAAAACTTTAAATGTTTGAATTATTTTTAGAAATGGGCCTTGTTTGTCGAGCTGTAATAAGAAGAAATTTAAAACACAACAAAAAACAAGTCTGGCTGTTGTGGAGTTTTTAAATTTTGGGGTTTCCTACGGAGAGTGAAGTCCGTGAAAGCTCCAGCTAAGGCTGGATCACTATTCTACTCAGAGCCGCAATCCGCCATGTTGAAACCTGTCTTAAAAACACAACTTTGCCTGCTAGATTATCCACAACAGTCGAAGCCAATACACTACACACACACTTTGATGCATTATCGATGCAAAGAAATACTCACTGGTGGTGGTCGGATCTTGCAAATGCCAGTTTTCTCTGCAATAGGTCGTATTTTGTTGATATACGCAAAAGGTTCAGCAAATTCCTCCCAGCTGGGCTCAAAAACAGGACACTCCGGGGGAGGAATGAACTCATTCAGCTGTGGTTGAGTCATCGTTGCATCTTAGTTGAGACTCTAGCCGAAAAAAATAAATGAAAAAGGGGTTCCTCACGCCGAATATGCTCGCTGTGAATTAGAGTTTTGTTTCAGTTCATGTCTACTCCACTCATTCAACTCAAAGACGAATTATCTAGTTGGAGACGAGCTGGTGACAGTGAGGCTGTGTACGTCCGCTTCGAAAAGTAGACACTCAGGACCTTGTGACGATATCTCATACATGTTCACACGTTGGCCACTATTTTAACCCAGCATTATCTCCTAATTATTATTTCACTAATCCAGTTTAATTTGAATGGTGCATGTTCGCCTTTTTTAAGTTAAAATACTGAATAACTGCTTTAACGTATTTCCAGCCTACTTCAATACCGTTAAAAATGGGGAAATTGGTAGAAGAGTCCGTTCATGCAGTTTATACTGATAAAACGCAATTCAAGATTTTAATGCTTATTTGTTTTGCGATTTCGTCCTCAATGAATGTGTTTGATTCGTTTGATTTTTGGCACGACGACGCACCGACATCTATCGGTTTACAAATGAAGACATTCAGTTTTCACACCGCCCGGCTGAGCCGAATGAATAGACTTATCAGCGGTTACTCGGTGTTTCATATTCGAACACACCCACCAGATCTTTGCGCGCTGGCCGGCACTTTGTTTTTAAATGGTCTAGAGGAGCTCGTTGATTGGCAGAGGATGGTCATATGTCGTTTGTTCCTTACAATGCCCCTGATAATACAGAAAAAAGTGTTTTTTCCGATTTTAATCTATTAGTATTGGAGTCTAACAAATTTTTAAACTAATAGTTAACACATATCTGTGTACACTGTGTTCTCCTACTGTGTTAACTTATCACTGAGCAAGTTGTACAACTCTTTCATGTTTTTATTTCTGATATATATATATATATATATATTATATATATATATATAAAAACTCCTTCCTCACCCATCCTTCCCATCTCCCCAGGGTAGAGTGGGTGGCTGTTCTTCTCTGGCTCAGGTTTTCAACGAGAGTCCTGGGAGCTTAAGCGTCCTAGTATCTTAGCTGTTCCTAGGACTGTGCTTTTCTGGATGGAAATGTCTGATGTTTCACCAGGTATCTGTTGGAACCACTTCTCCAGTGTGGGGGACACGGCCCCCAGTGCTCCGATTACTATGGGTACTACTGTTGCTTTCACCCTCCAGGCCTTCTCCAGTTCTTCCTTGAGGCCTTGGTACTTCCCAGGTTTGTCATGCTCCTTTTTCCTGATATTTCCATCATTTGGGATGGATATATCAATCACTTTGGCTTTTCTCTGCTGCTTATCCATGATCACTATGTCCGGTTGGTTGGCCACCTCCATATATATCTGTCTGGATCTTGAAGTCCCAGAGGATCTTGGCCCTCTCATTCTCCACCACCTTGGGGGGAGTTTCCCACTTCCAAGGTTTCTCCAATCCTATATATATTTATATATACACACACATACACCGCTCAAAAAATATAGGGAACAATCAATTTACACGTTGTAGATCTGAATGAATAAAATATTTTCATTAAATACTTTGTTCATTCCATAGTCGAATATGCTGACAACAAAAATCACATAAAAATTATCAATGAAAATCAAACGTATCAACCGATGGAGGTCTGAATTTGGAGTTATACTCAAAATTAAAGTGAAAAAACACACTACAGGCTGCTCCAACTTTGATGTAATGTCCTTTAAACAAGTCAAAATGAGGCTCAGTAGTGTGTGTGGCCTCCGCGTGCCTGTATGACCTCCCTGCAATGCCTGGGCATGCTCCTGATGTACTCCTGAGCGATCTCAGCCCAGACAGAACGAGTGGGCCAGTCCAAAACATCAATGCCTTCGTGTTGCAGGAACTGCTGACACACTCCAGCCACGTGAGGTCTAGCACTGTCTTGCATTAGGAGGAACCCAGGGCCAACCACACCAGCATATGGTCCCACAAGGGGTCTGAGGAGCTCATCTCGGTACCTTATGGCAGTCAGGCTACCTCTGGCGAGCACATGGAGGGCTGTGTGGCCCTCCAAAGAAATGCCACCCCACACCATTACTGACCCACTGCCAAACTGGTCATGCTGGAGGATGTTGCAGGCAGCAGAAAGTTCTCCACGGCATCTCCAGACTCTGTCACGTCTGTCACATGTGCTCAGCGTGAACCTGCTTTCATCTGTGAAGAGCACAGGGCGCCAGTGGCAAATTTGCCGATCTTGGTGTTCTCTGGCAAATGCCAAACAACCTGCACGGTGTTGGGCTGTAAGCACAACCCCCACCTGTGGACATCAGGCCGTCATACCACCCTCATGGAGTCTGTTTCTGACTGTTTGAGCAGACTCATGCACGTTTGTGACCTGCTCGAGCTCATTTTCCAGGACTCTGGCAGTGCTCCTCCTGTTCCTCCTTGCACAAAGAAGGAGGTAGCGGTTGTGCTGCTGGGTTGTTGCCTCCCATTGCCTCCTCCACATCTCCTGATGTACTGGCCTGTCTCCTGGTAGTCCTTCCATGCTCTGGACACTACGCTGACAGACACAGCAAACCTTCTTGCCACAGCTCACATTGATGTGCCATCCTGGATGAGCTGCACTACCTGAGCCATTTGTGTGATTGTAGACTCCGTCTCATGCTACCAGTGGAGAGAAAGCACCGCCAGCATTCAAAAGTGACCAAAACATCAGCCAGAAAGCATCGAAACTGAGAAGTGGTCTGTGGTCACCACCTGCAGAACCACTCCTTTATTGGGTGTGTCTTGCTAATTGCTTATAATTTCCACCTGTCTATTTCACTTGCACAATAGCATGTGGAACTGATTGTCAATAGGTGTTGCTTCCTAAGTGGACAGTTCCATTTCACAGAAGTGTGGTTGACTTGAAATTACATTGTGTTGTTTAAGTGTTCCCTTTATTTATTTTTTGAGCAGTATATATATATATATATATATATATATATATATATATATATATATATATATATATATATCCTCCTGACTACCAGTAGTTCAAATTTGTCCTCTGTGGAGGACAAAAATGGCCTCCATTGCAACAAGCATGTTTTATGGGAAGAGCAAAAGTGCATAATACTTTTCTTTGTGCTGATTTTTACTTGAAATTTTGTAGTTATACTTTCATTGAATATCTTATAAACACATTGAATAGTTTTTTTAAATAAATATAACTATATTTTACCACAATATTTAAAGGTTTAAGCAATGTCCTCCGTAGTGGACATTTGTAGTTACACATTTTTTTTCCTGGCAGTCACACACACACACACACACACACACACACACACACACACCTGAACCACCTTCTGTGTCAAACTGGATACACGTCTTGTATGAATGTGTCTGCTTTCTGTTTCATTTGAATTTTAGGGTAGGTAATTTTACACAATACACTTTATCTGACACCTGTCGTTCACTTCAGAAAATGTCTTTTTTGAATGAAAAAGTGCCTCCTTAAAAAGGGAGGAAATAAGGATGATTTTTAAATCTCATGCATTTAACCTGTTATCAATTTTAAATCTCATAGGCCAAGTTTTGTGAAAATAATTAATTCTTGCAAAGTTTCTGTAAGTCAAGATATCTTTTCTTTAATATCTTCTTGTTCTTTTTATAGGATTCTGAACACAATGCTATTTTTAACAAGGAAGTCAATTTTGGAAGGATGTAAAAAAATCTATCCTGAATAAAAGTGGTCACTCTGTGTTAATCACCCCCAAAAACATTATCTGCAGATATAATTGCAACAATAACCTCTTAAACTACATCATTAACATATTAATTTTGATAGGCAAATTTCATATACATAAGTCCAAATAGAAGAAATCCTTTCCAAATTTCCATATCTTCCTTGTTGAAATTAATGTTTATTTATACACCCTAAGTTCTTCAACAAACAAGCTATCTTTAAGCATTGTGTAGGTAACCAAATTCAACATAATTTCATTTCATTTTATCTATACCTGATCATGAGGCTTAACTACCAATTTATATTCATATACATTTTCCTCTCATGTACATGTCTATGTCTTTTTATTCTCATATAAGTATGCCTGTAAAAACAGTTCATTGTCTTGACTCGCTGTCATCCCTGTTTGCATGTTTGTCAAATCTGTTATTTGCAATAAAAAAAACAAAACAAGTCACTATTGCAACAAATGTATTAGTGTTACCTTGCAACTCAAAAAGCAAACCAAGTATAAAAAAAAAAAAAAAAAAAAAAAAAAACGGGTGCTGTTAAGGTCAGGAGTTTCTTGTATGTACATAGTCTTGGTTATGAGGCGTGCAGCACACAAAGTAACAAAAGAACACATCTTACAAAAATTTGACCAGATCATATAGGGAACTGACGACATCTAGTGGTGTATAGTAGTACTACACATTAACGTCGTAAACACGGAAGGGGTCTTAATTTTAGTCAGTTTTTCTCATTACATCTAATAATAAAAAAAATAATAAAAGGTTCAGTTTAGCTTTACCAACAGTAAGAATAAAAATAACATAGAACAGTTCCATCTGTCATTGACCACAATGACCCTGAAATGCATAAAATAATATTTAGCCCATCAATTGAACTAGCTGTGATACCGAAAAAAAACCCCAAGTAGTTAGTTATATGTTCTTATATCTTCTTACAACTTCAGCAATTCATAGCTGTCTTTTCCCCTCCAAACAGCTTTATTCGTGAAAATACAGTATATGATAAATATAGTACATCTATGCTAGCTCAAACTCTTGTGACCCTTTACAATGAAAATGGATTGTGATGAATCTTGGGCTGTGATGCCTATTGTAAATGAAAAGAAATCCTCATTTCTGGTAGTAAAATTAATTGATTTTGGGCCTATTTTGTTCTATATCTGGATTATGAATAGTACCAACCGGATCAGATCAAGGTTGTTTTTTTGTTTTTTTCAGGGGTAAAAAACAATAAAATGAACAAAAGTGTATAAATCATTTCATACAGGAGACAGGAGCAATAATAGTATTCAAGATTAACTTTCAAAAACATTTTATTAGAACAGGATGATTGTACTTTTGTCAGTGTGATAGAGGATGAACGCAGCACAATCGTACTATTACAAATAATGCACACATAACAGTATGTGTGAGTGTCTATATAACAGATTTAGTCATGGCCAACTTGGGGAATAAATGTATTAAACAATGCATAGCCTGCCAATGCATTTTTAAAAGTCCTTTTGAGCTCACATTTGTTTCAACATTATGCATGATTTACCCTTTCCAAAGCAATATAGTAACTTTTCTTGTCATCCAAACAGTGCCAGCCGATTGGTCCAATTTCACAATCTGCACAGATGAGATACTTGATTCTTCCCACATCATTTGTGAAGCCTACGTTCTCAAAATCGAACATGTCGTTCACTAACCAGTGAACAGTCAGTGTGTCACCATCCACCGAACCCTCCGTGGTGCTGAGGCCGCTCTTTTTCCGCATGGATGGCAAGAACAGCTGGTGACCGTAGAAAAAAAAAAAAAAAAAAAGCAAAAAAAAGCACAGACACCATAAAAACATTAGTGAAAGAACACAAAGTGAAGAATATAATAAAGTTAATTTATTTGAATCTATTTCAAATAGGATTTAGTCATAACTGAAATAAAACCACACTACACAAAAGGATACAAATCACTGATATCTTTTATTACATTTACAGGCCTAAAACTACATCTTGCCCTAAGGATGTATCAAGAACTAAAGAATATTATATATATATATATATATATATATATATATATATATATATATATATATATAGTCATAAAAAAATCCTGTTTGCCAAATGATCCAATGCAATATGTGTTTGTGGAGGTATAAAGACAGAAACTTCTGTGTTGTATTAGTTTGTTTTTGCTAACATGTTAATTAAACTTCATTGAAATCAATCTTACAGTATTATTTCTTTAATATTTATCATTAAACAGCTAAATCAAAACAACAATTCAAGTGAGAGTCATGATACTTCTGTACTTCACTGTATGCTTATGTGGATGTTTTTAGTTGTTTAAGCCATTTTTTAAAAAATTTATTTATTTATTCATTTTTTTTTACATAGCATTCCTATAGTTGCTTTTAGAATAAGCATAAGACAGCCACTAGAAAAAAGATAAAGACACCCCTCAGTTTTTTTCTTTGTCTGTATTTAATTAATTGTAATTAGCTACTTTTATGCTCCAAACATCCCAGATTTAATTTTCATTCAATGGTCTTTTACTAAAACAATCAATATATTCATACGAGTGTGGATAAAATACAACTTACCTCCTTCTCTGCAAATATAGCCATCCCAGGACAAAGCACTTTGGATCCGCAGCGTTGGCACAAGACAGTCTTGCTGTTCTTGCCGTCTTCGGACACCAGTTCGGTTTGATCTCTGGCTTCTTTGGACTCTTCACTGTTGTCCATCTTGAGCCCTGCAACACTGCAAGTTTACTGTAATGTACAAGGGCTTCTTCCAGCAGGTTAGCCTGACTGATCCAAGAGACTATTCCTATTTCTTACAGCAGACTTCCTCCGTATAAAATAAAGCACCTTTTAAGAGGAAGGAAAAATAATGGACCGGAACTTCATGCTTTCTGGAATTTATGTAGTGCGGAAGTGCTCAACATGTAACCTAATCGTTTTATTTAGCCGGAAAAACAAATACTATGCATATAGATAGACATTTATACCAGTTATTTATGTCTAACAATGAAAAGGCCGGGGTTAATTTCAATAGCTTCAGCCCAGTTCAGCCAGGTAGTTCTGCCTCTTTTATTTCTGCTAACAGCTATGCTAACACTTAATAGACAACGATGAGACAAATGACTACATTACGGTCACTTATAGAAGCTTAAATGAAGCCACATAAAACATACCTTAGCGTCAAATAAAAGAAGTGGGGAAAAAAAAAGACAAAATCAGGTTTGCTGTACAGTTACTTTAGCTACCAATTTGGCATGCTAGCTGGTTTTGTAGTAGCAGCCCATAAATCCTCTCGATTCCAAACAAGTGTTAGATAAAAGGTTCCCATAATTTAAAAGTGACCATCTTCAACAGCATGTTGATTTTCATTTTTTCGTTTTGAAAAAAAAAAAAAATTTAAAAATAGAGCTCCAACACAATTTTTTTCCTTTTTTTTTAGAAACAAATACAATTTCTAACCTTTAATCTAAAAATGACCCTGCAAGAAAGCAACCTGCTTATATACAAAACAAGAAAAACGTACCAAAATTAAAAAATAAAAGCACCTTTATCTACCTGCCTTACATTGTAATGGATTAAATTAGTATTGATCAATTTCCTGCTGCACAAAAGCAAAATGTGAGGTCTTTTTTTAACTGTATAACAGTGCTCCAAAAAAAATTATGCTCTTTCGATGTATAAAATTTTCCAGGAAAGAACAGTGTATAAGAAAAACAGGGATTTTATACTGTTAAATTAATTCAAATCTACATTTTTCTGTTGTCTCACTTGTGTTTTGACCAACAAATATAACAGAATTATACAAACAAAACAAAACTGCAGCTTGCTCGACCTTGCTCAACATATATGTGAATTCCTCTGACTGCAATGCCTAAACCTTCAAATGAAAAAACAAAACAAACACATTTGTACATGTGGAAAAGAATTTATTACAATAATTTTCCAATATTACCATTAATAAATATTTAGGTTTACATTTCAGTGAAATGTATGATTTATCACTTCCTACACAAGACATTACACAAAGTCAAGAATACACATCGTTTGAGTCTCTGTAATAAAGCTTGAATAAGTTCATCTAGAAAAAGGAGTCTTAAACAGCAGTTCATATCACTTATCAATGGAATTGTAACTTCAATGGTGATTTGATTGTACATATACTAAATGTATGGCAAGGAAAACAAGAAAAGTCAATTTGTGGAAATCTTTTATGCTTCCTTGACTGTTAAGATAGGCCATTTTATTTAAAAACATTTCCAATGGCCTAAGGCACAGGAATACTAAAAGTTTATATTAATCATACAGAACACATTTTAAACCTCATTTGGTGATTTAAAATTTCAAATTTAATCATATACACTAAGGTGCTTTCGATAGTTGCACCTCTCGTTGCATCTGAAATCAAGCACAAAAGAAAAATATCCACTTAACAAAAACACAATTCAACCAACCAAGACCTGTACATTGTGCTCAGCCCAGGAACTATAGACGTGTATTGTCGATTTGATCTAATTATTAAATGGTAGCACAGAGTTATTGTCTCAATTCATTGTACTAAATGATAACATAGTTTTTAATATTTTTTTGTGTGTTGTCAAACAAAGGAAAAAAATCTGTTGGGATGTTGGTCAGCAATTCAATAAACTATCCTAAAAAAAAAAAAAAAAAGTGCACTTAAAGTTTACTGCACAGCTGCGGTAAACTTTCAAGTTATTTTTATCCAAAGTCCTGGGATATATGTCACAGATTTCAGGTTATCAGATTTTTTTTTTAATTTTGGTACCAAATGGGCTTTCAGAGTACAGTAAATTATTTATTGCTGAGTGGGCAAATGTGGGTTTGTGGAGGTCCTTGGTGTTTTAAAAGACAGATGGACAATCAGTTCAATACACTTAAGAAAAAAGAAAAAAAAAAGAAGAAAGAGGAAGAACAGACAGAAAAAAAAAACAACACACACACACACCGAGGGACATCCATATACACCACGTGTATATGTTTTGTTTTTTTAGTTTTTTTATCCTTTTATAAATATGTCCTAATAAGCATCAAAATTTTCATTAACTGCTCTGCACCGAACATCTGGCGTGCAGTGCATTCATCTTCAAACCTGCAAGCAAGGGGAAAGATTTACAGTTTGTGCATTTTGCTACAGCACAAATAATATAACTCTCCGTACCCTTTGTGCAACAATTGTAACAGACAATGAAGAGGTTGGGGTACGAGTGACCTAAGTAGAGACTAACAGTTTCAGAAACACAAGATTTTGATCAAAATCCCATTTTTTCTTAGCTGAAAACACTGACTTCAGGATTAACAGTTATAGGAATAAGTAGTGTCTGTTCCCTTCGTAGTACATCAGCTAGTTACTGCTACTTTACCAAAGCAAAAAAAAAAAAAAAAAAATAAGAAAGAGCCAAAGCAGAAAGACCACTAAAACCCAAACAAGATGTAAGTGATTCCAAAGTATAGAAGGAGTTATAAGTGACTATACTGATTCCAGCAGCATTTTGTGTGTGAGTATGTGTGTGTTTGTGGAACTGTAAAGAAAAGTAAGTCACAGTTGGGCTTTTCAGAGTAACGAGTCGTCTGTGCATCCTCCCTCGAGGCCATAGCGGAACTCCTGCAAGTTGGAAACCCCATAGAAGTGGATGAAGGCTGCAGCCACGACCAGGACATGAAAAATCTGATGAGAATGGAACTGAGAAAAGGGAAAGACGTAATTATTTGTTAGTAACACACATTATTATTTACTCGAGATTCAAACAAAGGAAAAAGCAGCTGAAGATGCTTCAACTACTTCCTCAGTCGCTTATTTCTTCTCCCTCTGACATTTTATTGGTACTATTTGACAATAACAACCCCTATTTCCCACTGAATTAAAAACTGTTAACCAAATGCAACTGTTCTATTCTCGGTGAGGAAACTGGCCCTATTTGTTTCATGAGAAAAACTAACAGAAAAAAAAAGTTCACATTCTTAAAAACAAATATTAAAACCCAAGAACTGTTTTAGAACCTGTGTAAACATTTAAGTTTTTCACATCTATTTTATATTGCAGAGTTATGGCACATTAATTCCGTACCCAGATGTCACACTTTCCAGGGAAATAGCGTTCAGGGATCCTGGCTGCATACAGACCGGCACCAGTGATGTACATGGCGCCCATCAGATAGAACCACCCCATCTGTCCGACTGTGGTGGCCTTAACAAAGCCCTCCTCAATGGTGAAGTGCATGGTGGGGACAATGCCACTTAGTCCAAGACCCATGAAGACACCTGAGAGAATCATTGGATGAGTTACCTACTCCTTAAAAAAACCTAATGATGGAATTGTTTTGGGAGTCAAAATTACATTTAATATAAAGTAATTTCAGAGTTTCAAAGAAATTTCTGCATTCCTAACTACAGAAACATAAGAGCATTTCCTCTGCACAAAAGTCCCCTGTCCTCACCTGCTCTTGTAGGTCTATGACGAGGTGTAGAGAATCGGTCCCACTGGGCAACTATGATGGCGGCAATGCCAAGAACACACACAATGGTGAGGTAGATAAGTCGAGGCTGAGGGGAACAGTAGAATGAGTAGTACAGCCAGGGCACGAAGGAACCCATGATTAGGAGGGCTATGCCCGAGTAGTCAAGCCTGAGGAGAGAAGGCAGCACAAGGACAACAGGTGATTGACAGGATGCATGGAAAAAAAAAAAAAAAACTTGTGAAAAACAAATTTACAGCCAAATCTGTTCCAGGTTTATCTGCATTGTTTAGTTATTAAAATCATTCACCTAAATTAGCAAAAATCTGTTGGTGCTTCAATAGAAAGTGCTGGTTTGGAGCAAACTGGGTTCAGTTTCTCACACAACTTCATCAGGAGTGGAGACAGAATTCGCGCAGCCAAACTAATATCCTATATATAATATATATTCACATCAGGATAGTCTGCTGAACACGGTCTGACAGGGGACTTGGTCCAATTTGGGTGTTGCAACATTATTATAAACGGAGATTGTGTTCACACTGCACTTGTAAAATTAATTTGATCTTTAAAAAAAAGTGTTTTACTCTCTATCAGAGGCACAAAAATATAGCCACTGCATCAGATCAGAGTGGTCTGCATTGATCAGATTCTTATCAAAACTTTGACCAAATTATTCCACGTCTTCCCCATGAGTTATTTCTCCCATCCACAGCCGCCTATCAGTCCACACGCATGCATGTTTTGGTAGTATTTACCTATAGTGCCATTCACTAAACCCACAATGCACTTTGTTTGGTAGTCTGCTTTGTGTATTTGGGCTGCTTGAAACAGCCAGGGCCCAGTTCGCCTCTTCGATCCTAATGAGAATTTGCCTACTCATATTACCTCCTAACAAAGATTTTCTGAGCAAATGGACAAGGATTTAAATAAAAATGGCTGATGTGAATGCAGCTATAGAAAACACTGGACCAATACTAATCATTAGTACTTTGCCATTTGTATTTATGCAGCTTTAACATGGCAAAGCACATTTTTTCAGTCTTCAGACGATGTGGAAAACCATAACTACATGATACCAATATGAAGTCATTGATGATGACTGTTATTAAAGAGGGATAAGAGAAATGATCCAAAAGGAAAACACACAAATGATTCCTATATGACATGAACAGGACATGTATGAGGAATATATATATATATAGACTGTAATAGGCCTTACTTGGAGAATGTGCGAGACACTTTTTCTGAATGGCAGTAGACAGTGTGAAAAAGCCAGGAGAAGCTGAGGCACAACACAGCTCCCAGAAAGAACATCCCAAAGACAACCTTCTCTTGCAGTGGTGCCATAAAATACATGTTGGGACGTAGCATGGTTAAAGTGCCCAGACAAAGGAATAAGATCAACCCTGAGGATGACAGCAACAACTGAATATTAAAAGAAAATATCCTAAATAATACCCAAGATTGTAAACATAATGATTTTCTTGCTCACCTAACAGGTGAGTCCAGATGTTTCCTGTCTCAGTGTGAATTCTGAAGATGCTGCCAAAACAGGCCCTGAAGGAGGGCATAGGAGGTCGATGTCCATGCAGGAGGTAATCGTTATCCTTCAGCCAATCTGGCAGGACATGAAAAGGAATGACCCTCCAGCGCCCCTCCCAAACCTTAAATACAAGAACACAGTAACTTACTCACATGCAGGACTAAAGTCCCCATCACTGTGGGCACTCTGAAAGCCTGTGAAGTTGATGCAAAAAAAATCTTTTCTGCCATTCATTCATTCATTTTCCGAACCGCTTATTCCATTCAGGGTCGCGGGGAAGCTGGAGCCTATCCCAGCTGGCTTTGGGCGACAGGCAGGGTACACCCTGGACAGCTCGCCAGTCCATCGCAGGGCCACACAGAGAGACGAACAACCACACTCACGCTCACACTCACACCTAGGGGCAATTTAGAGTGACCAATTAACCTATCATGCATGTCTTTGGATGGTGGGAGGAAGCCGGAGTACCTGGAGAGAACCCACGCATACACGGGGAGAACATGTAAACTCCACACAGAAAGGCCACTGACCAAACCAGCCAAGGATCAAACCAGCGACCTTCTTGCTGTGAGGCCACAGTGCTAACCACTGCGCCACCGTGCAGCCTCTTTTTTGCCATGAAAAAAAACAAAACAAAACATACAGTAAAATGTAGAAACCCCCCCACCCCCCCAAAAAAAAACTAATTTAAAAGGTTTTAATATTAGAAAACAGTGTTTAGAATGAACAAAAGCACACACAGTGGATTTTGTACTTTGAATAATTGCTTTAAAATACTTATTTTGTGTAAAACACTGTATTGCAGATAGAGATTCAAAAATCTTAAAACTTGTTAAACTAGAAAAACAATCGGAGCGCAGACCTCCGCTAAGCAGCTCATTTCCACCCATACTGTGATTTCCAGCCTATGTTTTAGTTCTACATTCATTTTATGTGGATACACTATTAGATCATTTAGACTGTGATGGACTGGCGACCTGTCCAGGGTGTACCCTGCCTCTCACCCGGAGATTGCTGGGATAGACTCCAGCTCCTCCGCGACCCTTAACTGGACTAAGCGGTTTGGAAAATAAATGAATGAAATATTAGATTCCAAGATATAGTGATAATGAATCGTGTCTTAGCTATATTGTGGTGTTTGTTATATGTTTATAACACTGTTCTCTTGCAGTGATGAAAACTCCATAGATCCCTTATTTTTTCCTGTTGTGCATGGTTCTATCCAGATCTATATTTGATATGATGTAAAACATGTTGCATACTTCTCCTGTATTGTTTAGCCAAAGACCCTGACCATTTAGTGTGAAGATATATGCATATATACTGAAGATGGTGCTATTCCTAGATCCAGATGATGATCCAGATCACTCCCAAAATTGAATAGAATCTAAGTTAAAACAAGATCTGTTAAGAAAAAAAAACCAAAATAATGAAATTCATCTAGCAGTTTTTTTTGTAAAGTTGCTAACAAGCAGAGAGACAAACAGATAACCTGCTTGGCGGAAGTAACTGCATTCCTTTACAATTTACCTGTATATACTGTCAGGCTTTAATATGATGTCAGACCTTTTGCATCAGGCCATTTCCAGATGTCTGAATTCCACCAAAACTGAAGTACTGTTTAATTTCTGAGGGACATGTATGGTGGTGGACTGGTGACCTGTCCAGGACTTCGCCTGCCTCTTGCTTACTGATTCCTGGGATAGGCTTCATGACCCCCTCTACATTTTTTTTAATTTAAAAGATCAAATAGACTAATTCATCTCATGTGTTTACTGCTATAGATAAAATGTATTACATGGATTATTATGACTATCCATATAAAAATTAAACTGTTGCTACTGCTTTTCTTGTAAGTACAATTATTACTATAAAACTCCATTAAAACATGCATTTTTAATGAGATTTTGATGTGTATACTAAGTATTTTTATCATCACTATTGTTTCATTAAAAGATGATGTAATGTCTCTGGTGTTTATCAATAATGAATGTGACTATAGCATAATGACTCAAAATAGTTAATAATTACTGAGATGTAATTAGATAAGCTTATGGTTCCCTTTGAACAATTCTGTTTGCTTTTTTTAATTTATAAATTTTATTTCCCTTTTTGTTTTTATATTTGTCATTATGTACAAAGTAAAAAACAAAGACGTCATCCTCTGTATAATTCTGCATACCAACACTGATAGCTGAGAAGCACTTGCTTCAAAAGATATCTGGTTCTAACAGTCTCTTTCAAATGATGCTGACTTGTCTCCAAAAACAGGTCCAGACATTTTCCCCAAAAATTGGTGAAATCCTGTCAGTTCTACTGATCACTACACTGGTTTTTCCTCAGAAAATGAGCTAAAATTGAAAATAAGATATAGAAAATAATAAAAGATTTACATTTTTTTGTCCAGACAGGTTTCAAGTACTGCCATCAAAATCTACTTGTCCAAATATGGCCACCTCTGGTGCAAGAAAGACGAAACTGGCAACAGAATACCAAACTGGAAGCTACAAACCGTTGGTGGCGTCACAGTGGTTATGTCCACCTCCTCTTATTTACTCATGCTTTTACCACAAACGCAGTCTTTATCTCACATTAGCAACAACAACAGTAAACAAAAATGTTGCAAAACGAGATTAAACGTGTTGCTATTCTGGATATGCAACTGTGTGTTAATATGCATGGCTGATAAACCACAGAACTGTGGTTACAGGTGACCTGGTGGACATCGTTTCAGCCTAGTTAAGGTGCCACTGAGATATTCATCCTGTACCGACACGAAGATACGGACACACTGCTGTGCCCTGTTTTTTTTCCCCTTTTGTCCTTCAATGTATCACATAAGAATGACCTACAAATAACAATAAGACTGCTGTGAGACCGAGGTGGGCAGACTATTACTGAAAGGCCAAGAAATCACAGTAAACGTGTTACATCGCATCATCGCAGCATTTGTTCCTGTTACTGAGCTCAAGAAGAAGCAGTGACATTTGCCCCCTTTTTTTTTTTTATTTACCAGTATTCTATTTATTGATCCAATTCTTTAGTTCTATTTATAAACTGTGACTGTTAAACCTGTTTCTATCCTGGTTTCTATCCTAGAGTTTGCTTTTACCTACCAAAGGTTTTCTATTGGATTTTCATTCATTCATTTTTATCTGTCTCTTGATCTTATTTGATATTTTTTACCTTTCCTTGCTGCTATATTTGAAGATGGTGGAACACTGAGCACTTTGTTTTTTCTTTTGACTTTTCCACTCCATTAAATACCTGTCTGTCGGGTTCAATGTGTGTTTTTGTTATGAAATGACAAATTCCATCATCGTTTCAGCAAAACAAATCTACCCATTGGTATCAATAAAGTAACCTTGAATCTTGATGTCTGTAAAGTTATTCCTGTTTGCCAATTTACATTAAAATCAAGGAACAGTTGAATTGTATGAAATGAGCACGTTCACGAAGCCCGGCCAGCTAACTAACGTGCTGACCTGATCACACAAACGTGGGATCATCTAGTGGTTCTCAAAATAGGGTCAGGCCACCCTGAGGGGGGTACATGGCTGCAGCAGTAGGAGGGGGGGTTGTTGGGGATGGGTGATGATTAAAGGGACAGCAGAAAAGTGGAGCAAGGTTAAACTATACACAGAGCGTGAACAATTATTTCAGCATGATGTAAACTACTTTCAGTTTGCTTCTCAGCAATGGAGATGATGTTTCTGTGCTGAAATTTCTCACGGCTTCTTTCTCCCTCTGAATCCTGTTCATTACACAGAAAACCACTTCATTACCTTGTGTACGAACTCCTCCATCTTCTCCATTGCATGGTGAGCCTGTAGAGGCAAGGTCAGAACCTCTCCAACCTCATCATCGTCCTCTTCCTCATCAGTGAGCATTGCAGCTCCCTTGAAACAGATAAGAAAATTCCACTGTTACGAAGACAAAACAAGATCTTATTGGGCATTTTGTGAAACAATCCTACCTCTGGATGGATGCCTTTAGATGGCACCTGCCGCCCCCCTCCTTCCTCCAGCAGCGGGCCAAGCTCCATCAGCTCAACATCTGGGACATGGCAGTCCTCAGAGATCCGGCAGTCTGCATCACTGGCAGACCCGTTTCGGCCTGACATAGGGAGACTGCCTGATGACCTACTCACAGTCTCTGTTTTCTGCTTCAGATGGTACGTGGCAATCTTCTCCTGAGGAACCAGAATGCTTATCAGCTGTGCTGGCCAAGTTATGCTGAGATGCTCCTGAAATATACCTAACTAAGGATTGTTTTGTTATCTGTGTCTGTGTTGAGGACCCCCTCGAAAACAAGATGCATCATCTCAAGGGGCTATCCTCTCAATAAATTTAAAATTTTTTGCTGTTCTAAATAGTTAAATACTCTCCAATATATAGAACAAATTGACTTTAATGCACATGGATATGGAGGTGAAATAATCAAGAATATGCAAAAACACCTACAGCTGAAATGAGCAATGAAGGATTTGATCAAGGATGCATACATTAATAAATAGGGGGACTACATTAAAATAACTTAATAGCCTCAAAATTTTACTAATTCAGTTCTTTCAACGGCCTAAAAATGCATGAGCTTACTTGTCACAAAACAAGAGCTGTGCCATTAGATTATACTTACAGTTGCAAGATTAAAAGCAAAACAAAAAAGAAGAAAGTATTTTTACATGTTGTGTGCATGGGAAAATACAAAAAGAGAAAAATACTGACAGTATCTTTAACCATCTGCGCACAATATTCATATAATGCACAAATGACGTTTGCAAGATTAAAAGCAAAACAAAAAAGGGAAAAAAATACACCTATTCAATACACTATGAATATTGAGGTTTTTTTTTTACACCTTGTGTGCACGGAAAAATACAAAAAAAGAGAAAAATACTGACAGTATATTTAGCAATTTGTGCATAATTTTCATATAATGCTCGAATGACGTTAATGTTACAGTACAATGAAGGAATTTACATGTCAGTCTATCTATGAAGCAGTCTGATCGGTCACTGACGAATATATAACACGTAGAGTCACAACAACACCAGTGTCTTCATTTAAAACACGAGATGCAGAGTTATGGCCGGAAAATCACATAAAACGTTTAACCAAGTTAGTGTTTGTCAAAAGCTCCCAGGCGGATGTTGAACAATGTTAGCAAAGCCTCACACGGAACATGTAGTACAAAATGTAAACAACATGAAAATATCGACGACTTCACTTAAATTTGCCGGATTATGCGGCGTAGTGTCTTTATTCGGAAAGGTAGGGGTAATATTTTAACGAAGGCAGATGTTTATGAAACAGATGATCACATATTTGCTAACGTTACCTGTTAGCCAACGCTACGCTGTCGCTCACCAGCCGAGCAGGAAACAGCTTTTTTTTTTTTTTTTTAAAGAATATTTATATCAACTATGAGCAGCATAAAGGTTTAAACGACATCACCAACCTCCAACGTCAGCAAGTTACACAACTATTCTGACATGCCCAAGACAACTTCATTAAATGAACAAAAGTTACCTGACGAGGAAGACTCCTGACCAGGAAGGTGAATTATTTATCGATATATGAAACCCAGTTGTTGCCGGAAGTTGATTCTCTTCGGCTAAACTGAATTTCCGGACTCCTTTCTTACCAAAATAAAAGCATTTTTTTTCCCAAAACGAAATGTATATCCCATAGATATGGTATATCCCTAATAAATATCCCCTTTCGCCTGAATAATGTTAAGTTTTTTTCAACATGTTAAAAAAAAAAAAAAAAAAAAAAAAAAAAAAAAAAAAGATCATTCTTCCATGCAAACCTCCGTTACTGTCAGGGTCGGTCACATAGACTTTCTGTTCATGAAATGAAAAGAAAAATACTTTATTAATCCCCAAAGGGAAATTCAATATTGTAGTAGATAATGATAATTAACGAGAGGAGGTCTTGTTCCGGAGGCTGATGGCAGGAATGATCTTCTGTATCTTTCAGTCTTACATCGGACCTGAAGAAGCCTGTCACTGAACACACTTTGTTGTTTCTTCACTGTGTTGTGGAGAGAGTGTGAAGAATCCCCCATCATCTTCATCAGCTTGTGCAGCATTCTTCTTTGGACAATCAGCTCCAGCGGCTCCAGAGTTACTCCAAGCACAGAAGCAGCTTTCTTGATCAGTTTGTTGATTCTCTTCAAGTCTCTGGTTCTGATGCTACTACCCCAGCAGATGGCTGCAAAGCTGACTTAGATGGAGGTGAAAATAATAAACCATGTATATCAGATATACCTGATAGGCTTTCTGCTTAAGGCTAGCTTGATGAGACATTTTCACCTTTTGGAAATACACAGCTGTAGACTGTTAAATCGTATGACATGCCATTTGAAACTACTATCAATAGTCCTAAAGTTTGTGTAACACTGACAGTCAAAACTAATTTCTTAAACTCCATTAATGAACTTCACTTGATAATCTTTTCATGAAAAAATCCTAAATTAACTCAGGTATTTTAAAAATAAAGCACAAAACATTTAAATACAACAACATCCAATTTATTTACTTCCACAGGGGAAATATTTTCACAAGTCTTCATACACAACAAAAACACATTTGGCCAATTGTCATTGCTAAAATGGATAAATAAAAAGCAAGACACTATCAAAGCAAAGTCAAACAAAAAAGGCACAAAGACAACATGATTGTGGTCTGGTTTTTATTAACGGCTATATAAACCTGGAAACTCACGTCCATGTCTGATATGATTTCAAGTATGACTCAATTGGCGCAATGTTAAAAAATATCACAATAAGTTAACACATAAACAGATTACTGTGAAAGACCAGTCAGTATGTAGGTGGAGCTGAAGTTGTAGTAAAGTCTATTGTTATTATTGCAATGAAATATTAGTAGATTAAGAGAAGCAAGCTTCTGTTTTTAAGTTAAATATTGTAGTGTGTTGGAGTGCAGATCCTCTAAGGTTTATTGTTAGTGGTGCTTAAACAGTCAAGTGATCTAGTGTTTTAAAAAAAAAAAAACATGTACCAATAAAGATAAAATTCAGGTTGCAGTTTTACATTTTAATTAGACGTCTTGATAGCTGCCAAACATAAAGATGTTCTTTTTTTACATCACAATTAGCTATTTTGTATTTCATGTAAGTCAGTTAGTACCTGTTTAATCTAGCTGATTAAACTGCTTAGTACTTCAAGTTAACTTGAACAAGAACAATCATGTTCACCTTTAACAGACTGGATGGGGGGGGGGTCAAACTCAGGAGCTCAAACTTAGGGTCATGGTCTAATCGACAGCTGGAAAGTCTTTACTTCAATGCATTTAGTGCATCCTCAGAGAAATTTGCATTGTTTTATTTTCAGTTAAGATAAGTTAAGAAATTCATGTGTCATACATTTCAACATGTAAATGTTGTGTCTGAAATATTCACATTTTTCATCTTCAAACTACAATAATTTTAGTGGTAATGTGCAAGAGGCTCCTGTTATTTCAATTAGACATTTGGTATTTCTAAATGATTGAAAATACTCTAGGCTGAATGTGGCACGCAGAATCTGAACACAGAATCTGTTTCTTTCCTTATTTAATTTTTCATGAGCATTTCGTGCAATACTTGGTGTGTGACTGCTAGAATGCCTCAACATAATGAGGCTAAAACAACAAGTATGTGCAGTTGCTCTTAATAGCAATACAACTGCACCACAATCATCTCTTTTGAGGATGTTTACAATTTTGTGGTAACCCGGAGGCTGTGGTTTTGGTTGCACAGCTTTGTAACAAGTCTCTCATCCTCATTTTTAATGCTCAGATGCTGCCATGCAGGTAAACAGGATGATGTAAAAACATTGAACAAAAACTAGCAGTTCTTTATGGGCCTACACAACTTTGGTAAACAGAGAAAACTGCAGTCTCTGGGTTGAATATTCACTCTGGCATCCAAGTTTCTTTTCTTCACACTTGACTCATAAAGTGAGAGCCATCGTCTACAACCAAGCACGCTGGAGTGTCATCAGGAGCTCTTTGGAGATGTCCCCTCTCAATAACCTAAAATTTGGTTAAAGAAAATGAAAAAAATATATTTTAAAGCCTTATTAAGGCAAGGTGTTAAGCTGTTTAACAACTGATTAAGTATTTTCCAAAATCTGAAAAAATAAACAGCAAAAAACACAGATGAGGCTCATTTTTGTCCAAATAAATTGATATAAAACATTAGAACTGTTGAACTTTTTTGCATTGTGCTCAGTGTTGGTAATGACAAAGCTGAAACTAGTAGATTATCAGGCAAGAAAGCACAAAATGTCAAAATTGCCAGTGTTGTCTTTCAAAAACAGGTTGAAGGGCAGCTTTCTTTTCTTAAATTTCCTCCTGCTTATTGAGTTCTAAATACAAATGATAAATTCCCCTATCATTCATGGAAGTTGTGAAGTAAAAAAGCAAAGAAATAAAATTAATAGTGTAAAGTGTCATGAGAACATGACAGTGAGTTGGGATTCAGACACATGGACAGCATAGAGTAAGTTTTATGTGCTCACCTGGTCATGATATGTCCGAGTCTGGTTGCCTGACGACTCCCGAGCCGACATGCTTTTCACACGAACTGCTCCCTGTCTGTCCAGAGAACGAGACCTCGGTGCTTTGAGCTGACTGCGACGGTGCCATGACTTCAGATGTTCATTCACAATCTGCCGTGGGAGACCGCTGGAGTGGTAGTGTGGATGGTCCAAATGTGCAGGGGGGGTAAGTCTGATATCAGGAGGCAAAGGCCTCTGTGCTCTCTGGTGGAGAACAGCAGTGTCTTTATACCAATATTCATGTCTGTCAGAGGTACAAGGACCTTGTGGCAGGAAATGGTTCTGTGCCACATCCATGTCCGGTGGATAGACCATTTCTTCATTGTAGTAGGCTCTCTGAATACCAGGGCTGATCATATACCTGGGATTACAGTGATAACCAGAGGATGGGAAAGCTTGAGGCCCGTAACTGCCCACTGGGCTACCGCGGGGGAATGCAGACATATATTGTTTTGGCAAAACAGAAGGCACCTCGTGACATGGAGAGCTATTGTAAGAAGAAAATGATTTTTCAGAGTTGCTGTCCTCAGAGCTGGCAAGGTTCCCATAGTTCAATACAGAAGGGGTCTCTGGTAATATTATTTCGTACTCCGTCAGTCGCCTCCTTGGACCTCTGGTGCGACCGCGGTCTTTATGAAAGGAAGATTCAGTATTGGACAACCTGTGAAAATAACAGCAATTAAACCCATCACATAAACTAACAAAGATAATTTACTAAGAAACATTCCTCTCTCTTCACATATTCTCAAATGTGGAAAAAAAAAAAAAGAAAAAAAAATTTTTTTAATCAAAGTTAACTATAATTGCCATTGATGTGTGTGTGGTGTTACCTGAGGGAGAGCTGACGGTGCACACGCATCTCTGGTGTTGAGGGTGCACTGTTTGACTGGGTGGAGCTCAGCCTCAGATGGGAAAGCTGTTGGGGTAGTGCAGACTGCAACACACAAGCTTCCAGTGGTGGCAACAATGTGGCTGGACTGCTGAACACACAAAGATGGGCATTACCAGATTTTGGTGTGTAAAGTGTGATATTCATAGAAAACACAAAACAAACTCATAGACTTTGATCTTGCAGAAATGCGCATATCTAAAAGAGGAACCCTGTGCCTCAGTCTGTTTGTAAATGAAGATCATTCACAGATCAGCTCAATCCAGCAGATGTAGTAGCACCACTGCACCAGCAGGTGGCAGTGTTGTATAGTTATTGATATTGCTTACATATTCAATACAGGCTAATCCAGAGAACCGGTAGTAGTAAGAACCATAAAGAGAAGTTCTGTGTAAAAACGACTTGGCTCTAGTACATGATTAACAGTTGTGTTTCTTTGTGTCAACATAATCATAACCTATAAAGATGTTTTGTTTGAGTTCCTTGTAAAACAATTGAATGTCACCAACAATTCTTGTAAGAGCTTGCTGTTATCTCCATCTTTCCTGATAAGTGTGAGACTAATGAAGAGTTGGGGTGTAGACCGGTTATTTCCACATTTACAAAGAATCCACACAGTAACGTTCACATAACCCCACAAACTAGAGTGTCTGCTCGACTAAAAACTTGACGAACAGGAAAAAAAATCATGATGGATGATGTGCGTTACCTCATCTTAGTGGAAGAGCATGACTTCTTGCTCTTCTGGTAAGGTTGATCAAGACTAGACTCTGTCCATGGGGAGTGCTGGATGGGAGGAGGGTCACTCATTATGCTTGAGTTTAAACTCAAGTTGGAGTCAAGGCTTGGACTGGGAGATTGACACAGGTTCAGGAGGGGGGACCGTGGAGCCACAGGGCGAGACATGTGGGAGCCGTCCACAGAGGAATGTGTGGACAAGGGGGAAGGTGGAGGAGGCTCTGACTTTACAGCATAAGGGAGTCTTGAGGATGACTGTGTGGACTTGCTTGTGACTTCTGGAATTAAAAAAAAAAGAAAAGGAATGATGTTGTCTATGATACAGTATTTATTATTAATTCATAATGAACTTCACTACAAACTACTACTTTGAAAAGTAATGGGAGGCCCGAAGGCATGGTTTCCCAGGAAAGTACTAAATAGAGACTGTTAACATGCTTCACAGTTACTTGGTGATATCATACATGATATTATGCTTCTAAACCAAAACAAAAACATGAAGTGCTCTTCACAGATAATAACAGATTTTTCCACTTGAACAAATTGGGACAGGTCGTACCTTCATCTTGCACAACAGAATCCGATAAAGAACTATCATCAGAAGCACCAGGATCTGAAAACAAATTTAAAAAAAACAAGTGTTAACATGTGAATTATCAAGTGGTGAATTCCTCTGAAGGTTTTTTTTAACACCCAACTGCCATTCAGTAACCATGCTTGGTTGAGTCCCTTACCCTGTATAGCATTATAAACAGGCATTGGTGATGATCGTCCATGCTCCAGTCGCAACTGAAAGGCCTTTTCTTGTAGCTGCTTGAGTTTATTCTTGTCTCTTTTGAACTGCTGCAGACGGCTCTTCTTAACAGCCTTGCTCAGGTGATCCTCTTCGCAGAGCTTTCGTGAAGCTTCGCAAATTTTCATCTGAAGCGCTAAATCAGCATCTACTAAACTCAGTTCCGAGTCCTGTAAAGATAACAGGGTGGCAAAGAGAGACAACAGTGTGACTGTTGGCTGATGTGACATATGAAGAACATTATCCAACTTCCAGTTTTCAAATGCAGTTTGTACCTCTGATCTTCGAGGTAAGTTTTGCTCATCTAATTTAAATGCAGCTCCAACACGTCGGCGAATCTGTGGAGGCTTCTCTCCAGGGAGCAAAGGGTAATCTTCTGACAACCGACCTGTCAACTCCTAAACAGCAAAGAAATATTAACTCCAATAGTCCACAAACACATTTTAACATGGCTGCAAGTTTACTTTACCAAACACAAACAACAAAATACCCAAACTTTGATTAAAACACAGGTGATAAATCATCTGTTTGGTGGTTTATATTTATCCAGTCATTTCCTTTGCAGTTATGAAACAATGTACAAGTATCTGATTCTTATCTCCTTACATGTTCAGACATATAGTTTCAGAGAATTGGTTGCACAATTCTGCATCAGTGAATATTTTCTGTCATAACACATTCAATGGAATTTCCTTTCTCATGCAGTCAATATCCAAATCAAAACCGAATGCATGACAATACTCCGTTACCAGTTTTAATTTGAAGCCATTCAGAGCCAGCCAGCTTCACACAAGCGCACACATGTGAAGTCTGGCCAATAAGCATTTGTTTTCTTTTGTCATTGAGAGGAGGGAAAGGTATCATGACTTCCATTAGTTCATCTAAGCATGTCCTAACAGGAGTGCCCAGCCCGAGTGTCAACGGGAAAGAATGATCATCCCTGGGATTTTACCCTGAAGCACCGACAAGTCACCTACACACCTTCACCAGAGTGTGTCCATTTTTTAAATGACTTTATTTAGTGATCCTTATCCTTGAATCAAATCCTCAGGGTGCAGAGGCAGAATGCAAGGGGCTGATAAGACTGAAAATTAAAGGGATGAAGTATGACTAAAGTCTCATGCTGAATTCAAAACCCAGGCTCAAATTGCTTCACCAACTAAACCACCAGAACGCCACTTCAAAAAGTATGAAATAAGCAGCAGAAGTCTCACTTCAACCACTATTTGTGCTCTTTTTTCCATCAAACAATGTATTTAAAAGGAAAGTGATGAGAAAGACCAGAGGAGTTTCTAATAGTTGACTATGAAAACAATGTCATGAAGAAAATCATTTGGAAAAAAATGAAAAGTACCACATTCATAAAATGAATCTGATATTTGAGAAGCAAGTAGAAAGCAGAACACAGATCAGCAGAAATTATGTGAAACATTTACAAGGAAACACCTGTTTACTGGCAGTAAATGGTCATAAGATGACTGTAATCCTGCCCTGATAAATGAACTCTACACACATCCCATTTAAATGCAGTGAAACTGTGTTTTTTTTGTTTAAGTACAGAGGCAGAATATGGGATTTGAAGTTGATATGCAGCTAATTTTCAGCTTAAATTACAAAAGGAAAGTGGTAAGTAAACAAGGATGTTTCTTTTGTGCTGACAAGACATGACCACAGCATGAAAAGAACTCTTCAGTCGTCTGAAATGTTACTATGATGCTGGGTGGTAAATCTCTGAAAATGTCTGGAACACTGTAGTTGACATTTGCATCTTTAGCTTCCCTGCAGAGGCTCTTTTGGAAATCTCAACACTACCGTGCGTGTCAAAACTGTGGCTTTTGTAAACCTGCAGTAAAATGCGTCATAAACGTCTGTACAAAACTGCCCCACCAATGTAATCCTCTGTAAGTAGGCACTGAATCATGAACAACACGGTGCTGGTTGTCTTAATTACACCCTACTGTCCTCAGTTTTATTTGGTTTCAGTTTACTTAAACCTTTATGACTCTAAACAGAAGTTTGATTATTATCATTTGTGTCTAATTTGCTTCCACCGATTTTTGATTGTGATATGGATCCCCTTGTATCAGTAATAAAGAGTAAAGAAGGCGGCGTTTCATCAGGTTTTAAACTGATCAGCTACTATTACTTACAGCTTCTCGGATGCAGAGCTTCTTCAGCTCCAGTAGGCAGATCTCCAGTCGGTCTTGGAGTGCCTGGTGTCTTAGCTTCATGGCCCGTGTGTGAGTGGTCACATCCTTCGTATGTGTGGTTGGGCTGTCAGAGCCTGTATCATGCAACAGGAAATGGATAACTTGATTCATCTGGGTGTTTGAGACTGGCATATACTTATTAAGGTAACATTTATTGCTCAAGCTTGTGAGGTATTAGAGTTGAATTATTAAATTAGAATGAAAGGTGAAAAATAATAAAGAAAATATCAGGAAACAAAGATAAATAAAACCAATTGTGAGTTTAGGTCATTTCAACATCAATAAATGTATTGTTTTGCTTTTATTAGGTTAGTATATATAATTCCTGCTTTTATGAAAGTAAAATGTTGAAAGTGGCATTTTTTTTAGTTCATTTATGTGCTGCTGAACTGCATTTCATTACAGTGTAAACCCAGAGAGAAAGCTTTATATTAGTTTAAACCCCCGATACACAAATATGCCACATCTATACTGTGAAGACAAAGTTAATCAATCAGTCAATCCATACAATTTAATTTTGAATGTGTTATATTTAAAAAGAAGAATATACCCATTGTGTTTATCATTGTTCTTATTAATGACACTGAAACTGCAAAATCAGTATCAGGATCTTTGTAACTATAAACAGTGCGAGTGTTCTGCCGCTGTCTGTAGCCTTGGTGACGACCGATGACATTAAGATTAGCCTCGGGAATGTGGGAGTGGCTTCAGGCAAAAGGCATTGAGCAGCACATACCTTCAGAGATTAATTGAAGAATCCCTGCAGGTACTGACAAACATCTAAAGTGCAACAGGAAAGCACTGTGACAGCACTACAATAGGACAAAGAATTCTTCTTTTTTCCAGTCGCAGTCCACCTATTCTCTGTAGACTGACACTTTTTCATTGTATAGAAAAGACACCACGTGGCTCACGCAGAGCGCGGGGAATGTCGGCAACGCACTGCAGCACTGAACAGAAAAGTCTCTTGTTAACGCAGGATTGTCACCTTAAGGCAATGGTTTCCAACCTGGGGGGCCCAGATTTTTAGGGGGGAGGGGCCTTGGCGATCAACTTACCTCATATAGAGTAGTGTGCAGGCCTGAAAAGCCTCACATTATAGGAGGACAACTGATAATTCCTTTTGCCACTCATGTGGTTTAAACTATAATTAATTAAATAACAGCTAATAAACTAAAGGCTATTTTTTTGCCAAACATTACCGTTTCTCATCACATTTTGCTGTGTTTTGTTGTGTCAGGGTGCACATTGGAGTGGTGCTTGGACGGGGGGGGGGGGGGGGGCTTGACATTATTGTCATCATTGTAAAGGAAGTCTTGAATATATATATATATATATATATATATATATGTTCAAGTGATGCCATTTTGGATCAGCATCGGCTGGATCGGAATATTAAACTTGTCAAAATGAGGTTATGCAGTTACAAATAATTGTTTGCAGACCAATAGGATATAGTAACGGTTCCTACTATAACACCCACATTGGCAATATCTGCATAGTGGGTGATGTAGGCATTAGAGTTTTTTGTGTTTGTTTTTACTTAAAAAAAAACAAAAAAAACAACACCTGGCACTGCATTGATGCCATTTTTCTTGTAAACTGTAGATTGCAGGACTAACTAATGTCAAATGTGTGGTGCTACATGTGAGGAGTACTTTTAATCGAGCTCCTGTGCATTATGTCTGTACAGAACACATCAACTAATCTGGCTCACAGCCTCATTAGATCCCATCCATTTTCATCTACGTTCTGTTTTCAGATGTTGTTTTCTTTTAAAAACTAGATCATTTGCTCCTGAACTGCTTGCTATTAATAATAAAAACAAAACTAGAACAGTGTATGGTGGAGCTGATTTGATGGTTTCACTGGTAACGTGACCCGAAATCTCCACTGCCTGGAGAATTACACTGCAAATAAAGTTTAACGCCTTATGAATTTGTCATGCCATTTTGCCAAACATCAAGTGTC
Organism: Telmatherina bonti; assembly: GCF_933228915.1. Classification (NCBI taxonomy): domain Eukaryota; kingdom Metazoa; phylum Chordata; class Actinopteri; order Atheriniformes; family Telmatherinidae; genus Telmatherina; species Telmatherina bonti. Next base: position 33,945,356 of record NC_136624.1, on the reverse strand, counting down.
TGATGTGGAGTCTGCGAAGAAGCGTTTGCAGACATTGAAGAAAAGAAAGTTTTACCTGCACATTTGAAATATTTTGTTAATGATAAACAATAGAAATACTTTTACCTGAATGAAGGATGATACCACTGTCAGTGTCGCTGATTTCTCCAGTTCCTTCCATCCCAGCAGATCAACTTCCTGTTGCTTTTCTTCAGTCAAAGCAGAGGATGCTACAGAGCCATATTGTGTCCTGTCAAATATAATTTTAAGATTCAGAGAACTTCCAAACAGGTAACTAAATTAAATCTGGTCACAATTAAAGAGGCTTGAAATTGAAATTGTTTGGTTGTTTGTAAAGTTTTGAGGGTATTGTTATTCAAAATAAAATATATAATCAGCTGATATAATAGCAACAACAATACATTTTTATTGTATTGTGTTATTAACAGGGACATTGCACATAAGTTAGCAAAGAGCTAAGTTAAATCTGCAGTCTCTAAAACTAGTTTTGTAGGTGCTTTTAAAAGGACTAAACCAGAATGAATTCCCACCAGTTGGTTGTAAAAAAAAAAAAAGCAGAGAATTAAAACATAAGAAATATCTGGAAGTAAAAAGATTAATGAGTATACAGATGTAAAGTTTAAAAGAAAAACAGAAGACAAGCAGCCGAAACTAGATTTATAAAGCTTTCCTAACAAAGCCTATTACCTAATCTTGTGTCCGTTTGCTTCAGTGACTCAGGTGTGACTTGCCTCTTTGACCTCACAGACAGGTGCAGTCATAGTCTCAACTGGCATGAGTTCACACACATGTTGCTAAGTCTGGGGTGTTTCCTGTGACAGCCTGTTTGTTAGTCTCTGACGTCATGATGACCATTAACTTATGCCTTCAAATGCACGTATAATAACTGGAGTCAAGACAAAAACTGCAAATCTTTTTGGTTTGATTATTAACTATTTGAATGTGGCAGTGATTGCATTCCAGCATGCTGGGGAGGGGCAACGTCAGCCAACATTTCAAAGCTACCCTGCAGTCACAGCCATGCGCTACTGCATCGTCGGTCCATGCATGGGGTGACACAAGCAGAAAGTAATATGTCCTTCAATCAGCCTGAACTTGACATGATCATGACACATCTCCATAAATCTCGTATGACTGTGAGTGGATTCTTCACACCTGCAAATCACAGATAAGAGGTTGCTGTGTTTGCAGAACGGATGCGAAACTACTCATGCACAACATACTAAAACAGCCAGATCAGTCAGCTGACATTTTTAGCCAAGTTAGTAAGTTAAATAATGTGTGTAACCACAAGCTAGACATACAGCAACTCCCCAGCACAGTTTAGGCGTCTTAGATCTGCAAATCTGTTGGGATCAACTGTTCCCTCATCAAGACGGAAGAAGAAAGGGTGAGCGTGTTTTTCTCGTAGCAGCTCTAAAGCTTCGGAAAAGTCTCCATTTCTCAGTCAAGGACCCAGTTTTAAGGCTGACTAAAAATCTAATTTATTTATCATAGAAAGTGATAAATATCCTTAATATTCCTTTATTTTTTTCATTTTACTGTTTTTGTAAACATTCGATTGGGTTTTTACCTTTGAAAATTGTTCAGCACTCTGGTCAATTTGGCCTGTTTTTCATATGTTCTATACGAATTAATTTGATGTATGAGGTGAATGTTACAGCCTTAAGTCTCTGAAATCCACCGCTGTCTAAAGCTGTGATACAACAATAGAACTGGCAGAGAATGATCTGTATGTTCATCAATAACTCAGAGCAATACCACTATCACAGAATTCAATGTGTGACCGTCACGCTGATGACAAATCTGATAACAAAAATCAAAGTTTCCTTGGATTCTTTTTCATAACATGCCAGGAAAAACTAAACAAATACTTCTAAATGAATACCAAGCACATGTCAGCAGAGGTTATTTTGTGTGACATGGATTGAGAGTTTAATGGTGTATATAATAAAACAACCAGAAAAGAAGCAACTACTTGAATTAAAAGCTGGATTAATCCTTACCATTTAAATTTCTCAACAATTTAGCAGTGGAAATAGTTTCAGGTTACATCAGTGTCATGATGGTCAACTGATTAATCACATTAGTTCCCTTTTTTCACATTTTCACAGAATAATAACTATTTTTCTTAAATGAGTGAAATCTAATTACACTTCCTTGTGCATTAGGAGTTGTCAGTTCCTTCTGAATTTCTCATCACGAGGTGTGGATAATACCCTGTTCAAGGGATTTGACTGAAACTGAGGTTGCTTGATGCAGAGTATGTTCAGTATCTAAAAAAAACACAACACAACAGTTGTACTGAGTAGTCAAAACTTATCGGCACACATTATCTACAGATGCAGAGCATTTTCCTTTCTTTAATGTCACACTTAATAACAAAATATCAGCTTTTCTGAAAAGGCTATTACTCAAACAAATACACAAATTATACATTTCCAAGTGGATTAAAAAACCCAAATAGTCATCCTTCATTTATCAAAAGAAAAGAACCCAGAGGGCAAAAAATGAATCTGAAAAACAGAAATACATAAAACACTACCATCTGAATATTTGAACTATGTACTTACTTAATGAGAAATCTAAGGAAGAAATGCCAAATCCAACAGGTGAAATCTTTCCCTGGGAATCCCGACTTGAGTGGAAGTAGAAAAAAAATGTGAGTTGTGTGGAGTCTGGGTCGGAATGAGAGACTCGCCCTCTAAGAAAGCGCTGCCTGCCGAAGAGGAGTGGCCGAGTACACAGAGGGCTGAACACTTTACACGGTGTCATATAACTCAGCTATCCACACTGTCTCAATCTGTGTCAACAACGTTGACCAGCACAATGAGAAATTACACCTCACATTATCTTCTTATCAGTCTGCATTTACGTGGGCAGAGGGAACGTGACCGAAATGTGTCACATTTTAAAAGCCCCATTTGCCACAATGTGGCAAAGACATGAGACCAAATAAAATAAAAAAGTAACTATATTATTTTAAATTAATAAGTGAGTTAATCTTCAGAATATCAACTGGTAAAATGGTGAGCAAAAATGACAAAAAGATTTAGATTTGGTTCATTAATATTTCCTTTATTAATGTTATATGATATGCAAATTGAGTATCTCTCTGAACCAAAGAAACAGCCTGAAAAGCTCCTGCTCCTGGTTGAACCCTTAAGATGGCCACTTTGCTGCAGTTTTGTTCTTCATCCAGCACAAGACTTTCTTCTATTCAAAGTCTATGCTGACAAACAGATTAAAAATAAAGAAGATATGTATTAGTTGCAGTCCTTATCAGTTTATTCTGATTTTTATTCTAACCAAATAATTTCACCAGTCAGTATTGTTCACTTTACAACTTTATCATTTGTTTATGGATCCAGGTTTGAGGGAAAGTTAGCAAACGTTTAATTATAAACCAGTGATACCAAACATGAAGCTTTTATTCATGATTTTAAATGATTTGATGACCTGATGACTCAGATGATGCCGTTTTAGACTGTAATTTCCCCACAATGGCCATTATATTTCATTGTTAACTATTGTTAGAAGATTAATATCTGAAGTAATACATGTCTACTGCCATCTCCTGGTTGTTTAAAAGGAGTGAAAAAAACCCAAAAGCTATTGTTAATACACAACTTTCATTTGATTTGATCACAGATGCTGTTCTTTGGCTTGTTGTTTATGCTCCCACCAAATAAAGGGAAGCATATTGTAGTAGGATAGTCTACATGATTTAAAGAGACACACAACACCTGCTCTGAAGCTGCATGGCTTGCATTCATCCTGAATCGCAATATTCATTTCGGCTTTCCAGGAATGTTGGTGCTCAGACACTTATGGGGGAGGCCAGCAATTTGCAGACATCCAAAGATCTCAAATGACATGGCACCAAGGAATAAGCATCTAGAAGGGCAGAAGCTGTGAAGTTTTGTTCCAGTAACATCCACATTTAGACTTTACGGTGTGAGCACAACTGGACACATTTCACAGATGCCAGCCGTGAAGACCAGTGGTTTTCAAGCTTTTTCTGGCATGCCAACCCTTCAGGGGCTGAAAGACAGAGACGCCCCCTGCAACAACTTCTATTCATTATAACCAATCACATGAGAGGAATGAAGATAAAATTTAGTTTATTTTGAACTTGTTTATTTCACCTACATAAATCACAATCGAAGTATTTTTCACCAATATTATAAAATTTTGATGCAGTGACACAGTTAAATATTACATTCTAAAAAGCCAAATATTATTGTTGAAAATAAAATGTAAGTTGATGCAGGTTGTAGATGAAGATTGTTGTGTTGCTAAATAAACCGTTTCTATGAACAACTCAGGCATTTCTAATCATCTGTGCACAGCATTCCCGTCAATGAGGGAGGCTTGAATAGCCATCATGAAAGCAAGGTCTGTTGTGGGGCTGCTGTATTACTTTGACTAATGCAGTCAGCCTCCTGAAATGGAATCTTTATGCAGGTGTAAGAAAAGGCTGCGTGGAAACAGAATACCAAGACGTAACCTTGTGTAAAGTTGATACAGTACAAGAACAGAAGCAGCAGCACATTATGTAAACACACTGCATGCCAAGGACTCTGATAACCCCAAATCAGATATATAAGGGAAGTGCTGTCAAAAATCTGAATAATAGCCTCTTCTGGTCATGGGAAACTCCAGTTCAGAGGTTTTACAAACATTAAGGCAGCCAAGACTGAAAGATGTGTAATGAGACATGCTCGGATACACTTCCAGATTTATTTAGAAACAGTATTATAGTGTGAAATGGGAGCGAGAATGAGATGAGTTTTAACAAATAATGCAAACACAAGTGCTAAGTAAAAGTATCATGTCTGATGTGAAGACAAGTTAAACTATTTCCCACAATACTGCTGTACAAAAAAACAAAAAAACAGCCATACAGTAATATGGTAGCCAGTTGGTGGATGTCATGGGTAGTTAAACCAAAAGTCCCAGAGAGACAGAGAGCAGCTTTGTGTAGGCAACATGGCAGCTGGCAAAACAAATTCTTTAAATATTCTTGACCCCGTTCTAAGTGCATGATTGGACAAATGCTGCCAGTGTAGAGCTGTCAAGCGACAGGGGATCCCACATTCCGCCTTAAATCTCACATCTCACTCATTCCACCGGATGTAAGGAAACAGCTCTCAATGTATAACTGCTCATCTACAGGCCTTCAAATAAATGTGATATGAAGTTTTATCTTAATCTTAAATTCTATATCATAATCATAATATTTTAAAAGGTAATAAAAATAAAAACCTTAGAAATGGGCTCGTTTACACCTCTAGTAAATTAAAGATTTATGATGCTCTGAAGAAGATAAGAAAACATGCCTTGCTTTTTGACACACAGGTGCACAGAGATTGTGTGTTACTGAATTAGACCATGCAAATAAAGAGTGTGACAAAGCAGTGGACTGTGCTTGCGTGTAAACAAGTGTCAAATCACACAGACAAACACGTATCTCAAAAGTAGCTTTTGTACCAAAAGAGTAAAAAATTGAAAGCAAAGTAAAGACAAAAAGATCTATCCATCTATCTGTCTATCTATTAACATATATTCTGAGGTGTACATACAACACAGAAGACATCACGCGCTCTTTCCATTTTAACCTCTGCCCTGTTTCTCTTTTTGTTTTGTTGACACTAGCAAATGCTGAATTTGACTACAAACCGAGGCAAACTTTAACCACATAAAGCCACAGGCTATGAAACATGACCCAGATTCATACCTTAGCGTCTTCTGTATGAAAAAGATGCAGGATATACATAAGTAATTTCTACCAAGACAACTCCAAATAATTTAAATAGCACTACACTAATAGGTAGCATTGTTTTTCAAACTATAAATCTTTACATTTGTTTGCTTATTAAAACTTAGCATGTGGAGTCAGCTGGATGTGAAGCCCCTATTTGCTAAGCGGAACAGAGAGAGATTTGTTTTAGGTGCAAAGCAAGTCCTTAAGTTCAACTTTCTTCAAGGAAAACTAGCTCTGTTCGGCCCAAAACGTTTCTATTATTGGTATTTATTGTGTTTTTGAAAAGAGATCAACCAATAAAGTTCAGTTTGTAACATCAAAGAGAAGCTATAAGGAACAAATCTGACATTTTTTAAAATCTATATCTGTGAATTTCTATTGTCTTTGCAAGACGATTTTTATTTTTCTCTTACTAGGCTATTAATCTTAGAGCACCTATATGGCTCTGTAATAAAATGCATTTAGTATTAATATTACAGCTGGTGTAAGGCAATAAATTAAGACAGCAATTATATATATGTTTGACACGGTGATACGCATGGGACATTTTACCTCAATCCATCTACACAGGCAGATTTGTAGGACACCAAAATTCACTAATTAGTAGTAATGCACCTCAACAATATTTAATTTCGAAAAGAAAAACCAAAGAGGAACAAATAAATACGCTTTTTAAAAAAGAAACCATGAGCGGCCATGAGACTGAGAAAGGAAACTGACAGGTAATTTAGGACAAAATACATGTAGCAAAACAGCCATGAAAGCAGGGATAAGACACTTAAACTGAACTTGTCCTTCGAAAATGTTAAGAAGCTGATAAAAAAAAAAACCCAATGTGCGATTAAGCTGGAATCTGTTTGAATTCAGTGAAAATCAAGAAAAAGAGATGCAAAAAAAAAAGGGTCAAAATTATAGAAGAAATAATTGAGGGAAACTCTTAAATCCTCAATTAAACATTCTATTAAGTAACTAATCAGATGAGAAATATTTTGTCATAAGCTCACACTCAAATGGGAAACAATTAGTCTGACGAATCGGAAATGAATCCTCAGACTGGATGCTAAATCTATCTATAAAATAGACTATAGTTCTATATTACTTATTCAAGTGATTTAATTAACCCGGTGCATAAGACAAAAATAATAAATATTGTTTTATCATTACATTACATCACATCTGACAGTTATTATTTGTGCATTTTACCCAAAGTTTTGTTTTGTGTTACATACATCTCTGGACGCTGTAAGGACTCTGCTGTAATTATGTGGATTGGAACAAAGCTGTTAAACATGAGTGTTCGATGACTAGGTCAGAAACTAGCAGGGGTTAAGCTACTTGCCCCCAGGGCAGGACTCAGGAATGTGAGGACTGTGGAGTTATTTCAATGCACAGATATAAAAAACTAAATAATGAAACTGCTGCATTGACAAGAAAACTTTCACACACATTATAACTGAGATTCCAATGTGTATTATTTGTTTACATCTTACTTTTGTGAAATTTCGAGAACTATAATCATTCACTGGAAAGTTGCAATGATATAGGTAACACTGAATGGTGTTACATGCTGCATATTTTGTTATTTGTGGTTTAATATAGTACATAAAGGTAAATGAATGGAGAATATTGTGTGCTTCCCTAATCTTCTTACCTGTTTGTTTATCAAACCTATCAACTTGCACCAAATACAGAAAAAGATTTAAATTAAAACAATGCATTTGTTTAACCAGACCTTGTGTCAGTGGGTAATGTAAGTGATTATAACAGTAAATGTTGAGCATCCTCTATTGTTCCTATCGGTAAGTTCTTGTTTTACAGGGCTGCGTTTGTCTTATCAAAGAGGATGTGGGAGGTTTACAACTTCTCTTTCAGGTTTCATGTCTTTGCATAATTTATACTTCTCCTTTAAAATCAACTCGGAGATCACCAAAATTAGTCAAATACTTCCTATCAAACTCATAAAAGCAAGAAATACATGATTGTAAGAGCAACTATGGGGCAATTATGGTGTTTCAGAATCCAATGACATGGATCTTCGATAGAGATTTGCCATCTTATCACTTGAGATGATACCTTACCACACCTCTAATGTAAACTTGGGAATGACAAGTACATATGCTGATAAAAGAAAATAGAGTTGTGCACGTCTTGAAGAGGTTGACAAGTGATCTAAATAATACAGTACAGGATAGGAGAAACAATAAAGACACGAGGAACCTCCCCACTCAGTCAGCTGCCCACAGCTGCTGGGCCGCAGCTTGGAAGAGTTTGCAAAAGTTTGGTGAAGAGTATTTACCAAACAGCTTAAATCTCTGGTTGCAATTTATTATATGTACTGGAAGCTCAGCAACAATAAACAATTATGTGTTCTTGAGGTAAACAAAAGCAACTAAAATACACAATGCCAGCGTTTCTGCTCTTACCTCAGAAGCTAGTTAGCTTGTTAGCATCGTGCCTCTGCTACATCCATACAATCTGCGCTCCAATGACTCCTCTCATCTTCCCAAATTGAAAATAGACCTTTATTCTTTACTTTATGTTGACAATAGAGCCTATAGCAACAACAAGATAGTACTTCACGTGTTTTGAGTTTTAATTTAAACCAATATAAAAAAAAAAAAATTGAACTTTAAAAGTACAACTCAATCACAACCGCTACTTCAGGAATAAAGTAAAGCAATGCTGTGTTGCCTTCACGTGCAGTAAAAAAAAGGGAGGAACTAAGCAGTGAGCTTTACCATGGTAACCAAGTAACACATTTCTAATGTGCAGCTAAAAACACAAACAGATATATACATATACATGAAGTGTGTATGTAAGAAAACTCTGTTATGGTACTGTCTACTCTTACTTTTAGTCTGGGCATCTTTGAAAAACTTTGAGTCAATTTAAGGATCACGCATATATAAAGCACGAGTTTAAGATCGCTTATGAACGCCACACAGATCTCCTCCATTGCGTGGGAGGTTTACTGGCAGTGAAGATTTTACTATATGACGCATTTATTAGTCTTAACAAAACATGTCTTGAAATAAACCTTTACAGATCTTCATGATGCCATTTATTCAAGCAAATAGAATTTACCAGTGTACATTTACATCCACTAGAGGTCAGTACAGCATTACAAACATTAAGCTTGGGCAATATTTTTTTCCAGTCTTAAAAGTACCATATCGACTTGATTAATTATCGACACATACATTAAATAGAGCATATGCATAGATAGCATGCTACCTGTCTCTATGGTAGTCCAACATAACAGAGAAATTGTCACTGTTTTTATTTGACTAATTTCTGATCCATGGGAAACTGACCTCTTTATAAAAAAAAAACAAAAAAAAACAACCAAAAACAAATAAAGGAAAAAACCCCAAAACAAAACAAAACAAACAAAAAAACAAAAACAAACTCTGCCTGACTCATAAACCGGATTGAAATTAATTAGGTCTTGTTTGTTTGTTTTTGTTTTTATTGCATGATTACACATTTGTTGCACAGTTTGTGTATTTGGTCATATTCTTTTATTAAACTGACACTTGTTACAATATACTTGAAGGTTATCACTTGATAAATCACAGTATAAAACTTTTGGTCAAAACACTTGGTTAAAAACTTTTATCCATTCTGATGGAAAAATCTGGTTCTTCATTTAACAGATGTTCTTGCTGCTTTAGACCTATATTTAGCCTAATTGACATGAGCACTCTTCTGGAAAAGAGAACAATGGCAGTAAATATTATGAAAAAGTTGCTGGGTTGTATAACTTGTATAACTTTAAAAAAAAAAAAAACTAGATAGTCTCTTTTTTTAAATTAAATATCATTCAAGAAAATTCACGTAGCCTGTGTGTTATCATCTACTCATTAAGCCCATATATATATATATATATATATATATATATATATATATACAAATACAATATACTTAACATGTATACACAAGAGAAGAATTGAAAAATAACAGGGAAAATGTGCAAAATGACTTGCTATTAGAAGAAGAACTTATTCAAAATGAAATCCTGCCCTCAAACAAAGTGTCTTTTCTATATTTATACTGTACACCACATACATTTTTATTATGTTATAAAGACCTAATTTAGAGTTTAAGTCTCATTTGGTATATCTGTAACCCTCATTCACAAAATATGTTACCCAGCTTCATATAAGAATGATTTATGTTCTCATCACGATAATGGTTCCACCAGTATAACTATGCAAACCTAACCACATTTTTTACACATCAAAATGTTCTGACTAGCACTTATCCATGATGCCCCCCACAGTTTGATTTCTTGCTTGTGTTGTTCACACTCTCAGATATAAATCGTTTTGGAGAAAAGCACTGTCTATATAACTTTAATGTAAAAGTTGTTCTTTCATGTAAAAACTCTACTTAGATTACTCCCTCACCTAAAACTTAGATATAGGTGAGGAAGTAACATGAACACGGATGATTATCATGTTCATTGTTGTGGTGATAAACAAAGTCTGAAATGAAAAACTTCCTGTTTCTTGTATATAACAAAACAACAACTCTTATCATTATCTGTTTTTCAACTGTGTTTTGTTTCCCACTTCAGAACAAAGAAAAAGACTTGTGTAAAAATGAAAGTTTTGACCTATTCCACTTACTAGCTAAAAGTAGTGCATGTTTGCATGTATATGAACATGTTGAATGACACAGGACATTTAGAAATGAGGCATCTGTTCCGAAACCGACTGATTTAATTCGCTTATGCAGGCTTGAGCTAAAGTTGAAAGCAACAAGGAAATCCCAGTATTTTATTTTGAATGAATTACTGCAGCACTGGCATGATCTAAACCTGGATGGTCTGCATAACAACATACTACAGCACTTTGTGTGCATTAATCATATTGTTTTACAGAATATTTACTCATGGCACACTAACTTTAAAATGAAACTTCGACCAAAAATAAAAGAATGAACATTTACAGGATAAAAAGAAATGTTTAATCATGCAGGATGAGCACAAGAAATCAGGCTGGTTGAATATCTGAGTCACATTCTAGAACAATTATTATATGTCTATATTCTTAGCAGGAGCTGCAAAATCTTTTATTAAATAATATATATAAAAAAAACCAAAACACATTTTCAAGATTAAACTCAAGATTATTTAAAAAAAATAATCTGATCCTGGTTGGTTTTTAACAACTTAAAATGTGACTTCAAGTTTTTGCTTAAAACTATTTTTTGGATAAAAGATTCATGTTGAGTAGCTTGTTGTGGACCAACTTTTCTTTTGGATTCTTGCTGGTTTAACAGGATCATTTCTGTTTCAGCATCAACTGCTACTGGTGTACAATATGGCTTCAAAGATAAATTTAATTTTTGACACGTCAGGAATAAATGTTAACCAAACGTATAGCCATAATCGTATCTTGAATAGTCTACATAATTCAATTCTCAATCTTATAATTGAATTATGCAGACTATAATTCAATTCTCATGTACTACTCCCAAGTACGTACATATGTACTTACTTGGAAGGGAGACTGAATAAAATACATTTTCATTTGTCATGTCCTGTCCATGGGACATCTGGTACCAACAGGTTAAATAATCTTTCTCTATGTCATGGCATAGTGATGTAATGGTGTCAAAATAGAGCTAAATTTGGTTTCCAAATTGACAATACTGTCAACCTGTGACTGTTATAAATTGTTCTCTTATGAGAAATGAGCTGCCACCAAAAAAAACTGCAATAATGCTGTGAGAACAAGACAAGTTCATCGTCTCACAACCAACATGAACAGAAAGTGTCACATCAAGCGTCAGTAAAGTTTCATAAGACCTGAGTGCCAAGGTCTAACCTTTCATTGTGAGTGTTCCAGACTGGCAGAGTAACAGTCTGACTAGTCAAGCACTGTTACAGGGGCTTTATTCTTTACCACAATTTTACTTCACGTAAGCCTTTTGTGAAAGTACATAAGAACATAGCTCTAAAATTACGCTATCAATGAAAAAAAGACATTTAACACTGCTGTTTTGTTGGAAAGTGTTTGTAATTGACAGAATTTGGATTCTATGTTACTTGTGTTATTAAAATTGAAAGCAATGCAGAACTAACACATTATGTGCTCTTGTATATTTCCTAAAAAAACAAACAACCTTTTTTTCCATTTAAAGTCAGGTTTAAAAATGCAAACTCAAATGAATAACTTCAGCGAACATTTTAAACCAGTGCCATTTATTTCACAATAACTCAGCTTAGCTGCAGAAGCAGAGTATTAAAAACCTGAGTCCACTCCCTGTTTCCGGTACAGAGAGTAAAAGTCACTTCACTCGACTGATCACCATCACCTCTGTAAATGTAGAATAGTTCAGGAGGAAAGACATTTACAATCATCTTGTAAAAGCAACTGTTGCTGTTCATTAATCTAAGAAGGGTTATAAGGTTATTTCCCAACAACCTAGAAACTATAATTATACATCAAGAAAATATTTTAAACAATTACCAGTTTTCCCAGCAGTACTCCAAGAACAGACTGTGCAATGCTCAGAGAATAATAAATAATAAACAAACAAAAAACCTCCCAAGAACTACATGTCAAAACTCTACAGTCCTCAGTTAGCGTGTTAAATGTTTAAGGTAATGATGCTACAACAAGAAAAGGACTGAAGGGATGACAGGAGAGGGCTTCTTCTTTCTAAAAAGAACATGGCAACACATCTTACATTTGCATAGTTGTGCTTAAGAAAACCACAAAACTTGTGAAACAAAAAGCCTGTGAACAAATAAGACTAAAATGGAGATTTCATAATGCACAGTGGACCATTTGGCAAAAAACAAGCAGAGCTTGGCCCTGTGATGGACTGGCGACCTGTTCAGGGTGTACCCTGCCTCTCGCCCCATGAACGCTGGGATAGGCTCCAGTTTCCCCGCGACCCTTAGCTGGACTAAGCAGTTCAGAAAATGGAGAAACAAGCAGATCTTATCAGCACAATGACTCTCCGGCAGTGGTGGAGGGGTGATTATTAGAGCTTATTTTGCAGCTACAGAGACCAAAAACCTGCCTGTTTTTGAGGTGATGTTAAGTTCACCAAAATGTTGTAGAGTCAAACACAGAAAAAGTCTAAAGTCAGACAAAAAAACGTCTAAAAAGAGAACCAAGTTGTTGTAACACCACAGTCAAAGTTCACACTTCGACTTGATTGAACTGCTTAGACCTCATGAGAGCTGTGTACACGCAAATGGCCACAAACGTCAATGAAATGTGCTGAGGAGAAGTGGGCTAAAAAGACTGATATGAGACTTACAGCATCCTATAGAAAACAATTACCTCATCCTATTGCGCCTAAAGTTTGATTTGCTAACGGTTGAATTATCAGTTGTATTTTTTTAACAATACCTAAATTGTTTATAGCCTCAGTGGTTCTCAATGCGGTTCACAAGACAATTTCAGGAGGTCGCCAGATAATTGTAAAAAGTATACAGACTATTATTAAATAAATATGGCTGCCACATGAAACCATTAATGCAGTTATTTATTTTATTTTTTCAACAATTAACAATTAACATTTTCAACAATTAATGCATAAACAACAATAAACAACAAACACAATCCATGATAAAGATCTGAATTTGGCAGAGAAGCTAATTTGGGGGGCATGTAACCACTTCGTCCTCTTTATTTATGAAGATTTTTATACTGTTTGACCGTCTTACATTTAGAAGATGGGTGCAAGATGACCCGTTTGATATATCAAACATAATTAAGCACTCAGTTGTGGTGTGGGGGTTGTGTGTGTTAAGTGAAAGACAATTCCTCAAGTCTGCAAGACAAAAAGGTATGAGGTTATTCCTGCCAGCAGCCACAACCTTCTATGAAAAGACTGTACATGATGATTAATTCAAATTTAATTAAAAAAAAAACAAAACAAAAAACAACAAAGAGCGTACCACAAAATTATAATTTCCCCTGTTGGATTAATACATTCCTTCTCCTTTTCTTTCTTGAACATACACTTGACTGGTTACACTTTCTTTTTTTATGTCGCTGGATGATAAATGTTATAAAGTAATACACAACAAATGCTCACGGTTGAAAGAAAGTGTCAAAGAGAGTATAAAATACTCAGTCACAAAATTTAGATTTACAGTTCCTTTATGATGTTTGAATATCAGTAGTAAAGGTGATCCAACTCAGAGCTTGATCAGCTAAAGTAGCTCTAACTATTTGCAAAACACTAAATCCTCACAGCTCACTTTGCATATTTTGTTTCCCATAATTTCTGAATTCAGAGACCAGTCGAGACGCCTCTCAAAGGAACATACAGTCACCACTCTACTGCCCTTGGTTTCAAAACAAGTAGTTGTACCAGTCATTAAAAATTAGCACTAAACAAGAGTGGGCTAATAATATTTTCTGTGACTGCATGAGGATGTGAAATGGAAATGAATCAACATATCTTCTACTGAGTTTATTGAAATAGCATGACTAAACCCCTTTAGCAATGCGTTAAACCTCAGAGCAACAGTTTGTTCTCAGCCATCTATGTGTTGTGGTCAATGGCTCTAGTCTTAAAACGGAAACGTGGTCGAATGTGCACAATAAAATAAACAGAATATTGCTGCAAAATCATAAATCACATTCAGCTACATCATAATGTTTCATTGATAGAACGGCTGAAGCAGAGCTGGGAAAGGAGGACTGTATTTATCTGTGCAAAACAAGCAACATTTCAGGAATATCACCAGAAAATAACAATGTACAGTATGTGTAGTTTCTGCAAAGGCTTGAGCATAAATAATTCTACTTTATCTAGATCTGCCAAACAGATGGTGTGCAGATAAATGTAAATACATCACTGTATGAACAGTTGATTATGAAGTGTAGCTACAGAAGGAACTTGTTCCCAAACTCAAACAGTCTGAAGGCAGTTTTGTGAACAAAGCAAATTTGTAGAAGATGGGAAGTTCCTGACCTGTTGCACCCGCAGCCGGGCAACTAACCTGGGTCTTTCAGTTTTGAAACCGTCTGAATCATAGTGTTCTCAACACTGAACAACAAGTGGGCACATGAACATTTGAACTTTCGGGTGCTTGACTTCCCCTTCATGATCATACAAACACTTTTTTCCTGAGAAACAACTTTTAAACAATGTGGAACCCCTTATTCATGAGAGTCTAGGTTTCATGATCTCTCTGTAAACACATTTTCAAACCGAAGAAAACACTTTACTTCCTCTCAAGAGGCATCCCAGCTGACAGATGTAAAATGCAAAATGCCTGTTGTGGTCACCATTCTTCTCCTTTTTTCTTCTTGTCACAATTGATGAGCCATTTCTTCTGATTACTACCAGTGTCAAATTTCTCATGAGAAATTTTTGACCCCCCCCCCCCCCAACCCCTACCTCTCGCTTTTCTTTAGCTTCCTGTTGCAGTTCTGTGCAGTGGTTACCTCGAGGTTGACAAGTTGCTACCCATATCTTTTCTTTTCACTGTGATCTTTTTAAATGTTTTTATATGCAAAGTTCTCATAACTGACCACATTTATAAAACATTTAATAACTAGATTTAGTTTTGCAGAGGAACCGGAATGATGTGTGTGTATATGTGCACATGCATTATGCTATCTTATGATTTATTGTTTGCGCTTTCAACACCAGGACAGCGAACAGTTTCAGTTAAACAACACAAGAAACAGAGTCAGTGAAACCGTTTCAGCTTGATGTTACAGATCATCTAAAATCAAAGCACAAGTAGATGCACCTGAATGTAATCTAGAAGTCTTACCGTTGTTTTTACTTAGAATGACTTATTTTTCTTCATTTTTATGCATTTTGAAAATTGGGCTACAAAACAAAACAGAGATAATTTTGAAATTTTTTTTGGAGACTTGAAGAAGTGTTTGCAAAAATGTGTGCAACCCCAGTTTGTGAATTATTGATGCAAATGCTACAATATGTGCGTTTTTTTTTTTTTTTTTTTTGTACAATTAAGGACTTATAAATATTCATAAATATTTGCACTGGAATTTAGTTTATTCTATGCAACTAAATATCAACACTGAATTGGTGAAATTACTTTGGATGAGCAGTATATCATAATTTTACAAAACACCTGAATAATTATTATTAAACTCTCATATTTAATCCAAAAATAATTCTAAGTTATGTCTTAATTTTGTTAATACCTTTTAGTATAAAAAAAGTTTATCTTTGATTTATTTACTAACAAGACAATCTGGTTTTCAGTCTTCAGTTTAAATGTACAAATATGATTTTTTTCCCCCAGCATTTATTATTAAAATACAAATGTGATTTCTGCATTCAAGGATACAATATTTGTTCAAAGACAATTTAAAATGACAATGCAATCTAAATCTAAACTTGAAATTAATTATGCTTATCTGTTATTTTACAAGTGTTAAATGATAGCACAGTTAATGCTGATAATTATCAATGCTGATAATGCTTAATATAAACACAATACACTCACTCATATTCTGTAATAATCTAATAATCTCATTAAAAGGAAGCTATAAACATGTTAGATATTTTAAAAAATTGCCAGTTTTATGAAGCATTTTACTAACTAAATATAAAATCTGCTGTGGTCAACAATAAACAAAATCACACTCTCAGATCTTCTCCTGCCAAGGTGATGATGCCGCTCTTAAAAAAAAACCCTGTAGGAGAAACAAGCAGAAATCTATCATGAAAGGAAAAAATGAATAAGTTATCACAGAGATCTAAGGAGTGTAAAACACTGACTTTCTCACCTCCACAGTTACACATTTGTCATCTCCTCCGACTGTAATATCTGTAGCTGAGTTCGCCCACCATTTGTCCCACAACTCTCTGAAGTTCCACCATTTGTGAATGAAACAGATGAGTTGAAGCTCTGCAGCATTTTTGTTTTTCCAGAGCAGCTCTTGTACAGGATCTCTGCTCGGCGTCTGAAGTGATTGTCCAGGAAAAAGTAGATGGCTGGATTCACACAGCTGTTGAAAAAGGCCAGGCAGCATGAGACAAGAAGCCCGTTCATTAGCAAAGCATGAGTTTCACAACTGAAAGTGGCTTCGGTAAGTTTTGAGACAATTGTAATCGTTTTGAAGATGTTGAAGGGGAGCCAGGAGACCACAAATGCCACGATGATGCACAGGACCATCTTGAGGGAGTGCCTGCGACGGGCTTCAGCTCGAGGATTTCCAGCTGCAATGCAGTGCTTGTTGAGATGCATTATGATGCTGCCGTAGCAGAGCACTATGATCAATACTGGAAAGACAAAGGTGAGTAACACCATGACCAGATTCATGCCAAGAAATACAACTGATTCACTGTCTTCCATACAGTGCTGTCCCTGGTTGTTTGTCTCCACTTTTCGATAGATCAGAGATGGGATGCCAAGCACCAGGGAGATTATCCAAAGAGAGGCACAAGTGATACGGATGCATTGACTACTCCTGAGGTACCTCGAATCCATCAGTTTTACAATGGCCAGGTAGCGGTCAATGCTCATGCAGGTGAGAAAGAAGATGTTGGAGAAGCGATTCACAGAAATAATGTAGCTGCTCAGCTTGCACAGCAGGTCACTGGCTGGTCCAAAGTTCCACATGTTGTCCTGACTGGAGGAGATGGCCCACACTGGCAGAGTGAGGACGAAGATGAGGTCGGCCAGGGCCAGGTTGATAACAAACGTGTCCACCAAACGACCAGCTCTCTTCCCTTTGCTCAACACCACTGTGATGACAAAGAGGTTGCCCCAAAATCCTGTGAAAAATATAAGGTAATACATCAGGGGCAGAAAGATGTTGGAGCCAGGAAAAGTGGAGAAAGAACACCCCGAGCCAGTTGATCCACTTTCATTGGTGGTGTCAAAATAGTAGTAATAGGAACCATAGTCAGTGGTACTCTCCATTTTTACAGATCAGAGAGGCTCTGCTGTGCAGCTGCAGTACAGTGGCAGGGTAGTTGATCTAACCATGTCAGCATACTGCTACTTCATATTACCAGCACAAACCACAGAGAAAAAAAGAGGTCCTATTTCAGCTCTCTTCCTCTCACCTCTCAGAACTGTCTTTCTTTGTCTGTCTCACATAACTTCCCCTTCAAGGCTTTCTCAGGTGACAGAAAAGTAACTGAAAGGAAGAAAAAATGCCACTGACTGGCGCTTAATGAACATCACTATGGGTCTCACCGAGGTTAGAACATTTGTTTTGCATAGTAAGTGCAAAAGTTTAACATTTTAGTGAGCTTTCTCCTGGAAAGTCAGTCACAAATTTCCTCACATTTTTACTCATGTGGCAGGTGCACAGATTTTTACTTTAGTGCATCATCATCATCATTGTGGACACAGCATGAAAGAGAACCGGACACCAACCCTCAGTTTATTGTCATTGACAGCACAAAGAAAATATTTCATGTTTTTTGTGTGTTAAACATGAGCAACCAGTAGAGGGCAGATAAGCTTTATTAGTTTTGTTTAGAGTTTTTTTTAATGTGTTTTTTTGCCCATCTAAAGTTGGACCGCTGTTGGTTTTGAGGAAATAGTCCCTCGTTCTACCATCTTCGCTGTTTTCTTCACCTTTTTTTTTTTCAAATTTTCCTTCTTTAAGTGAAAATATTA
Organism: Telmatherina bonti; assembly: GCF_933228915.1. Lineage (NCBI taxonomy): Eukaryota > Metazoa > Chordata > Actinopteri > Atheriniformes > Telmatherinidae > Telmatherina > Telmatherina bonti. The sequence goes on along the minus strand of NC_136624.1, from coordinate 33,926,994 downwards.
TTCTAATTCGCCCTGCGATGGACTGGAGAGCTGTCCAGGGTGTACCCTGCCTGTCGCCCAAAGCCAGCTGGGATAGGCTCCAGCTTCCCCGCGACCCTGAATTGGAATAAGCGGTTCGGAAAATGAATGAATGAATTATTCTAATTCGATTCAGACAGAAGCAAAAATTAATTATATAATAATGTTTCATGAAGTCTATTTGTTTTAAAACTACATATTAAAATTGTTTTTAAGTCTCTGACAAATGTTATTTCTTTGAGTCACATTTTCTTCATCACATACTGTAGTTTTTTTTCCTCATCAAGGTAAGGAGGAATAAATAGAAGGAGGTAGAAATGTTCTCTTAGACCTTCACAAGTACAGTGTTTACTACTTTGATTTTTTAACAGAGTAAACAAGTTTTACCCAAATGCCTCCCATCTGCATTGACCTCCCAGATCATTAATGCAAGCATGCTGAGATAAAAGGGAAATCATAACTTTTAATGAACCTCTTTTAAAACATAAGATTAAAATGTACTAGTTAAAGGGTTTTTTCACTTTTTTTCACCACATCTCCCAATAAACACAGCTCATATTTTCTCTTTGTCACTTACTTTTTTTATTTAGCTGGTGACCTTTGTTTAAAACGTGTTTCATATTATGTGGTTGCTATCACTAGCTATCTGTCTGCAGTGGATTTTATGTTGAAAAAAAAACAACTTTTCTGTATGAGTTGTCAAGCATCTCCTGTGAAAACCCACAGTAACTGTGGAAAACATCTTTATCTAAACTGCACTGGTGGCATTGCTGGTTTTATGATTTGACTTTTCTCCTCGTGTCCTGTTTAATGTGTCACAGGAGGAACATAAATATGAAAGACTGTTTCCACTGATAGCAGGAGGAAAGGTCACACAGGTGATCTCTTCTATACAGGACAGAGTTTGGAAGAAATGAACTCCACAGTCCAGCTCCTTGGTTTTGTGCCAGAGTGGTGAAAAAGTGAGGTTGAAAGGCATTTTACGTCTTACAAGAGAACACCTCATTGTTCAGGAGGGAATTTCTGCAAGTGAATGACCTTCCAATGGGATCCTGGCTTGTCTTTCTAGTCTTTACTCACTCTTTCACTTTGTAGTGTCAAGGTGATGTGTGGATATACTCGTCACAGCCGAAAATCCTGCCCGTCTTTATTGTTTGGTTTGACGTTGTTCGCCCTTACGCTCAGCTGTACCTTCTCCTTGGAAAAGTTTTAATTATTTCTGCTGTATTCTTGCTGCTCTGTCAGTGGAACGCTACATTCCTCTCCTCAAAAAGTGCTGTCTCACCCCAATTGAGCAGAGTAAATGTGAGTGCCAGTGAATGGAGGAGCCTCAATAGGAGAAAATAAACAATTGCAGTGGTCCATGGGTGCAGCGGGGGGAGAGCAGATGAGAGGAAGGCCTCCCTAACGTGTTAAGATTCCCATGGATACCTAGTCTTTTTTTCTGTTTAGAGGAGAATCTTGTAAAGTACCTCAAGAGTTCCTAGATGATTTAGCTTTTCTTTTTACGCTGTTTTTATTTGAGGAAAAAAAAGAGTAGTATGCATCTGGGGATTGTTTTACATGGGGAGTGGAGGGGGGGGTCACATGCCCACACATGTGCACTCATACAAGCACACACATGTCACACATGTGTAAACGTACAATTTGCTCCCCACTTGGCGAGTGCAAAGTTTAAGAAAAGGAGGCCATTGTGTGAGTGTGAAAGGTTCTTGTTTTAGCATTTTAACTGAATCAAAAGTTCCTGAAACACAAAAGGCTGCACAGCCTCAGTCCTCCGTTATGTGTCATCTAGAGAGTTTGAAGCTTTAACTATCCTCTTTTGTCCAAAATACTTTACAGTTGTAAGACACTGAAGAGTTGTGCTCATGCTCTGCGGATGATACGGCTTCATTCGTCACGAAGCATGAAACAAAGTAACACAGAACTGTCATTTCATTTTAGGAGATATGAGAACCGATAAACTGGTCAAAGTTAACAAAATTACAAGAATCCAGCAGATGGTTCATTTCTGTCTTAAAAACAACAACAAATATTAGCATGAAATTATACCTCCCAGGTGTTTGACCCTCATTTGTCATCATTAGGTGGAGTGCATGACCCACACTAAGCACTACAAGAGGTATCGGTTAGACCACAATATACGTTCCTAATAAGAATGAGTGCTAAACAAAACTCTGGTTGTTAGGTAGACCTTCAAAATCACATCCAGGTGTTACTTTATAGTTTTAAAGAAAGGTCATTACAAAGCAGTGCTTATCATGGAGAGGCTGTCGAGTGGTTGCTAAGATGTTTGGCATGGTTGCCAAGGTTTCACCAGGTGGTTAGTGAGGCTGTGTTCATTACTGCCTGGATAATGGGTTCACAGTAGTTTACTCAAGAGTAAGCAGTAAATTGAGATTTTGTTCTCATTGTCATTTGCTTGATCATTGAGACTCAGAAGAGAAGCACAGCAGTAACTTTCACATATACTAAAAATACTCCACATCCTACACACATAGTTAGCCTGTGTGTCCTGTAGAATCACAGTGAAAACAGTGAAAAATTACACACAAATTTAAAATGCTTAATAACAACATGTGGATAAGGAAGTATCATAGTTGTAGTGATGCTTATTTACTGAGGCAGGTGATGTGGAAAAGATGGTTTGTAGGTTAAAAACAGCTTTATGAACAATAAAAAGATTAATATAAAAAGTTTAGTATCTGAAACAGATCTTGAGACTCCCAAAGCCAATTATGTAAAATCCCACTGAACAACAATGTCAGCTCCCTCATATAGAGCACAGACAAAGTTCACATCTGGACCTCTCATAGGACTTACATACAAGAACCATATAACAGTGTCCATGTGAGGAACCTAGAAGTTATGGAACCCAAACAGGAAACAGATTACCACAGCTGAAGTTAGTTAACATATCCAAATTTGGTCAACGCTGAGGATGAGACACTACAATAGGTACAGAGGTCATATATGAAACCTCTGTAATCTTTTGCTGAGACTTTCACATTTTCAGTGGAAAATAACATTTTAAGAGCTAAAATAACAGCAGATCATTCAATAGTGTTTTTGCTTTTTTGTTTTTGCTTTTTTAGAAACAAGTCTCAGTGGTGATGACTTAACTTGTTTAAGCCTTATTTACAGTTTTACAAAGTAAGCCTGATCGTGACTGTTGTAGTCAAGTCACATGATGACCTGTATGATTTCATCTTCTCAGCATTTTATCCTTCTCCACTGGAGTCATTAAAAAGCACATTTCAAGGTGTTGCATGGACTTTTTTTTTTCCACACTTAAATGTCAGTTTTGCAACTTCATATTACCCAGAGAAAGGATCATTACTGCTAGATATCTAGCAATGATTAAACAATATGTTCTGAACTCGAAGCAGTATGAAAAAAAATCTGTCAGCTGTGGCACAAAGATCACAGTAAACTATGAAAATGTGTGTTTTATGAATTTAAATTTTATTTTTCTTTTTTTTAAACTTGCCATTATTTTCCTTCATCTCACTGTTTGTGGTTAAATAACTGAAGCTTGTTTTTTCCCAGCTGGAAAAAACTTAACTTGATGCAGACTGAAAGTGTTCAGTCAAAGCAGCCCCTCTGTAAGAGAAGCATATCTTTCCATCTTACAGCATTTAGTAAATGCACAGCAAAGCCACTCAAAAGGGAATCGTGTTTCCTCTGCCATCGTCTGCATGAAAGAACTTAGCTGCTGTGAGAATAGACAAAGATGTTTTTTGGATCCTTCATTTAGATCACATTTGCATAAGCAGCCTGTCTTTATTTGATTAAGACAAAGATTGCTGCTACAGTCTTCAAAGCAGTCTGGTTTGATGTGACAGTCTTGCAAACAAAACGATCTCAGATTTACTGATGGAACATTTCAAAACATACTTCATTAGTCTAATGCAAAAATGAATAAGTTACTGTACAGATCATGCAGATATAAAGTTTTACATACAAACCTTGATATCCACCCTGTAGATGTAATGTTGTATATCTTTTTTTATTACTTTGAGTAAGCCTTTCAGCAGCCATGAGCTTGTTTGAGATTCTCAAAAGGCTGAAAATTCAAACCGTGTTGCAGTGACTGGTGTTGAATTATGTTTGCAAATTCAAATAATCCAAAATATTTGTGAAAATCCTCACAGACATCTTTGCAGTCACATCTTTTCAATGTACATATTTAATCAAAGATATCTTATTCGACTGAAACTAAAGTCATTCCCACAGCATGCAATATACTGAATGAGAGCTGAAGCATTGTTCTGTAACAATGCACCATTTAGTTGTGTAATTAAAGCAAAACAGACTTAATTATCATGCTATTGTAATTAGTTAACTCCAGACACAAATGAGACACAAGAGGTCTTTGCTTTATGACTTTCAATGTTGGTTCATAACACCCTGCACTTTCATTAACGCTTTACATTAACTCCAGTTTATGACCCATTCATAATGTGAGATTCACTTATATACAGCGTATTGGGCTGTTAATACTGCTGTAAGTTTTTATGATGCTACTGCAGCCTCTCATGGTAAAGATTTTTAGATTAAAGCCCTGCCATAAAAGAGTGCATAATGAGTCACAAGGCTGCTTAGGAATAGTTGATGGTTTAAGTAATAGATAGTGACAGTTTCACAGCCTCATCGTGGATGATAATGATGTTGAGATTATGGGCATTTGTCGTGGCTCGTGATGAGACCAGTTGGTTGACAGGTATACTTGTCTTACTAGACTGCTTTTGTCACCCAGGGGAAAGTTTTTGGAGCAGATGGTGACCACAGTGGGCTGAGTTGAGTGTCAGCTAACAGTAAATGATCTTCTCAGCTAGGGGCCACACGCTGTGGCTTGCTCTTGTAAAACGGAGAACAGGGTTGTTCCCGGTTGTAACAAAGGATGTGACAATTTTTTGATAACCGAACTCCGGAGCGGTGTAGGATTGGTTGTTGACATTGATCCTTTGCATGTGACTCACAGGAGAGCATCTGCTGCTGAGTTGTGGTGATTATGTGGGAGATGATCTGGTCCCATGGTGATCGCAGGGAGATGAAAGCCTCAGCTGTGTCCACATTGATGAAGCTGATCTTCAGGGGTGGAAGAGCTGGGAGGTTCCTTCTGAAGGGATTCTTAATCACATGAGTTAAATGCGCTCTCTTCATTAGTAACAAAGCCTTGATCATGATGTTGATCATGATTGGATGGGCTCTGCGGAAGGGTGAAGATGACGGCCTCCCCCTGTGGATGAGGCACTCCACCTTGCAGTGTTTTGTCTCAGTGGGGCATGTCATGCACATTTCAGTCTCAGTTTTGTTATTAGCTGTGAGGACCTGTTCGCATTAGGAGTGTTTTGGGTCAGCAGGTCAGAGGACAGGCTCACCAACACCTGGGGGACACAGAGTTCATCACTCAGAGAGCCATTAAGGAACAGAAGGCTGGAGCGCAACCAAAGACAGGCAGGCCTTTCTGGTTGTAATGGGAGGTGATCAGTGAGAACATGCATTTGCATGTAAGGTGTCTGGAGGTATGACTGTGAGCAAATGCTTGCTTTTAAAGAGGCAGAAGGTGGGCGCATGCACAGCATGTTGAATTTGGAGAAGAATCTTTTTTTTTTTTTTTTTCCTGGGGGAAAGAAAAAAGGCGGATTCAGAGGTGGGGTTGATGAATGTGTTGATGGTGGCATTTTGATAGGGGTAATTTTGTCCTGACAGGGCCCAGGCTTTCTCATGAATCAAAATGTGTCAGCCAGGCGCTGGAGATGGAGGGTCTCTCATTGTGGCTCTGACACCCATGTGAGGGGCTGAGGCTGCTGGGGGTCAAGTGTGACACCTCATTAGGACGATGTTGATTTAGTGTGGCCACAGCGCAACAGACCTCCTCCCATGGGGTATGGAGAGGCGTTGAGTGAGGGGGGTGGGGAGCCCCCAGCACTGGATGGAGAATAAGGGGCTACTGCTCTTCATCTGCAAGGCCGTCATCTGACAGCTTGCAAATCATGCACCTATGTCCGAACACACCCCCGTCCCCTGGTTTTAGTTTCCACTCTGTCCATAATTTATTTTACAAACATGCATTTCTTCAATGACAAAGAAGCCATGTGTAAATTTTTAGGCATATAAAAGGTGTCTTTGTAAAGGATTTGTGTTTTCTTCGGGGCTCTGTTTTGGTCAGTCCTTCCCCTTGGTGACCTCACCAGCCCTGACAAAATAATTCTGACCTTTCACCTTTGATCTTTTGATTTAAAATTGTTTTCCGTAATGTCAAGATTGCTTCTGACAAGCTGCAGTTGTGCTCTCAGCTCAAGTGCAAATAGTTATTTACTCATTTTAGCAACGTGAGTCGTGTGGTTTAAAAGTCTCACTCCAATCTGGGCATCATTCCAATTTTCTTTTGATTCTATTTTACCCTCAATTTTACATTGTATTGAGTGATATTTTACCATTGCAGATCAATACTGTATTTATGCTGCAGCATCTTGACTTCATTGAGTAAATTATGATTGTTGATAACTTTTTAAAGTCATAACTTAAGAAAAACAGATCAGCCCCCTATTTCTGTGTCAAATCTTTGTGAGAAAGTTTTTTAAGCATTATCATCATGGCTGAATATCAGGTTTCTGTAAAAAAAAAAAAAAAAAAAAACCCAAAAAAACAACAACAAAAAAAAACATCCTTAGTGATACAGAGCTGAAAATGTTCATTTAAAACTGACTTGAGGTTAAATTTTATTTTACTTTGTAAATATTAAGTTAAGGCAAAGACTGATCAGGTTTCTTTAGTTATTAGGTTTAATATAAGCACACAAATGTCATCAGATTGTTTTAATGTCTGGAAAAAACTGGACTAATAGCATCTGTGGCAGAGCAAGCGATGACAAGGTTACACAAAAGTAGAAAGCAAGACAAATCTTAGAAGGAGCTTTACTTGTACTGCCCCCATCTGGTCATTTTGTGATACTGCATTTGAAAATGTTTCATCTGCTCATCCTGCATGTAGAAATATTACTCCCTTCTTTTGAATGTAATATTTTTGTAGGGGCAAACGTAAAGAAGCAAATTCATAATTTAATAATATTTATTCTAAGTGCACGATTTTAATTATAATCAGATTATAATGTTATTGTGCATATATCTTGGTGGCATTATCTCTGGGTGTATTCTTTCTTCTTTTCAAAGAGGTTTAACAGAAAAGTAGCCTGACCAATCCAGTTCTGCATTTGCATTTCCGTTTTAATTACACCACACAGCCACATGCTGCTGGACTGTCAGTGACTCTCAGTGGCACAGAATTCATTGAGAAAATGAACATCTGTCTTAATGTCTCCAACTGCTTGAATTTGATTACACATGGCTCAGAGGCATCAACCAAATGTCGTAGCTTATCACTGCACAAGTCCCCCCTCATTCTGCACCACACAAAGACATTAACTAACCAGCTTTTTTGCATTTACTCATCATGCATATCTAAATCTAAAATGATGGAAAGCATTGAACTAAATTAGAGTATCACAGAATTGCATGAATAATGGATGCATCTTAATTCATTGCTCATTTATCATTCAGTAAGAACGGCTAATTATGGTTTTAATTATTGTGAATTGCGTTATTTACATGAATGAAGGTTCTGAAAAAAGGTTGAAATTTAAAAGCATATTGTTAATAAACCTGACCTTTTTTTTGCCTTTCTCCGTTTGCAAACACACACACACACACACACTCACACATAAAAAATGTGTAGAAGGCCATCTGTCTTCTCTGATGCTTCAGATGTGGGAAAACAATGAAGCCTTGGTGACATTTCACAGATTTTCCTTTAAATGTTTTCACACCGCATTCACGCACATCTCCGGCTCTTATCACCTCTGTTGTGCGATGATTAAAATTTCATAAGTTGCAAAATTTTAAATTTGTCATCCACTTATTGATAAATCCCCTTCTGCTAAGAATGAATGATTTATGAATGCTGGTATAGCTGATGTCACAGTCCACTTTTGTTGCCTTTTGAGATTTTACTCATTAGTCTGAATAATAACTGTCACTAATTCAAGCTGTTCTCGAATGGCTTTTTGAATAGAAAGAGAGGGAGAGAGTGCGAGCGAGAGAGAGGCAGCAATAGAGAGGAGAGAGGCCTGAGAGATTAACTCCAGTGAGCTCACTCTGAGAGGCCCAGGAACGGCTGAATATTGTTCTAGTGGTGGGGAGGTGGGGAGCTGGGGAGGGATAGGGAAGGAAAAAAAAAAAAATCCCTATGCAACCAGAGAAATGAACTTGATGATCTCAAGGGGGGTGGGGGGAGGATCACCATTCCTTGCTCCTGACAATCAAAATTAGATTGGCCAGCACTGTGTCAACACTCGCCTCAGTTAAGGCATGACAGGAGAGGGAGGGTGGACACCCCCCCTGTGGGTGTTTGAGAGTTTGCCATGTGAACTATGGAGACCCCACAGTGCCTTTCACTGACTGCTCAAGCCCCCTCAAAGAAATGCACAACCCCTTTTTTATTGGCCAGCACTGTAACCGATGGCATCTCTTCTCCCGAGTTCTATATTTTGGCCTCTCATCGTTGCTGTTTTTATTTTCTTTTTGTTGTTTCTATTATTATTCTAAAAGCATATGACCAATACGTGCAAATGTCACTAAAAAACAGCAGCAAAGCATTTAGTTTTATATTTATATTCATCCAGATTTTGGGAGATTTGGTGTTTTATCCATCCTCATTTCACCTCTAATTTGTATGTGAGAACTCTTAGAGTCTGGTTACTGTAGACATTCAAGAAAAGAGGGACATTTTTCTTCCTACAACATAGTTCATCAACATTTCACAGTGCTTTTTGAGTAAAAATTAAAACAGAATAAAGAATTTAAATTGCAAAAGTTGCAGGAAAATGAAAAGACATTGTGGTAAAAAGTTTGTTAATGAAAGAGACAATTTCATACTGACATCATGGAAATATGAAGGAACAGTTTGAAGATGTGTGTGAAAGGTCTGAAGTGTGTGATAAAAGAAACATAAACTTCATTTTGTTGTTATTTTCATACAGGTCAGCTGAGAAGGAGGCCAAGACGGAGTGGATCTGGGGTTGTGTTTTTTGGATGTTTGATCGGTGACCTGGATTACTTAAGTGTATCCAGCGTTACCACATTAGAGAGGCAGTGCAGCTGTGTCCTCATATAACCTTCCTGTTTTTATCCCATCATCCCCCTTAAATTTGTCCTGAAACATCTGAACAGAGCAACCAGCATTTTTTATCACAGTTTATCATCAGAAATGAAAAATGTTTTCATGTTTTTTGTTATTTATGAAATTGTTTTCATGAGTTTTTTTTCCTCCCTCATCTGGATTAGTTAAGAGCTTTACAGAATATTTCTTTCACTCCAGACGAGTTATCAAATTGCCACAGGTTGAGGATTTATTCCAAAAAATGAGGCAGATTTAGGATTATTACTGCGAGGCGGTCAACATTGTGGGACAAAAGGTTTTGTTTTTCGCTCTCAGGGTGATTCCTGTCGCTGCCAAAAGAGAGATGTCTGACTGACTTTCAAGTAATCGTGCACTGCTGTGAGGAGCATTCAAAATAAGTGGATGGACTGTGCAGATTGCTTTATATGAGCGTAGGAGCAGCTGATGTTTTAATGTTTTCATTTATCATTAGGATATGACCTAAAATCACTCTTCAGACATCATACTCCTACATTACAATTCTCTTCCTTTATGAATACTATGATGCTTAGTCAAGTGCACAATGGATTCTTTAATGGTGCTGCATTTATGACAATGAAAAGAACTTTGCTGCACCAAAAAAATATCAAACAAGAAGGACTATAATTTAGACTTTTCTTGCTTCCTAGTTTAGGTTGGAAAGGAAATCCCCCAGGGAAGGGGTGGTCAGCTTGTGAGCAGGTATACTCTTAGGTCTTTGGGATGGTACAGAAACATGCTGCAACTAAGCCCCTCTATAGCAGAGCCAGCAATTGTCAGCTCAAAAGCAGATGGTGTGCTGGGAGCCACAAAAGAGTGACAGCTGTCATTCACAAGAGATGACACTCCTGTGAACTGCAGTTTAATGACTGCAAGCTGCACATAGAAATAGGTAAATACAAAGATGTGTATGCTATAAGTTTTTTTAGCTGCAGCAAATGAAGCTTTGTGTGCAGACTAGATGTGTGAACAATATGGAAACTCCACTGGTATTTGGTCATGCATGCTGAAAATAAAGATGGTTGCAGCAAGCTGTTATCAAATCTAATGATATTAATGAGCGTTTGCCATTATTATTGTTTATTTTATTGTCATGTAAGCTTCTTTACTCCCATAAGACCCTTTTTTTTTTTTTTATCTTTCCTGCACAGTTCCCCACTCTAAACAGTCACTGAGCCAGACAAAAAGGTGTTACTGATGACTGTGTCCAGCAATTTAAGCTATTGAGTGCTGCCCCCAATTCACCTTCTTTCTAAAGTTTATGGCTATAATTGCCATAAAGGTCCTCCTCAATTCTCCCAGCCCCCACCAGCCTTTCTAGAGTGCTTTGTAACATGTTCAGTATTCCCATTGTACTGTACTTTCTTTTTCTCCTGCAAGTACCTCTATGGGATAGTTCATTCAATGAAGCTGGGTCAGAGTTCATCATGTTAGCAGTCTTGAGGCTTTGGGTGAAGCATTCAGCTTCTACCGCTTTATGTCCAGCTTGTACAACTGCTCCCTATGTGCCAAAGCAATAAAAACATCCATCAATGTCCTCCCTTGTCTATGTAGGGTGGGTATGACTGATGACGTGTATGGCACATTGATGCACTTCAGGAGCATGGGACTGTGTGAATGTTTGTTTATGTTGAGTGAGTATTTGTCAAAATGTTTATGTCATTGCTGGCATCAGCCTCCTCAAGCTTGTACTGGGTGGTCTTTGTCTGTTTGCATGCGTAAAGAGCTTCGTTCTCACTCTCATTTGTCCCCTATTGATTCTCTAAATTAGGTTGATGAGAGGCCCTCCTATCAGGTGGCATATTAATTGGGTCAGGCTGGATCTTATATGAAATCCAGATAATGGCAAGCAGAACCCCAACACTAAACCTTTGTCCTCTGAACGCTCCCTCTCACCAATTAGCCTCGTGGTGACTCTGCTTCCTGCCACCTCTGCTGCCTGTTACTGTTTTCCAAGAATAAAAATGCCACCAAAAGCTGAAATATCTATAAGTATGTGTGCTTCTCAAGGCGATATACTTTGCAACTAAAACAAATCAGAATGTTTCCCTGTTTCACTATTTAAAACAAAGAAATGATGAAACAATGTAATCAAACATTTTACCTTGACAGTTTTGAAATTGTCATAAAGGCATTGATAATACTGCAAAATATGTTTAACAGAGCTGTAGTAAAAATTCCTGTTTTATACCTGAAATAAGTAATTAGACAGAAATCGTCACATTGTCACTAAATAAAAAGAAAATGAGATAATTGAGCATTCTCATTGGCTTCTCATGTTGACCTTACTCAGTTTTATTTTTTATCTTAGCAATATAAAATCATCCATATCTGGGTTATGTTCACATATGATTTATTCTGTGCATGACAGAGCTTTAACCTGCATTTGTGGATTGCACTGTGAACTGTGTTCACAGACAGGAATTTTCTGGAAGTGTTTCTGAGCTCATTCAGTGATTTCCAGGATAGAATTTTACGTGGTGGACAAAAATAATCCTCAACAACCAATTTTGTCCACAAAGATTCCTCCTATTTCTATGATTTTTTAAAAAAATATTATTTCCTGTGTTCGAGAAAATGACCTCATTCTTGAACTGAGACTGGAAAACCAAATACAGTTGTGAAAGGAGGGTATCTATCAAAAATGAGCCTGAGAAGCTGTGGTGAAGAGTTGGCTGGGGGATGGAGCAAAATGGGCAGGGAGGGATTTCCGACTGTCGTGTGGAGCTGGCATTGCAGTGGGAGTGGACAGGTGAATGATACCAAACCGGTTGAGGATGGTAAAAGCCTCTTGGACTAAAAAAAATCCAAAAGAACAGACACAATTCTGTAAGAAAGCAGAAATATATATATATATATATATATATATATATATATATATATATATATATATATATATATATATATATATATATATATATATATATATATATATATATATATATATATATATAAAAATAAAACCTTATATATATATATATATATATATATATATATATACATAGATAGATAGATAGATAGATAGATAGATAGATAGATAGATAGATAGATAGATAGATAGATAGACAGACAGTTCCTTTAAAAACAAGATAAATAGATTAAATTAAAGATTAACATTAAACAGTCTGAACCTGAAGGACGTTTAAGAAAGTTGTCCACAATTTTTGATAGTTTCAGATTGGTGAACATTTGCACATTTAACTCTGGGTCTGAAATGCTTCTTTTAGATCATCTTACCGACCTATTTCTAATTAACCTAATTAGATATGTGATGTTCCTCTGGCTCCTCAAGTTCAAATAGACAACTGAACCTGTGTATTTTGGTGAGTTATCAACATCAGTGGATGGTAACCTTGTTTTCACAGTACTAATAAATATTTTTCAGAGTTCACACACTGTCTGAATAGAGGAGAGATGTTATAGTGGAAAAAAGGAGGTTAAATAAGGTAAACATAAAGAAATAATTGTTAAATGAAAAAATATTGTTCACAGCACATGGTTCCCTCTGCTGTACTGCATTTTATCGCTTTTCCTGTCTACCTAAATCTTAGCAGCTTTATGCCAATAAAGACAAACAGTAGAAGCAGCTGCAGGAGTGAACCATTATGTCTCATCTTTCTCACATGCTTTTGAGATCTTCTACATCCCACAACTCCTTAAAACCGAGGTACATAATCCTGAGGTCAAAATAAGCCATTAGTGTTGCAGGAAAAAAACAAAGTCTTTTTGCCTGAAAAACAGTGCAACAAAGCATGAAGCAAACTTATCAGAAGGCAGGAAAACACTTTCCTAAAAAAAAAAAACCCAACAAACTAACAGTTTTAAAGGGGTGATGATGACTGGCTTTTCAGTTTTACATGTTTTGCACTGAATTAATGCATAACTTTGTGTATTTTTTGACTAAATATTGCACTTTTCACTTTTTGCTTGACCTTTTAGATACTTTAGAGACTGAAAAAAATATCAAGTTTGCAAATTGTTACAGTTTAGCCACATCCATTAAATATGATGATGTGTCGGTTTTACAGAAGGGAAGGTTTTATATAGTCAAATGTAAAACGTAAAAATCCCTGCTCTTTCACACTTGACTCTAATGAAATGGATCCAGCAGCATATGAAGATCTGCACAGTGACTCATTAATTTGAGTCAGGTGTGTTGGAGCAGGGATACATAAAAAACCTGCAGAACTTGCAACCCTCAAGGACTGGAGCTGGACACCCTTTTCCTGTGGCAACACCAGCTATCAGGACTCTGGACAGGGTAAAAAAAAATGGATGGATTATATTGAAACCAGCCCGTAAGAGTTTATAAAAGAGCCCATGAATGGACAAGAATGTGGAACAAACGTGATCTTCAGGCAAGTAAGACTTTATCTGTCTTTTCTTTAGCATGGAAAAAGTAATAATAAACAAACATTTTCATTTTTACCCCTGCAGTTGCAGGCTGTTTTCAAATCACTTATTTATTCTTGAGGTTTGTTTTTTGTTTTTAATATGCACCATTTTATTTGAGTGTCTGACATCTGAGTGGATGAAAGGAAATAAAATCAGCTTTAGTTAACAATCAAACAACACAACACACTGCCTTTTTATACATGCAAAACGTAGACTAACCTACATTTGTCCATGATTTTGGTTACAGCACTGAGCAGAATTACACCGTTTATCAACAACAATAACAAAAAACAAACACAAACCTCATAAGCTAAATAAATGATTTATTGTACAAAAGAAAAATGACAGTAAATAAACAACAAAGGGCAAAAATAATCATACAGTTATTTATATGCACAACAATTCAACTACAAAGTTGGGGTGATTTTTTTCTTTCTTTCTTCTTTTTTTTTTTTTTTTTTTACTATACAAAGAACAGAGGAATGCAGGGGAAAAGAGAGAAAATGTTAGAAGCGGTGAACCTGTCCAAAACATCATAAAAGTTAACATTTGGGTATGTATTGACATAGATATTTTCTTACTCTCATATATTTATATGAAAAAAAAAGAACAAAACTTTCACACATACCAGTATACAAACACGAAAATTCAAAATACAACTTCTCAACAGCTTACCATAGTTAAGACACAGATGTGGGCACAGCTAATTATTTCTTTTGACCACACATGACCAGAGCCGCTACCATCAGTCACTCTGACAATAACTCAATCTGAACCTGAGAGCAAGGGGACCCTGTGGTTTTCATCTACATTTTTGGAGGGCGTGGGGGTGGCTCTTATGAGTAAAATGTTTGCACTGATTAACTGCTGACATTTTTTCCTTTTTTTCTTTTTAAAAAAAAGCAAAGGTTTTAGAAGGCGTAAGTGAGGTAGACAGACTTTAAAATGCATTGTAATTAATATTAATAAATAACAACAAACCAGTTGATTTTTTTTTTCTCCAACCACTGCCCCTAAACCAGCTTTTTCCTCCCTTTGAAATGTTCTAGCATATTCCTGCAATCGGAAAGGTTTACAGCACGCAACATGTCATTCTCTACTTTGGCTAACAATCCCTGGATATTCTTCCCATTCTTACATGGGTGCTCTCACTTAAAAAACACACACAGGCAAAAACACGTCTATGCGCGACAGTCGACACATTGTTTAAGTCAAAAGGATGCCATCTCTCGAACATGGTAACAGATTAAAGTTGATGGGTGGGCCATTTCCAGTTAAAGCATTCTAGGTTTTTTTTTTAATTTTTTTTTTTTATCCAGACATGTATTACACACATGAATAATTACCCAAAATGGGCGTGGAGGCCTTTCAGGCCGCTGTTACTGTACGTCCAGGTTTCAGATTGGATCAAAGTGTGTGGGTGCATGGACAGGCCCCCGCTTCAGACAAAGTCAGAAAAGTGTGATGGTATCAAAATGAAGTGATAAATTTCCTAGTTTTGTTCATCACCAGAAGCTTGGATACTTTTTTTTTCTTTTTTATACTATACTGTACAAGCTCTCTTGTGCTTGGTAAAACACAAACAACACTTTAGCTCCTCACGCCATGTACATCCCATAGTGCAAAATTTAATGTTGGTAAGGTAGAGTGCCCCAAAAAAGGCTTTTGTACCCCTTTTTAATATATACATATATCATTTATATATAATGTCAGAAGGCTCTCACTTTATCCAACAGCATAGTGCTTTCGTTTATAACAAAAGGATATCTTTGCTTTGACATCCAGGAGACAAAGACAAGCTTCGAGCGTACTAATCTACTCTGTGTTCAAGCACTAACAATAATTTTCTCCATTATGACAAAGATGATGCAGCTGAGGTTGAGGTGGATGGGGGGCATTTCAAAATGCAATCATATATGCAAACTAACACCAGTAAGATTACCTTCAGTTTTTTTTATTTTTATTTTTTTTATATGTTTGCACACGGTGATGTGTTGTGGATTTTAATAGCCATTATTTAGCAAAGTACTGCTGATGAAGGATTTTGCATTATTTTTTTCATCATTTCTTTCTGAAACTAGCATTGAGAAAAAGTGAATGAACTGGCTTGACAGGAGTAATGTAGCTACTGCTCTTTCTTCATTTAAGTGTTTATTATTATTCTTTTTTTTTATTTTTATTTTTATTTTTTATTTTACGCAGACATGAACAAGTAGAAATATGTAAACTTCTAGAGATAATCAAGTTTTGTGCTACTTTCAGCTCGTCAGCATGTGAGCATTATGACACCCTTGTGTGTTCATTTTAGTACAGAGATTTTTAATGTGTCTAGTCCGAAGCCCCTTTGGGTTGTGGAAGAGTGCATTTTCATCTCCTTGTTAAACAGTTTCTGCAAAACTTGAACATGATAATTTATCTTTCTTGGACAGAATGATAGTAGGGAAAAAAAAAACATGAAAAAAAGGTCAGGTTCTTGTTATCCTGCAGAACTTTTCCTTGTTCTCCTCTCCCAAATGGTGCAGAGTGAGTGAGTTTACATCTACATTTCAGTTTTATTTTAGACTTTAGTGTGCATGCTGAACTAAAATCATATGATCTATTTTAGTAAAATGACAGTAACAGTTATACCGGCTTTATTTAAGGATAAAGTTTATATAACGTCGCCTTTTTCCTTTTTTAAGTTTTACAAGACTACAAATAAAAAGATCAAAGAGGTTTCAAAGATACTCAAGAATGTCACACTGGGGTGTTATACATTGATAGACAGTATAGTTTGGTTTTGGACCTTCTCGGCACTTTGCATGTCGAAATATCTGTAAACAAGAATTTGGGATTGAACAGTATCTCAGCCAGTTAAACTTCTGCACATTAGTGTGTCACATTTTCTGAGTTTGTTGTTGAAGTGATGGATTGCAAATTAATTCTGATCATGCCCCCTCATGAACATTTAAGTGAATCAAATCTCACCCGTAAGTATAAGTGTGTTTGTGGAATTAAATATTCCCAGAACCACCTTAAAAACCGACGTTGCTTCACAAACTATGCTTATGTCTCCATTTATCTCACTCCACTAACCTGGACATTTCACAAAGATGTCATAAGGAAAAAAAAAAGAGAAAAAACTCACAAATCTAAAACACATACTACCATTTTCTGAAGCTGCTCCTCAAGAACATCCTCCTCAAATCATTCATAATGTACTGGATTTCCATCACTCAGTTCACTTTTGATTCATATTTCATTCATAACTTTTTGTTCAGTTAGGGTCAGTTTAATTAAGGTGGGAATAAAGGAACAGTGGGATGCTTTTGTGGCTGAGCAGAAATTAAATCTGGTGATGGGGAGTGAGTTCTGGTGCCTGGGGAGAGCTCCATAAGGGTTTTGGGTGGTTTGATGAGGGCTGTACACAAGTGTGTGCATGTATCTTCTCCTGCCAGCCTAAGAGCAACCACATCGATCCACCACCATCCCTGGGATTTTGCCATGGATGATCTGCTGCTTGTCATTGAAGTAAAGCATGTTAATGGGGGACATCTTGGTTGGGGTACAGCAAGGCCCTGCAGAGCCTCGGGGGTTGGCGTGCTGCACCAGGTGGGTGTGTGGATATTTTTGCATGAACATGTACTCGCACTGGCCAGAGCAGTAGTTAGCTTTGTACCGTTTGGGGGCAATGATCCAGTCCCAGCCGAAGGCCTCAAAATCCACAGTCAGAGGGTAGCGACAGCAGCGAGACTCAGTGGAGTGCTCGTCACAGTCCAAGCCGAGGTTTCTCCGAGAACGTTTGCTCGTCTCAAGAACCTTCACTTCCAGGAACGGCTGCTGGAATCAGGGGGAGGAGGGGCACAACAGACAGAAAGAGGTGGTTATAAAAGAACTACACCACAGACATAATGGCAAATACAATAATATAAAAATAACAAAACATTTCTTTGTTTTTTTCAAAATCTCTTCAAAATCTTTTCAAAAGCAAAAAAACAAAAAAGAATGACTCCAAAGTTTACCCACAACATAGTGCAGCATATCCCAGCTCATCGTCTCTTTTCCAAAGCAACAGGAAACGGCACTACAAGATTAATCCGATATTTTTTTCCACTTTTAAGTCGAACCACCTGCTCACGTTTCGCTGGTTTGGGTTTAGGTTTATAGTAAACATTCAAGAAAATAAACAGTTGCAATTAAATGTTTTACAGTAAGTTGATTCACCATTAAAGATCATTTATTCTAAATCCAAATTAATCTTAATTCAAAATTGATAATATTGTACAAAAGTAATAAATCATATCCAGAACTTCAACAGGTGTTCGAGAACATACCAAACACAATTCATGAGCTGAAAACATACATGTATTTTCCCACCATTGTGTTTTATTAATGTAGCTTGTGCTAAAAGTCAACGCTTATTGTTTATTCCACCCTTTTGATTAAATATTTGCCATTTCCCACTGGGAAATTGAGTATTTTTTTATTAATTTCATTCATTCTTATTTGATGTATCAAAAATCAGGATTTTGTGAGACTTGACAGTTAAATTTCAGGGTGCAGCACAATAAATACCCCTCCTCTTCGATAACCTTTCCCAGTATGTCAAGAAAACTGTGAGTTATTAACGACAACAAAAAAAAAGCTGTAGAAACATGGAGGCGCATCATGACAGACTATAATAAGGTAGGGCTGCACTCACTGTAGATAAAACCTGCTTGTAAAAATAGCCTGATTTTAACCCCTTAAAATTCTGCTTTTTTTTTTTTCCTTTTGCTTCTTTATTAAAGAATTTCATGAATTAAGAAATTGTTGTGAACCAGCTGTTTTATTGGAATACCTTGATTGAATGTAACGGGACTGCTTTTCTTATTAGCAGTATCATCTGCTTGTACATCTTCAAAGATTAATTACATTGGAAACATCTTTACTGGATCTACAGTTGTAATTGTAGCCTGGAGTGATATACATCACTCTAATCTCAAGACTCTTAGCTTTCCGACGGTGTATAATGTGTGTCGATACTTGGAAGGTAGACTCAGTGAAATACATATTTATTTGTCTTATGTTGGGATGTCAGGTACCAATCTGAGGCTAATCTTCTGTTCTCAAGAAAATGTTGTTATGAATATTTGATTGTATTTATTTATTTATTTTTTTTATCAATTCCAAATTGTTCAGATCTGTGGAAAATAATCGTTGACTAATCGCTTTATGTGAACAATCCTAGACTGATTGAAATGTAGCATGAAAGGAATACGGATGAACTGAACAGGGTTTTTTTTTTTTCCACTCATAAAACCCGGTTTCATGAAAGTCTCTTCGCTGCTACAGTCAGACTGATGGCGTCTGCAGACAACTGACCCATCCCTTCCCTCACCACCTCTGCCTATAATCTGAATCTGTACTGTGCAATATTATGAGAGAAATGTGCAATATTCCAGGCTGAGAGAGTTGTTGTCTTTCTTTTTGTGGTTTGTTTTCACCATTCTTTTTACTCCTTCATGTCTGGTCTTCTCTTTGCACTTTTATGTTTTTGTCTTAAAGTTTGAACTCTGAGCATGTGTTTGCACAAAATTATTTATGTACAAATGCATCCAAATGGCAAATAAAGAATCTGAATCTGAAGGATGTAACGTGCTGCGCAGAATTTGGAGAGGTAGGAGAGCATCGATTAGATATTGGCAAGGAGATGAAGCCGGTCAGTGTGGTTTTTATGCAGACATGAGCTGAGTTAAAATTAGTTTGACCTGCTATTTGACAAGACAACTGTCCCAGTATAAATGCACAAGAGGGGATTTATTGACCAAGTTATCGACCAAGGTACGTTTGACACACTAACACTACTGTGTGAAAAAAAGGTTCAATACATTTTGTTGCAGCATCATGCATGTAAGTTAAGCCCAATTCACAGCAGAGATGTCTTAAAGGATGACTTTGTAGGATGACTGTGGTTATAACATGTAGGGATTAGAAATGAACAACAGTGATGCATTAAACAACTGCAAACTGACACAGAGTCTCAATAAGCTCCTTTTCTGGTGAATTCTGCCATCTGATGACAGAAACAGAAACATTATTGATAATTATCTTTATTTGTGGATGCTAATCTTTACTCGTTTTGTAAAAAAAGATGCCAAAATATGAAACTATGAAGTTATGTGTTGCATGCCAAGGCTCGTGAACATGTACATGCTCATGTGACATTTCTATAATTTTTTTTTTTGTAGTGTCATGTAAATGTGTAAGAGTGGACGGGACACAACACAGGTAAATCCAGAAGAGAAATACAATAAATATACAATACTCATGATGAATAGCATTGGGAAGGACATGCGGCCCTTGATAATTTAGCTTAACGTGGACAAGAACAGAAAAAAAATCTTCAAGCAAGTAATATAAATTACGCATGAGAGAAACAGTGTTTAGTGACTCTAGCAGGTCTCTTCACTAACCAGGTGATCAAAACCCCCTGACTAACCAGGAGCTACTGGTGTCACAATATTAAAGACAAGACACATCCATTTGTACGACTGCTGGAACTGCTCAGTAAAGAGATTAAGTCTGCCAAAGATCTTGTCCTGATGTGTGAACCCATCAGGATTTAAAAACTCCACGAGTAGCATGTTGTGTACCGTAACAGCACAGCAATCAAAATGCACTAAAACTTCTCTAGTCTGAACTTGGCTTAAACCCACACGGCAATCTTAACAAGCCTGACGGGTTCTGTTGTAGCAAAAATGTGGAAAACTTCAGGTTTACAGAGTTGCATGATGTTACAACAGTATTTCTGTAAAACCATGCACCATGTATTTATACAACCATGTATTTATACAACCATGTATTTATGCAACCATGTATTTATAAAACAGCCATTCTGTGAACTGCCTCTGCTGGATATCAGGAAAATTTCACAAGAAAAACAGAAAAAATCAAGGACTTTGCCATACTGGGCTGCTATTTGTTAGAGAAACATTTAATGCATATGCATTATTTCAATTTTTTTCTTTTTGTTTAAACAATCAAGATGCAATCAAAATATAAATCAGCAAGTTTCATTTGCTGTTAGGTGTATTTTTACTTCGAAAGAGCAGTTTAGTACGGTGGCCCTGAAGTGCAAACCACAACAACAAAACAAAAAACACAAACTACAAAACAAAAAAAAAAAAACGCAACAACAAATTAAGAAACAGCAACAAATTGAAAATAACAACAATTAAAAAATACACAACGACAAATAAAAAAAAACCACAACAAATTTAATTAACACTACAAAAAAATTCTAAAAAGCACAACAAATTAAAAAAAACCCCACAAAAAAACCGATAAAACACAATGACAAATAAAAAATGACAACAAACTTAGAAAAAGCACAACGACATTAACATACCGGAAGAGGTAGGTATCAGCGGGCAACTGAGAAGTTGCTGATTGGACGATGGTGCCAGACGGCTTTTGAACCGGGAGTTGTACTTTTGTACCTCGTTCAGTTTGGAGTAGAGGAAAGGCTGAAGTACTAAATTTGTTGTGTTAAATACTACAGAAGTGTTCGAAGTAGTTTTAGTGTGCTGATTGAGACACATTTTGTGTAAAGTGTGTAATAATCAAAATATTCTTGGATAGCAGCAGCTATGTTTGGGCTACGGGTTACGTTACATACACAACAACTCCCGGTTCTAAAGCCGCCTGGCACCATTGTCCAATCTGCCATTTCTCATGTTGCCCGCTGGTAGCTACCTCTTCCGGTATGTTAATGTCGTGCTTTTTTCTAAGTTCGTTGTCGTTTTTTATTTGTCATTGTGTTTTATAATTTTTTTCATGTTTTTTTATTTGTTGTGCTTTTAGAATGTTTTGGTAGTGCTAATTTAATTGATCATGTTTTTTTTAATTTGTCATTGTGTATTTTTTTAATTTTGTTTTCATTTTCAATTTGTTGCTGTTTTTTAATTTTGTGTTGCGTTTTTTGTTTTGTAATTGTGGTTTGCACTTCAGGGCCACCGTAGTTTAGCTTCTTTGATTACTTGTGCTAAGTTAAGTAAAAAACAAAAGAACAACATCTGTTCTGTTTTTAGGCCGCCAGTCAATAAAGTGTTCGTTTACTTTTATTTAACGAATAAACTCTTCATCAGGCTAATAGATACAAATATTCTTTTGTTTCATATTTGGTGGTTTATGTCTCTGACTACACGTTTGCTTTTGAACACCACTGATGCTTTACATCTCTCGTACTCCCTTTGAACATGAAATAACAGGAAAAAATGTAATGCTTTCTGCAAACACTAACTGTAAACAGTTGCTAAAGCCTCTTTCTCACATGCATTGCTTTCCAACAATCTGGTGGCAACTGATTAAATCATTGTCATGTGTAAATTTATAAGCTGTAATATTATGATATGGCACTGACTCAGTAATAAATATGCATCCCTTTCACCATGGCACACACACCAACTGTTGTAGCAGCATTGCTGTGCACACACATACAGTAGTGGTGCAGCTCTGCTTAAATCTTATTCTTTCATGATTTCACCAACAATAAGCTGCAGCTAATTTTTTTCAAAGTATCTGAGCTGAAACAAAAGCTTCGGCTCACCGTCTTATCACACGCTAACATTCAAATGATACTTTGTTCTACACTTTGCTCGCAGTGTTTTAAAGTACAACAATGAGGTGTTATGAGAAAACTGTAATGCTTAAAAGTTTTGGAGAGTTTTGCAGGAGCATGCAGCTTCCTCTCTACAAGCAACAATTAGAGTCAAAAGGAGGCTTTATGTGAAGTAACATCCCAAAGTCACAACTTTTTTTTAAAGTTGCTGTAATCCGGTTTAATTCCTGCAAGTGTAAAAATGACTCCTGAAAAACATATTTTCAGCTGCTTCCATCTACTGCTGCTATGTTTTACACAATCACTGTAAGCATTCATGGTAAGATGAATTGTTATATTGATGCAATGTGTTGTCTGTAATTTCAATGTTTCATACTATCAAAACGTTCAGCAAATGTCTCAGAAATCACTTAAACTAGTGTTTTTCTTTCTTTCTTTCTTTATTTTTTTTGTCTTGTCCGCATTTAGGCCAGCAGAATGATTTTTTGGATGCTGGGCAAATTTACTTTGCCAAAGGAAACATCATAGATATAACGCTCCCCTTGATATTCTGGAATCCTATTTTATTTCTATTTATTTTGCATAATTTTTTGTATTACAAAGTTTGTATTGCTGGAGTGGACCAGAAAGGATAGAAGAGGGACAGAAAGAGAAGCGAGAAGAAGAGAAAACAGAAAAACACCTCGTAGAGAGAAAAAGAGAGAGAAGGAAAAAAAGAAAGAGTGAGAAAGAGAACAACATACATATGCATATACATAAGCGCACATATACACCCGTCTAGATATAAACTAGTGTTTTTCAACCACTGTGCCCAGTTTGTGGCGAGAGATCGTCAGGTGTGCCATGAGAAATTATCCAATTTCACCTAATTCGTCTAAAAAGCAGCTCGGGGTTCATCCAAAAAGGTCCAGGCCCAGGTGAAAGATCATAAAATTCCTTTTTTTCTGATTATCTCATTTCTTTTCCAAACACTTTGACAAGATGGACTTCATATTATTTATATTAGCTTTTTTAAAAAAACATTTTTGGTTTGTGGTGGGCCTTGTGATTTTTTCAGTGAAGAAAAAAGTGTTCTTTGGCTCAAAAAAGGTTGGAAAACACTGACTTAAACAACATGAGTGTAATTTTCACAGGCATGTTTGAATGAAGAGTGTGAAAGGCATGATCAAAATGGGATTTTAACGGACTGATGAAGCATTAATGTTGCATAGCTTGTGTGAAAAGACCAACCATTTAGAACAGAGACTCGGCACAGAATCTGATAAAAACTGACTAATGACAGGTTTTCTGTAAATAATCAGCTAAGCAAGCCATTTTAAAAAAATAAAGGTTATATACAGCCTATCTGAAATGTGAGGGAAAAGTTAAGTTTTACCATGTCATTAAAAAATCATAAATATCAACAGACAAACATTTGAATAAAAATAAGTTATTAATTCAAGTTGCATCATAGTACAACAGAGGTAGATTTATGAGCTTCTACCATAAATAACCTACTCTTGTAGATTTTCTTGTCATTTCATACCTACTTGCCCCAGTTTTACTGCCACATACGGCCTAGTTTTATATTTAATCATTAATAAGATTGAAACCCTTACGATGTCTTCACATCATCAAAAAATACATTTAAAATAAGAGAAAACACACCGGTAAGCTAATCTTTGTACTTCTATGTCAGGAAATTAGGGCTTGGGCCATTTTATGGAATTTTATACCACTAATAAAAAACACTTTTTGACATATTTATAATGCTTGATTACCAAAAGAAGAGTTTATTCTTCAGCTTAAATTAGCATTAAACACCACGTGACTTCTCCCATCAGAAAAGTTTCCCTCTTATGTAACAAAGAAAAAAACCTGCTTAAAATTCAGCACCAGCACATCTCACAATTTACTAAAATGTAACTTAATCAATTTGTCATTTTTAAGAATCAACACAATGTGCCATTTAAGAGGTGTTTCAATAGGCATTGACAGAAACTAGCCTTTTCAAACACTAATGGCTGACTGTGTATGGCTGGATTGATCCCTGACCCGGGAGGTCATCTGCAGGCTACTATAACCTTGACCTTTGGGCGTAGCGAGCAGATCAGATATTTTACTTCAGTTTGTTTATTTTACAAAGGCTTCTTCTCCCCACAGCGATTCCAGCTGGGCTGCAGCACAGTTTTTTGTGACGCATTCAAAAGAGGAAATAAGCTGAAAGGCTGTCGGGGTGAGACCATGACAGGTTGGCCTTTAGGCCCTTTGCAGCAGAGTAATAAAAAAAAAAAAAAGATCTAGGATTAATGTAAAGCTGAGCCTGACTCTGTCCTGTTTGTTGTGTTTATGTTTTATTTTTGCACACTTACATGTGCTTTTAATCTTTCTTTCTTTTTTTTTCTTGCTTAAGAATAATATTGCATACTGCTGTGTGGTCAGAGGGCAACGATTTATTGGCCAAGACACCATAGCTGACCTCTGGAGTGTTGTGAAAATCTGACCCAAATAACCACTTGGTAAATATTTGGTGTTGCTTAACTCGGGTAAGTGGCCTACATAATTCAACAAAGATGTTGTATTTAGCTGTCAGTCACAGTAACTAACTAGATTAATGGCTCACCAATGACTTTTGCTTTTGAGCAAGTTTGAGCTTGTCAGCGCAGCTCCATGCATTACATTAGAGTGAGACGTTTAGCGTTTATAAAAGAAGAAAAACACAATTGAAACCACAGTAAGTTTGGTGATTTGAAAAAAATGTCACACACACTTTTTCATTAATGATATTTTCATCTGTAAAAACTAAAACAAATAGAATTTGGGTTCCTAAAGTGTGAATAAACGCTTAGCTATTTGTTTACATCAAGCTGTTGTTAGTTTTAGTTCATTTGAAGATGGGAAGTAAAGAATTTTTTACTGTGTTTCACTGGACTGACCTAAATCTCATGTCTGACTGTGTTCTGTCTTTCAGGAGGTCACCTGTCTACTGCTGCACCAACATGAACACCTCAAAGCAGAAATAACTGCAACATGGCTTTACATCAGGGAAAATCTGGGACATTTCCTCTGCTTTTTTTTTTTTTTTTTTAATATTTAACCCTATAAATCCAAGCTTATCATATTTGAAACACAAAGTTTCTGAGATGTTTTGCATCATTCAATGGTAAAAACATTGCTCAAAATCCTGCAGAACACAATCTAATACTTATCTTCTGCCCCTAATAGATAATAGGGAGCAGAACATTACACTGTAATAATCTTGACATATCACATGGCAGTTAATAGTAAATAGCCCCTTCAAAAAAGGTTACTTTTTTATTTTAATTTAGTTATAGGGCCAAGTAAAGACCTCTTTTTTTTTTTTTTTTTTTTTTTTAAAAAAAAGAAGACTTTTTTGTTTTTTTTTAAACCATTTTTTAATGGGTCAGGCTTTAAATGATTAAGCTAAAAACATAATTTAGTTTCACAAAATATCATAAACTGCAGAGATATTAACTGGCTGTGCAAAAAAGGCTTTTATGTACATTATGTAGCTGATACTATTACTGCCAACGCTCCACTGCAGTGTTTTCTAGTTTTTATTATTTACAGTATCAATCAATACCACATGATAAAATAGTTATTCATGAGCATCCCATAAATAACAGTTTTATCATTTTGCATTGATTTGTCATATCTTATTATGTTAACCTGTGATGTCACGGCTTTTACTATATTGTATCTGCAGTCTAACATGACAAATGAGACACTAAGAACAGGCTGAAGATGAGGTTAAGGTGATCCACTGCCACATCTTATGAGGGATAACCAAGCAAAATTTCAATCTTTGTGGAAGTCTGAATTATCTCATGTCTGGGTTTAACTATGCCTAGAGGAGTTTCTTATATTTCAGTTATGATTTCTTTTATTCATTTGACTTTAGCAGCAGGTCTTTTAAATATGGATTACATGGAAGTGAGCTGTGATGGAAGTGATTCCCCTCCCCGGCCCCAGGGACAGGTCTGAGGATCCTTACCAGCCCCTCCTCCCCGGGTCGCAGCGAGGTAACTGCCAGGTCATTGCCGTTCTCATCAAAGGCGTTGATGTCAATTCCCCAGTTGGTGTGGGGCTGTTTGAACCAGTTCTGCAACACATGCTTAAAGTCAATGCTTTGCCAGTGGCCGACCCTGGAGTTGAGCTCTATCTTCAGGGAGCGGATGCGAATGTGGCGGCTCCCCTGCTCTGTGACCGGCTTCAGTCGCAGGATCTGCAGGTAGACGGTAGAGGTCTCTTGCAACGGTCGCAGATACACCCACAGCTGGGCCTTCAGCACCTTGGTGAACATCAGTTTAGGGCTGAACTTGAAGAAGCAGCAGCTAGGTTTCCCGTTCACCTGCACCAGGGGCTCGGCTGTGGAAAAGAGGACAATTTGATTTAGATTCGACATTGTGATTAAAAGCATCAGAATTTTACAGACAATAATATCACTGGGATCAGAGAACGCTTAATCCATGCATATTTTGTTTCCACTAATATATTTAATGCATTAAACCACATAACTATCTTTCTCATTTTTAATTAGTCATGAACATTTTGCTCCTACAGCACCATAATCTATACAATTAGGATGTAGGACATAGAATGCAGTATATTAAAAAATACACCCTGCAAAAAGTTTCAAAAAGTTTAATCTCATTGTTTGGCTGCAATAGTATAAATACACTGTGGGTTGCAGAAAAGAAAATGAATGCTGTTAAAAGGCATTGAATACAGTCACAGCGTTTTTGGACATAGCCTGAAAACATGTTTTGAAAATGGATTAGATAAGTGAGAAGATGGTGACACATTTTGAGCACAGTAACTCCTGGCAGCTTGCTTATTCGCTGCTATTACCAGCATACAGTAAGTGCTGTTTATATGCATCCTCATTTTATTTGCTCTGTCGTGTTTGGTTGTGTGTGTACTATGATTTAAAAAATAAACGTACCTACTGAACTTGAAATGAATGGGTTCAGAGTGATTAAAAGTAAAGAGTAAAAGAAAAAGCCTAATTATACCAACAGAAGCACATTTTAACGGCATGACACTCCAAAACCCCAACACTGATCTGACTGAGCATAGTTTCTAGTAAAACCAGCAGCCAAACTGGCCATCTGCAAGAAAGCTGTTGCATATTATAATGTGCACATGGCCCTGTGGTTTAGTAAGGGTACATTTGTGATTACTTTAAGGTGGGAAAAGAGATCAATTTGCATATTAAAACAAGAATCAGTAATGGTGACCAGTGGCCAGATGGTAACCTTACATTCCCCTGGGTCAGCCTTAACAAAATTGACTACCCCTATTACGAATCGTGAAATTAAAACATCTCTTTTTTTTTCTTGCCCCCCTCAGTTATAAATATATTTAGGGTGAAGATTATGAGTTACGTCAGAGGGCACAAGCCATCTCCTGAAACAGGCAGATTTATTCCTGTCATGATCCGCGGCTCTTGTGTTTCTGGGGTCTGCACCACATGTCAGTGCTGCACATGGTTCATTTACATACACCTCCATCTGATATAATGACATCCACCCATTGAATTCATACATTCATTTCCATGTAAAGTGTTCATTTATTAAGGGAAATTTATTCTGTTTCTAACTAACATGATAATGTGCCAACAGAGTACAATAGAATATTTAATCCGCTGATTTTCTCTGAGCAAATTTGACATTTCAGATTTTGCCCAATAAAAATAAAATTAAAAAATATTTGTGTTTGGCCGTTTGTCTTGTAAAGGAGTTGTTATTCCTAATCCTTTTGAGAAAAAAAGGATGAAAAAGAGGAAAAAAAACTACTTGGACCTGTCAATCACTGCTAAATCTGAGGTTGCTTAGGCAACCTGCAAATGCTTCCTGGGTCAAAAGGTTATTTGGCACCTCAGCCTAGTTAAGAAATGGGATCAGGGGTCAAAACTGTCAGCCTCTTTACATCTCAGGGGTGCTGGGGAGGGGCGGCCCTAACAGCCAGATTGAGTTTGAAGGTCAAGGTCGACCCTATGGCAATGGTAATATGTCTTTTTTCACATCACACGCCTTTTCACCAGAGGACCATTCCAAATCTCAGAGACACAGCAGTGCTCAATTGGCCTCAGTTTGTTTTTGTTTTGATTAGGGTGGAGATTCTCCAGCCAATAGTGAATTGTTTAGCAGACTCCATTGACCAGGCGAGAACACTGCACCAGGCTGTCTTTTTTTTCACACTAAACAAGTATTGTAATTTAATTATGGGCATGCATAGAGGGATATGAATTCACAGAGGTACAGATGGACTATCCATTAGAACAGTCCAGGGCGAACATTGAACAAGGGCCAAGCTAGGGACAGACATGGTCCTTCAGCCTGTATTTCCAAGCACAGTCATTAGTGAGTGTAAATTATACAGTGTCTCACGCTGCACAAACAATATGTCAATGTTCCTTTTAGTAGGTTGCTGAGGTCACGGCAATTAACGTGGGTGGTGTTGTGTTTGCTCATCAGCACAAAACTGGGAACGCACTATTCTGCAGTTTGCTTGGGTTTTTTTTGTGATTATAACTTTTTGGGGACAGACACACAGCAGATCTTCTTTTGCCAGCAGTTTTTTTTTTTTATTATCACTTTTGTGAAGTTACTTTTAAAAAAAAGGACAACAACCTGGCAAGCACTGTGGGGCTGAAATGGTTCAGTTTCTTAATCCGAAGCCTTTCTCCAGAAGGAGAAACCTGAGAAGCACGGCCAGTATGCTGGGATTCAATTCAGGAGCCCAGTTATTAAACACACCTGCAAAACATATGAGCCACGTCATGTGAAACAATGACTGCATTGATAGGTGAAATCAATTTGTGCCTTTTGTAGATCCTGTAAATGCACAAGCTAGAGGCAAATGAGAATGCCTGCAGCTCAATTACACCCCATGTCTTGGCAAAGCGCTCCGTTTGTGCAAAACGAGCATAGCTAGCTTGTAAAGAGCAGAAAACCGAGGCGGCATTTGATCCTTCCACCTGAACTTACTTTTTTCCTCACCACAAGAACAAATTACTGGGAAAAAAAGTTAAAGATTTTACAGCAAGACCTTTTTTATGGCTTAATTTCCTGGACAATTTGCTTAGTTACAGCTCAGGGCTTTTATACTCTGACTTTAGTCCTGCAGTAAAGATATGAGCTCTGATTTTGTGCTCAGCAATACCAGCTGGAGCAACAAAACCCCTCTCTGCTGAGCTGAGCTGATGATGAACATACAAAATAATTCCTCATCAGTATGAACACTCATTATTTTGCTTTAGCTAATCCAGAGTGAAGAATAGCCAGTGGCCACATTTTCCAAAGGAAACAGGTTTGTTTGCTTTTCCTCTCCATGTCTTCTAGCCTGCTTCATTATTACTGTTGCTTATTTCCTTGTGGTATAATTGCAGCATAT
The DNA here is from genome assembly GCF_933228915.1 of Telmatherina bonti. Classification (NCBI taxonomy): domain Eukaryota; kingdom Metazoa; phylum Chordata; class Actinopteri; order Atheriniformes; family Telmatherinidae; genus Telmatherina; species Telmatherina bonti. The sequence goes on along the minus strand of NC_136624.1, from coordinate 33,897,401 downwards.
GCAGTGCACAAATTTTACTGCCAGCACACAGCGGGCCTGCAGGTGGGCCTATCAAACATCTGGTGGACTCCCTGGGTACCTGTGTTCCATAGTTAGCCTCCTATACATGCAAGCAAGGGGAGGCATATAGAATATAAGGGTTTATTCACCATGCCATCTGTCCGTTTTCATACGATCGCAGCCCATTTAAATGCTTTTAGCAGTAATGTCACTGAGGCGTAGACGAGAACTGAGCCAGTTAAACTGTTGAAAACAGATGGATGGGGGAAGTTGAAATGTAGTTATACAATGAATAAGTGAATCTTGCCTAAAGAAAAGGTTTTAAAGGGGATGGAGTCTATTGATAAAACAAATAACCTTTTCCCACCCAAAAGAACAATTTCACAAAGATTTCTATTGCTGATGAAGAATCTACTGCTGTAACCAAACTTCCTCTTGTGTTGACAACCTTTCCATGTGATCATCAACTACTGTTTAAGATACATACCCATCAGAGATGCAGAATTTCATTATTTGTTACCATCTTGTGGCAATTTCCTTCTTTTTTGCCTTATACTTTTACTGTCAAGAACAAATTAGGCAGAAGAGGGAACAAAAAGTGTCTGATGAATCTGCTGTACAGTGAACGAGCTTGACAAGATTTTACAAACTGTCCATATTCATCGCAGATGTTTTCAGTGTTACTAATGGATTTTGCAGCTATGCTTCCCTCAGAACTGAGAAAAAAAACCCAATAGATTTAAGTTTACTTTATCCAAACTCTGCAGGCTGCACAGATCTGTGGTAACATGAGCCAATCAGGTGAAAACACACAGCTCATATGGAGTGGGGAGGGAAATGGTCATCTATTGTTAATGTCCAAATGGTTAATGCATAATGGCACAAACCTAGATAGGGCTTTCATTTGCATATATATCTATATTTTCTTTTCTTAATGGGAAATGCAAATGTGCCATTTTGTGGAGTGTGTGTGTTTGGGAGCCTTCGTGTTGAATAAATGTGACTCTAGGGTATCCCCACGCACCTCGGCATATTAATCATCGTGACACGTTCACGACCCTTCTAATAAGACAGGGGCCACAGCGCACCCCCACAAACATCCCATTCCACCCAAGCCTCACTCCCTCTTTGTCTCTCAGCCAGTCCCAAGGGAGTGGAAAGGGTGGTGGGGGAGGCCGAGCTCGAGCTGTGGATAGAGGGGTGTGTGTGCGTGTGTGTGTGTGAAGTTAGACCCCCTTATTCAGAATGCTCTCCTGGGACAACGGCAGGCACAAGACTCCTATTAGGACTGAGCACGGTAGCCCCCCAGGAGCAACAAAAGACACCTCCTAATGCTCCCTGTTCTAGCTCAGTGAGCACACACGCACACGCACACACACACGGAAACAGGCGGTCACACATAAACACAAAACATACACAAGCTCCATAGTGACTGCCTTCAGCTAACACACTCAGGACTCATTGTTTTTAGTGTTACATATGTTTGCATTATGAGAACGTTTGCTGAACAGCAGGACGGGAAGAGCAGTGAACTGCGATGAGGTGGACAGCTGGACAGCATGAAGCATGCTGGGGTGTGACCGCTAGTGTTTGTGTGCATCCACACATACATGCAAGGCATTAACATCACAGGACAACATTGTTCTCTGTCACATGCAAAACTTTTCACGTGCTTTACATAAGCAAACATCTGAACATGACAGACAGATGGCTTTGATTAATGCAGGGGTATTGTTTCTAAAGCTGCCGTAGTTTGCTGTAGTTTTAATGACAGGTTTCAATCAGAGTTTGAGCGTTAGTGAATATAAACATAATCTGGATTCATTGTTGTGATTGGATTTTTAAAACATAGCTCAAGAAAAAAACATTGGAAAAATTGGTAAAAAATGACCCAATACAGCTAATAGAATTGTTTCTGTTTTAGCAACTACAACAAATACTCCCTTTTAATTACAAAAACAAAAATTAAACAAATATTTTTTTAAAAAAAACAAAACTTTTGCTAAACAAAAGCTTGTTGCTAAAGTGGCAAAGAAGGTTTCATTATTTTACAGCTGTTGTTATTAAGATAAAAGAAATGCATATAGATGCACTAACAACACACTAAAGGACAAAAAAAATTATGTGAAACACAATATAGAAATTAGTTTTCTTAGTTACTTATAAATAATAAATGCAGGAAAACTACTATATTTTCTGCAACTGTAAAAAACAACAACAACAAAGAAAACAAAACAAAAAAAGTTAACTTTTACCAGGCGATAAGATTTATATTAGGTGGCTGGATGTGAATATTTATGCCAAGACTTAATATTGTATTTAGTTAGAGATGCATAACATAATGGAAAGCCTTACAACAAACACTGTCTTCAAATATTGATTCAAATATGGCTGCATGCATGAACGCTGTGAATCCAAGCTCTCCTAGTCGTAAGTGTTTTTTGTCTGACTTTTGTTTAACATCTGTTGGTTTTTTTTATAGAAATACTTTACAAATTGGTTGTAAAGTGACATGCAATGACGACAAAGCATTCAGTCGTAATATCTAAAACAACACACGGCATATTATTTCTTTACATTGTTTATTATGAAATAAAGGTACAGTGTCAGTCAGGTTATGTCTGTAAAACCCAAAATGTTGACAGCTTTCTGTCTGAAACTTTCAGGTGTGTACACATAAAGCCAAGGTGGAAGGACATCAGCAATCATACAGATTCATAAAGCTCAAACTGGTGCTACTTAATTTGTAACGAATGATGAAGCTCATTCTAAACAACTTGGAGTCCACAGTGAAAAATCTTGTCAAATTGTTCACCCCAAGATTAAATCATGCAGCACTAAAAAAAAAAAAAAGAAACAACAACCACATCTGAGGCTAGCAGCTTCAGCTAGCGTGCTAAATGTTTAAGTTTATATCAGTACAAAAAATCTGACCAATGTTGCTTGTTTGGAAGGATTGCCAGGAGAAAGTCTCTGCTCTCTAAAAGATCATGGCATCATCCCTGTACCAGATAAAACCACATATTAAGAATCTCATGTGGACAGATATTTAGTGGCAACCAAACAACTTACCATCAGAAACACCTCCTATCACCTGTATGGCATGATGGTGTTGTGATGATTTTGGTTTGTTTTGCAGCCACAGGACCTGGGAACTTTGCTGTCTTTGAGTCAACCATAAACTCCTTTTCACACCAATTATAATAAAATTTGTGCTTGCATGCCTGACAGGCATAGCTAGTCCAAAACTAGGTTATACGGTTGCATCCCAAGAGCAGTGCATCTGCAACAGAGTAGATGTCTGAGAAAGAAAAATTGAAACTTTCAAACCTCAACCTGATTAAATCACTGTGGTGGCATTAGGAGAAATGTGCAAGAAAAAATGCTCATAAACCTCAATGAACTAAAGTGACATTGTAATCAGAATTCCTCCACAATAATGTGAGACTGATTATGTCAAATGAAAAATAATTACCTCAAGTTATTGCAGTTAAAGGTAGTTTAACATTTTAACACCCTTTATTTGGATCGACTTCCTTTCTGTTAAATGTGTGATGTAAAGCATTTAAATATCTGATGATGGTATGTTTTCTTTTTCACTTTAAGACTGCACATGCACATACCGTTTGCAGATGTGCAGGCTGTGACAAACTGTGAGATAATGCAAAGCTGCTTCCAAGCAAATTATTAAGGTTGACCACAAAAATGTTTTTTGTATTAATGATGTTTGATTTCATTTTGCAGCACATATTGTCTTAATTTAGCTTTGAGGACATTTTCAAACAATAAAACTGTTAAAATTTCTGTTTCCCTCTTCTTTTGCTGCCTCAAAACACGACCCAACAGACTGGTTATGTTTGCAGACGTGTCTGTGGCCAGCAAGAAAAAGGAGAATGCAGCCTTTTTACTGAGTTATACCGTCACTATTTTGAATTAGCAAAGGAAAAACACAAGAACATCCATGAAGAGGAAAATGAAACTGTTATTGCAGCTAAGAAATAGCATTTTAGCTCAAATGGTCACTGCAAAACAAATCTAAAAGCCTGCAGCTGGGTATGTGGAGAAGCAGATTTTAAAAAAAATTTTTTATTAACCTTTATTTTACCAAATAATATCAATTAAGAACAATCTTTCATTTACAATGATGGCCAAGCACAAGGCCACTTCATTTAAAGATGCCACTTTGAACAACATTTCTAGGTTGAGCAAGGAATTGCAAAGGGAGAGATATTCTTTACAATGCAATAAATGTATGTTTTCTACTCCTGCAGCAGGTAATGATGTTAGAAGATAAGTTCTTACTTTAATGGCAGCAATCTTGAAAAGTAATAAGTCATCTATTGAAAGTAATATTAACCAGCAATGCTTATTGCGCTGTTGCTGCTTGATAAAAAAAATAGATACAAGTTGAGATACTGAGATACAAGTTGGTCTAAAACCAAAACATAAAAAAATAAAGTCATGAGAAAAGACAAAAAAAGACCAAATTAATTAAAGAAAGAGGGACTAAACTAAAGTATCTGTGTTTTCAATAAAAGTCATGAATACAGTATGGAAAATATGGCTTGAAATTATGTGTCTGTAAAGTGCCTGGAATTGAATTGAATTGAATTGAATTGAATTGAATTGAATTGAATTGAATTGAATTGAATTGAATTGAAGTAAATTGAAGTAAAATGGACAATATGTCCCATAAGTTCTAAAAATTTGCAACAGGAAAGTTTTCTTTTCTAGAAATCATCAAGATAATCAGGGTTTTCCTGGACAGCAAACAAAATCATCTCAGTCATGTCTTCCATTTATTGAAGACATGATCACTTGGTCATAAAATAGAATATCTATCAAAACAAACCAGATAAGGAAATAATCTCTAAGATGGTTTAAATGGTCTTTATTACAAGTAAACATGATTTCAGAATCAATTTGATTTCTATAATAGTTTATGGGAGACATGATCCCTCACTGGTTTTCCATCACTACTCCATCACATCCATACCAACCCAGTTTATAAAAGTAGCAATCCTCCCCATCTCCTCAATGAGACAAAGATTCCAGGATTTCTTTTAGATCCATGTTGCATTTGACTCATAGGTGTCTTATTTCACACCTCGTGTCCTATATAACAGCCTATGGTATAGCTTGTTAATGTTTTATATAAGTGTGTGGTACTGCCTGTAGCACTACAGGAAGATCAATCATAGATCATAGAGTTGAAGATGAACTTTTAGATGTGCTAAAAGCTTTCCTGCCATTCCCGGTCTCTGTCACACATTCATGTCATAACCTTACACAAGAAAGCTGTGAAAATCTTCCCCTCGGATGGAAGTTTCTCAGTTCGAACTCTGGACTACTAAATAAAATTTAAAAACATTATAATAATAAAGAAAGGAAATTCATGAATGCACCCGAAAGCTGGAGCAAAGAGTTCTCTCGTAAGACTAAGTCAGCGACTACATGGTGCCAAACCTCCCTCTCTGAAGCATTAGCTCCATCCTGCTTCCTCGAGAATTTCCAACCAACTTTGTTTTGTCCCTGAAGGAATCCCTTGAATCATAAAGAACGTCGTGAGACGGTGCGGGCACAGTGAGGAGAACTACCGCAGGTGATAAACACAGCAAGAAGCTGCACTCTGCCACAGAACAGAGGCTAATTAAATTTTCATGTAGATAATCATTAGGTAATCCACCATTAATTGTACTTCTATCCTTCCCAGCGACTCCCTTGTGGGATCCAACGTTATGCCCATACAGCATTTCGTTTGCTTAAACGCCTCTTAGATTTAATGGACTCTTCCATAAACTCATCCTCAGCACCTCCTCGCACACGACCACACAGAGCCCGAACGCATCCATCAACAATAATCCTTTCAATGATCTCCATTTTATCTTTTCACTCCCCCTCCTCCTCCTCCTCCTCCTCCTCCTCCTCACTCATGTTCCTACATAGGGCTTAATTACTGGTGTGAAGTAATTATTTCCTTTATTAGTGAAATGGAACATCTGTTTCAGGTCTTTTTAATTGTACCTATAAAACCCTTCCATTATTTCTGTCCCTTTAGGATAGGATTGGGCTGCTTGTTGCTCCCTGCGGACCCACTCTTGTCTTCCCTCCATCTCCCTTTCGTACCCGCAAGAGGAGCTTGGTGTACCTAACTAGATTGAGCTCTTTTAAATCCTTTAAAGGTGCAATGAGGAAGTCAGCAGGGAAGATGATATTCTTGTGCGATCTCTGCAGTCTTGCATTCTGCTAAACAGCTAACCGTTGTGTTTTCTAACAAAGCACTTGTTGACTTATGAAGTTACATATTCCAGAAAGCTGAGTGGGGCTGCAGTGGATATAGTACGATCGGAGCGTGGGAATAGAGGAAGAAGGGTTGAAGGAGTGAGATTCCTGAGGTCCCGGGTAAATTTTGTCTCTGTATTAATAGACTTCGGTCCCTTTGAAATTTTATTAGCCATAAAGTTGACGGTATGTTGTGCAATTTCTCCAGTCCAACAAAAAACCTCTTGTTTTTAAACAAACTGCTTATGTCCCAGCATCTAAACAATTCAGCAGCAAAGTTTGTCTTTCTCCAAACTGATGCCAGCAACTACACAAGAGGAGCAGGTGTCATCGTCAAACTGAGACCTCCATGGAATAAATAAATCTATAAAAACCTCACATAGTCATCAACTTCCAGCAAACACTGACCAGTGAGTTGAAGACTGTCCGGCTTCTGCTGCTCTGTCCTTTTAGCGCTCTCCCTCTTTATTTTTATGGTTCCTGCACCTTCAGGAAATGACCCTTTTATAGGGTCAACACTATAAAAGACTTGTTTTTTTTTGTTTTTTTGTTTTTTTTTTGGGGAGTGGTTAGTGGATGTGTGTGTGTGTGTGTGTGTGTGTGTGTGTGTGTGTGTGTGTGTGTGTGTGTGTAGTGGGGGGATAAGTGTTCAAGTTACTACCGGTTCGTCTTTGCTGCCAAAGAAAGAGACCTGATGAGGCTAATAGTCTTCTCGTCCAATATATCACATAGCTGTGAACTCTGTGACCCTTTTTGTCAATAGGAGAACTTTTCTCTGGAGTGTGTGTGTGAGACTGCGAGAGTGGGCGTGCGTGGGCATCCTCATGTGTCAACACAAGTGTGCGCATGTGGAAATGTGCATGTTCATAGCTTGACACGGGTGAAAATGCACTCGAGAGCTGTTTAAGCCTGTGTTCATACTTAGGATGCTGCATCTTAACGTGATTACATCACGATACCAGTACAGCCCATCCTGATGGCTGCTTCCATGTAATTATGATGCACAAACAACGTGTTTGCATAAAATAGCTTAAAAGAGGTAAATTCATGAGAGGAGAACGTCTGAAATTTCATCCAGGTTGTGTCTAAACTTCAGTATGAAATGTCTTTAAAGGTTAAGCATCTCTGCAAAGCATCACTGATTTCCAACATAACCTGATTTCTCCGTTTGATAGTATGGATGTACGTTATGGATGGAATATGGAGGGAGGATAAGCAAGTGCTGCTCTCTGCTGGATCATCTGTCACTGGCTTATCTCAAATTTACAGTGAGTAGATAGTAAAAATCTCCCAAAGCGTGAATTTACCAACAGAATACAACATTCTTTTGGGAAACAACTTTTAATATAACTACAGGAGCGATACTTGCTATCAACATAGGTGGCAGCTCTCCTTCAGCCTATTCCTGGCATTCATGAGTATTTTCACTGGGTTTCTAGAAGTTATATAGAATGTGGCTGATCTGCATCAAAATTGCACAAAAAAAACAGATGAGGAAGGTCTCAGCTAAATTATTTAGGCAGGAAACTATTCAGGCCAAGTCCTGAGCTCACTTCAAGCAAAAACAATGTAAATGCACACACAATTACATACATGTTAGTCTATACAAACACAACTAGTCTAGCTCTTGTGTTCCTGCATGTACAGTTTTTAATAAAACTCTCACTTTCTGTGCAGCATGCAGAGCAGTTACCTCTATGACACACTTTGCAGAAGGAGATGTTTTGGTGTACAAAGTGCTGCACTATGATATAAATAGACGCATTATTCCATGATATTTCATAGTAATTAGAGACCAGGAAGCATGGACCCTTTCAACCCCCACTCCAGCACCCACGTACCTTGAGTGAATACTAAGAAGCAACTCTGGCACAGGTCCAATTCAGCATGTATTGTATGAACCCCCATGGCCCATCAAAGGCAGCGTGCATAACCATGAAAGGTTGATTGGGTTTGAGGTGCGCAGGGAATAGTGTTTGAAGTCCTTCTTCTATCAGAGAGACAGAAAAAGGCACTTTTAATCCTGTGGGATCGCTAAGACACCACAGGCAAAAAAGCAGAGATGCACTCATTCTCTCTCAACTCTTCCATGGGTACCGGAGGAAGAAAAAAAAAAGAGGAGGAATAAGAGGGAGGGGGAGCTAACAGGGAAGAAGGTGGGGGTGAGTGGGGAGCAGATGATCAAAACTGCTACTGACGTAAAGAGATGAGGCAAACGGATGAGAGAGGAAGTGCTTTAACATGACAGATTTAGCATTATGATCTCAGTCATTAGCTTTTCTGGCTGGTATGGGGCTGTCAGAAATGTACAATTAGCTGGCACCATAGGCAGTGGCAAAGTATCAGGTCGTTTTGATGTTTTGTGTGTGTGTGTGTGTGTGTGTGTGCGATTGCATGCAGAGGATTGGAGACGAGAGTTAGAAATATCTTTTGAAGCTGCTGTTGTGGTTGCTATAGAGAGAATATGTTAGAGTTTCATCTACAGGACATAATAAGTGACTAAAGACAAGCTACAAGAGCCATTTTCTTTGAATACTGAGTGAAGAAGAAGAAGAAGTCAGACATGGAGCTTAACTTGAGCCACTGAAAATTTAGCAATAAAATCCAACGTATTACATCCATCACATATCCTCTATAATGCACCGGTGTTTGTGCACAGTGGTCTAGATTATGGGGAGCTGTATCATCATCCATCCACCAAAGTCAAATATTTAAACAAAGATAAGTGAGTGAAATTTTACATGTATGTTTAAATAATCTGTCATGCTGTTATAAGAGACAGAGATATGTAAAGGTGAGAAAGGAAAAGTAGGAGTGTTTCTGAACAACCAGATTAAAATGCACCTGCATAGATCGATAGATAGATAGATAGATAGATAGATAGATAGATAGATAGATAGATAGATAGATAGATAGATAGATAGATAGATAGATAGATATTGTGAATGTATCACGTGTGTTAATGTTGGACCAGGGAAAGGTCACACACTCCCTTCGACCCTAAGTGATTCTGCCTTTGTGGACTCGTGTTTTTTTCTTTTCTTTTCTTTTCTTTTTTTCTTAAAAAAACGAGCTGTGCCTATAAACTTCGCATTTAAAAGGCAAGTGCGGCCAAGGGGGGGCCGCTGCATGAGGGGAACAATAGCAGCTTTTTGGACACACTTTTTCTCACTGCGATGAACAGCAGGGAAACCGGTAGAGGCTCCTATAAAAGACCGATGGAGCACAGCTGCCAGGGTTCAACAGTAATTTTATAAAATGTCTCCAAGGGGCCTGCCTGTGGATTTATGGGAAACTATAAGAGGGTGAGCAAATTGTTAGGAGGCAATAATCAGAGGGCCTCGCTATGCGATCGTAACTCCAGAATTTCAAGGCCCACATGCAAAAGAAGTCTGCTAAATGCATAATCATTAATAATGCACTTGACGTTCAAACGAGGCTATGCCTCTCCTCTCTGCAGCAGACGAACATGTTGTATTAATAATGATAATAATAATGATAATAAGAATAAGAATAAATAAACAACTAAATAAATTAAGTTTGAATATGACAGGCAAATACTGGAGCAGTAAATACCTCTCCATCATCATCACCGTCATGAAAACTAACAGATCAACATGCTGGAGCTGTTTGTTGCAGAGTGACGCGGCGCCTTTAGCTTCTAATTATTGATTTATCAGATCCACTGCTTGACAGCGGCGGGAACAGCTGAGGAGTCATTTGTCTCATTTTTTCGCCCAACTTTAGAAACACAAAGTCGCAAATTAATTTTTTTTGGGGAAAAAAAACAAAACAAAACAACAACAGCAAAAACAAAACAAACAAACAAAAAAAAAAAACATGTATTTTTATTCTAAAAAAAAGACCATTTGACTTCTGGGCGGCTCCACTGTCCACGCAGCAGGCCGGAGTCACTCCAACCTATCCGCTTCCCAATTACGCGCAGGGCGCATTTAGACAACATCGCTGCTGGGTTTAAAACCTTTACTCACGCTCTGAGGCCATCGTGATCACGGACTCCGTAGTGGCGTGGTACTCGTCCTCCTCCATAAACTCATCCTGGGACGACGCGTCTCCTTGGAAATCGTGATGGTCCAGAAGTTGCTGGAGCGGAGGCGCCTTGGGCAGCAGCTGATTGACCACCTCCCGACTGATGTTGGGCGCCTGCTTCAAGCGCAGCTTGCTCAGGATTTGGGACTTGATGGTCTCCAGTCTCAGGACTTTGCTCTGCTCCCTCCAAACACAGGCGGAGCACTCATGGGAACCGGCGTCCTCGTCCAGCAGAGACAGTCCGGCATCCGTGGGCGTCTCGCTGGCAGGAGGCAGCAGCAGATTGGGCTCATCGCTCCCTGATTGTCCCAGGGAGATGAGCACTACTAAGCACAGTAAGAAGTTGTACCTCGGCATGACGATGTGCGAACACCAAAAGATCAAGAGATGCAACTTGTTTTCTTCTTCTTTTCTTGTTTTTCCACTCGCTTTATCCTCTTAAATCCCCTCAGCTGGATATGAGCCGCTCCTTATTTTAAGTATACAAAAGGCACGAAATCAGTGACATGCATCTAATCCAAAAACGATCAACCTGGAGTTGCTTTCTTTTCAGCAAAAGTTTTTTTTCTTTTTTCTGCAATAAGTTCTTATTTAAAAGTGCGTTCCAGTGTGTCACGGCACAAGCTGTTTTGATTGAAAGTTAAATTATCTGCTTGAAGAATGCATTGCCCGCTCACGTGCAGTGTAATGGATGTTTTGGGGTCCTCTGTCCAATTTAGTCCATGGAGGTGTGTGTATGTTAAGAAGTGTCACTAAAAAATGTGCAAGTGCGGTCAAAAAGGGGCTCTTTATATATCTCAGCTGCTGGTGTCGTAATCCGTCTCCATTGGCTAAGATTGCAACAAAAGGCTTTTAGGTCTGTCACCAAGTCAAGAGGGACAGAGCGAAGGGAGGGTGCACGCGCTATTATGAGAGTATAAATGTTTTACTGTATACAAACAATGCCTCACATTAAAAATATAGACCAATTAAGATATTATGGCGATGGCAGGTTGAGGTTCACTGCGCTCTGCTTATGGAGTGCATTAAAGAAAAACATCATGGATTTCTGTCGAATTCATTACATCATTTTGTAAAACACGCAGTAATATGAACATTTACAACACTTTTCTTTTTTTAAAGGGAAAAAAAAACAACTTATGAGGATGCCACACCTTTATACACATTTGAGGATTTTTCTACCCAAACCGAGTTAAACTGTAAGTGATATGTCTGAATAACTAAGAATGTTGAAAAGCTTTGTCATAGGATTTTATTTTTAGTTAAACATTATGAAAGCTAAATAAAGGGGAAGAGGTAATATACAACACCCTGCTAGTAGATAGTTTAGTTTTACAGGGGCAAAAGGTTTATATCATTACATAAAATTACTAAATAACATACAAAGAAGCAGTTGAATTTAATATGTCTGTTTAAATGTAATTAAATCTGTCAACATTTTTAAATCTCTTTTATGAATTATAATTATGTAAATTAAGTCTCAGTTTATATCATATTTCATCCCAAAGTATGTAATAAAACTTGGTGGGATCTATCTAAGTGTTGTCCAGAAACAGTGGGTGAGTATCGGTGTGTACCTGTACCTGTGTTTGTGCGTGGATATTTTAATAAACCTTTTCATATTAATAGAATTTTAGCTTGCGGAGCTGCAAGTTTTCACCGACCCACCAGCGCCACCTGCTGGAGTTAAATGTAATAGCAGCAGTTTCTGAGCCTCGTGCAACATTTAGTTGTTCCTTATTTTTGGAAGTACTTTTTTCTGTTGTTTTTCTTCCAGCTTGTGTATTTTGAGTATTTTGTAAGTTTTATTACATGTATTCCTTGTGATCACTGGTCCAGGTCCTCACTGCAAATGAGAATTAGATGATTTATTTGACTTGTCTGGTTAAATAACGGTTATATTGAGTTATTAGTTACATGTGCTTAGATGTGGCTGTGAAATTAAATAGATCTGTAATTAATTCTGATAATTTGGATGATTTTTATATTATTTCACAATTAATTGTTTAAATTAATTCATTTTGCCAATTTCAGACTCATTTTTAAATTGAGCCATTTGATATTAAATATGCTTGCAAATGACCATCAGCTCCACAAGTCAGTCAGGAGAAACATTAACCTCCTCAGCAAGATTAAAAAAGGAAATTTAAACGAATCTGAAATACCAACTTAAGTTATGTTTAAGAAGACTGATTCATACAAGGAGAGTTTTTGTTTGTTTTTTTTGTTCAAGTGTACAAACTTGTGTGTTCGTTGTTTTGTGTTGTCCTCTTAAACTTTTTAAAAAATGTATCTTTATTTTTATAGCGCCACTTCACAACAATGTTGTCTCAGGGTGCTTTACAGGCACATCATTTCAAGCCAATTCATAAATAGCTTAGCTCATGGAGACCAACTGATTGCATCAAATCATGACTTTGATCCAATCCCCCCATCCCGAGGTGCACGAGGCGACAGTGGGAAGGAAAAAACTCCCCTTTAACAGGAAGTATAAACTAGTAAATAAATAGATAAATAAAAACTGGTCAAGAAAAGTGTAGCAGAGATTTTATTTTCTTTTGCAAATGTTTAAAAATTATATGTCAAAGTTCAGTTGACTTGAGATGCTAAGAAATGTCCAGATGCACATGTACTCTTAAAAGGCCATAATTAGATTTAAGACTGTATAATATCCAGTGCAGAAGCTTGTAAGAGCATTTGAGTGCTATATTTTACATGATCCCTTGTGGGTTTACTAAATTAGATCTTTTTGTGATCATAAGAGAACTAAAAGGTCCTCTCCCAAAAACTGCTATAAAAACATTACAGATTGATTTCCCACCTTTTTTCTTGAAATTAAGTTTTGCACAAATCAAAACTATTAAATGTGCAATTCTTCACATTTTTTTATTTTAAGCACCAACTGGATTTCACATTTTTATTTTTTAAAAAAAGGTGTAATTTTGTATAAAATATGTATGCTGTCTTGTTTCTATTTTTTAAATATCAATTTTAAATGTGCTAAGAATTAGTAAAAACACAGATTTTGATACAAATCCCCATCACTCCTGTATTGCAAGGAAAATCACTCATTTGATGTGTTTTTCCCATGTATCAGGAAACACGATATGATCAAATTGACATTTAAAGGGTTCAAATAATTATATTTGATTTGGAGTGAAGCTAATTTAGCAATTTGAGGGTAAAAATGTAGAAAATGTATACATTTTAATGTTTTTAGGGTAGGTTTTGATACAAGACTTTTTTCCTGCAATGACCTATAAGGAATCTTTTTTAAAAATTCAGAGTTATTGAAGAAAAAAAACATCCTATATGGAGTAGAACAACCAAAATGGTGACCAAAAAGAGCCTTAAAGGACAAAAATGTCCCCATTGACTGACACGTGTTAATATAATTTTCCTACTTGAAATGTAAATGCATCCCTGGTCAAAATATCTGGTACCAAAAGGTAAATGTGAATATCCAGTGTGCATGGATTATACATGTGATTTTTAAACAGTGACAAGCTGTCTATTATTGTATTTACTGGTATTTTAGTATTGTAACATTGTTTTTGTTTTATTCTGTGCAGCACTTTGGAAACAGTTTAAGTTTATAAAATGTGCTATATAAATAAAGTGGATTGGATTGGATTATTTATGATTTTCTTAAAATAAGCAAATGTCTTATTTGGGTGATAAAGACAGATTCAGTCGTCCCTTTATAATTCTGGTCAATAATTACATTAATCCTACCACGAGCCTTCATGCTTATCTAATCCATATAACATAATCTGCAATCAGGTGTAAACATGACTCCTGCAGAAGTCTATCTTTGATTTATTTTTTTCCAATGAGTTGGCGGAATGAGGGCGGTGGTGAGAAGTTTGGTCTCTGCGGCTTCCCGTACAGCAGGGCCTGGGCGTCGCTCGCTTCGCTGCTGCGAAGGAACCAAACACCAAACAACACTTCAGCTGGACGGTCCGTAGGCGTCTCTTACATAAACTAAACTTCACACAAAACATAAAAATGCTTTCCGTCACGCTTGACAGCAGTGGTTCGCCAAAGAAACGGACGTTTTCTCGAGGAATAAGCGAGGACGAGTCTCTACGCAGCATTATAAAAGAGGTGAGAAGAGATAAAAAATCACGTCGTCATTAATGTTTAACGTTAGAGCTAAAGCTAACTGCTAGTCATATCCGTTCATCTGTTTTAGGTTACAAAATAATATACCTTTGTCTAACGGAAAATGTTTACTGATATTTCAAACTTTTCAATAAATACTTTAAAAAAAATAGGCAGCCTCATTTCATTTCCACGTTATTAGTTAAGTCAGCTTGTTGTGTTTGTTGTTGTGGCTGAACGTGATGCTAAGTTAAGTTTCTATCGTCTCGCCTTCAGACTGAAAGCTCAACCAGGCGTCTGATACGAAGCGACAGCCGAACAGGCACCCTGAAGAGGAGGCCAGACAGCCAGGTAGGAGCCAGATAAATCTGCACTGAACCCTGCCTGATGAAGCCGCTCCTCATTGACCCCGCCACTGTTTTGCATGCTCCATAACCAGGGCCGGATTAAAAGTGCAGAGAGCCCTGGGCCCAGACTGTTCCAGGGACCCCCTTCTCCACCGCAACATTGTTAAAACTGTGGATGATACACTGTGAAAAGACATTTCTAACAGCCAGTGAGACCAGTAGCAGTACACTAGACACTGTGGTGTAACTATCTGGCTTTTATATACATTTTGTTTTATGTCCAAACTGCTGGTGTTTTCATTACGTGGGCCCCAAGTAGGTGTGGGCCCCTGAGCCTGTGCAAGTAATGCCCATTGGATAATCCGGCCTTGATCATAACGATGAAATGCGCACACATCGTACATCTTGAAGCCTCACCTTCACGTTATTCAGATAAGGGCCATGCATGTAATATCAGTTTTTTTTTTTTTTTTAAAAATCATTAAAATGTGCTTACCAATCTTTGGCCAGTAATAAAGTTGATTAGTGTCATAGCTCAGCAAATTGAGACATGTTTAAAAATGTGTCATAGGGCTCTGCTTTAACACTAATTCATCTTGTATATATTTTTCTGTTTATTAATGATTCCGCTTCTTGCTTTATAATGATTCAGATATCATATGAGTTATTCATCACAGCAAAATAAATTAAGGTAAAATATTTTTTTTTAGCTAGGAGGAGAAAAGTTGATATACAGGTTGGTAATTTAACACTTTGCATTCAGGCAGTCAGACCTTTGCTTTGGCGTTACTGTTGTTGAGATTAATCTTTTTTTCATTCAAACGTAACCTTGAAACGGAATTAAATGTCCCTTCTTTACAAGATAATTTCATATGCATCTTTTTACATGGAGTGAGATACTGTACAATTCAAGTATTATTGATTTTTAAGCAGATTTATTCGATTTGAATAAGTTTGATTGATACAGTTTAATACAAGTAACAAACTGCATTGAGAACAAGAAGTAATTTCTATAAATGTGGCATTGGTAAATTGTGTTCTGATAGATATTTATTTAAAGGTCAGAAAATCACATGTTTGTCATGAGATGGCATGTGAAAAAAATCGTGATGGTTGTTTTTTACTTATTGGTGAAAAGTTGGTTTCTTTTATCAAGGCTGTGGTGTGTGCACATTATCATGTCACTGTCAACCATGTTTTATTACTGATGGGATTTTACTAACATATAAAATCAATCTTATATTTTATTCTTCAGTTGATGAATACTCGATGAGTCTGATTTCACTTGCATATAACAGCAAAATGTTGTGTGTTTTTATTGGCTAAGAGTTTTGACATTTATCAGGTCAGCTGTAATAAGGAGATGACAGGCAGACCAGTCAGCAGCTCGAGGGGGGGCAAGCTGTGACTTGGTGTCAGATATAGAGATGTCATATCAGGACTTAAGATGGAAAGATAGAAAAGCGCCACCATGTTTGAAAATGTGTGTTTCTCTGTAGGTTGAACATTTCAGTACCTTTTGCAGTTTTATATTTCTATTTAATTTGCATTAAGAGTGCGAACAAATATCTTCTTGTACTGAAGATACAGCTTTTGCTGTGCAAAATTCTACTGCTTAAAAACTTTTAAAATACTCTTTAAGTTGTGTAAAAAAATGTAGTTACTTTTCCAAATGATCTTTTATTTTTTGTTTGTTTGTTTTCTCCCAGCAATCTGACCAGGACCTCTTCATGGGACTACCAGAAATGGTGACTGTTTTGTACTATTTTTATTCCCTGATTATCCTTCCTAGTAGCTTGTCTTTAGAGTTGTGTTCACAGCTTCAAGTCCAACAATAAATCATTGAACTGCAGATTATTCCTTTCCATGTTCAGGGATATCTAAACCTCCACAAGAGGCCTCCCACATACGGCTGCCTCTAGAAGCTCACTAAGCATTTTGCTCTCCCACTGATTGGCATGCATTCCTCTGAGGTTGCCCACACTGATTTGTCACCATGTTTGTGGTGTAGTTGGAGCTGCAGGCCAACTATGATGAGGCGGTGCAGGA
Organism: Telmatherina bonti; assembly: GCF_933228915.1. Taxonomy (NCBI): domain Eukaryota; kingdom Metazoa; phylum Chordata; class Actinopteri; order Atheriniformes; family Telmatherinidae; genus Telmatherina; species Telmatherina bonti. Next base: position 33,880,569 of record NC_136624.1, on the reverse strand, counting down.
GCTGCGTGGGCTTGAGGTCGAGCGAGAGGCTCTGTTGTTCCAGGTGGACGTTCTGCAGGACACACTGGAGGGTGTCGAGGAGCTGCTGGCTGAAGCACAGAGGGAAGCTGGGCAGGTTAGTTTGGTAAGTCGAGGTCTCACATAAAACTGGAACACAACTTATTTTTTACAATGGCTGGGCAAGTCTTTAATTCCCAATGGGGAAACAAATAAGCTGCAGATCCCCTCATGAAGTTGACATGTATCTATATTTTGCAGGAGCTGGAACAAGAGAGGGCGGCCAAGAGGAAACTGGAAAGCCTGGTTTGCTCTCTGATGCAGGAGGTGGAGAGATTAAAAGAGGTAAAACAGGAAGTGAACAAAAGAACTTAATGTAACATCACAGAGGTAATGAAATGGTATATGGAGAAGTAAAAAAAAGAGAACTTCTTACACTAAAAAGCTGTAATTTCTCTCCATGTAAGAATGTTCTTAATATGATCTCTCTGCTCATGTCAAATAAAAATTGCAGTGTAGTAATTGAAACTGATCAAAGAAGGGGGGGGGGCTCGATGGAAAGGCTGGCATCGACCCTAAGTCATTTTTGTACAGCTAAGAAATCCTGTTAAAGCTGGTTTTAACCTTCATTAGAACACTTTAATAAGTGTCAAAGTCCATTATGAGCAGTGATGCTCTGAACTGCCTCTCAGTTGCTCATAACTAGTTTGTTCAAATCATAAATTACACATTTTTAGATTAAACAATGTTTGCAATGCAATAAGTTTCTTGTATGATGGCTGTAAGTTTAAGTAAATTTGAGAGATTAGAGCTGGATGTACAAATGTCTATTTTTGATGGTGATTAAATTGCCACATATGTTGCTGATAAACCTGCAAGATGTCAGAGACCGTGAAGACATGGCCATCACACAGTTATGCCATCCAAACGTGTTGCAGGAGTTCAAAGCTAGACCAAGAGCTAAAACTTAAAGTCTCAAGGAACGAAGCAGGAACCAGTCCTGCGCCTTTGAAACAAATGAGAAAAATGCTTGTATTTATTGATGGAATATGTTTATTATATCTACAGGAAAAGAATAATGGACAATCAACTCCAGTGAACTTGACGAATGGCACGACAGGACAGGAGCAGCAAATAATAAACAGCGCTACTCAAGTGAATGAAGCGGCACAGAAAGAAGACAAAGACTCCTCTCTGTGTGAATCTTGCAGAAGGGCCGGTGTGCTAGCAGGTGCAGAAGACACAGGAAGTGTCCTTATGAGGCCGCGGATGGTGGTCAGTAAGCCCTTGGGCCATTTGCCCTCTCTTGCGGTGGACAACTTAGCTTCCATCGATAGCGTCCTTGGGAGGCCCTACAAAAACCACATGGAGGAAGAGAGAGATCCTTCTCCAGACCAGAATGATTCCGACAGCATAAGTGCCTATGAGGATGCATCTGCTGAGACACCAGAGCAGGAACGGATCTTTCCAGGTGATGGAGAGCTACCTGATGATTCGGAGATAAGCCCTCCTGATGGCTGTCAGGTCGAGTCCCAAGACGCCAAAAACCCTGAAAGTTGTGTTTTGTCTTAATTTCAGCTGCAGAAAAGGTCGAAGACAAACAATGTTTTAAGCAATTTAGGGGAACTTTATCATTTTGATATTACTGTTATCAAAATCAACTTCAGCTGCAGTCATAAATCAATTAGTCAATCAAAGGAAGATTGATCATCAGCTACTCTAAAAGATTTCTTAATTTGATTTAATAATTAATGCAAAATTGTGACACATTTGCTTTTCAAAAGTCGGAATTTAGCTTCTTTAAAATACTTTAGATTCAAATATAGTTAAATAGTTACTTTTTTTCCATTTGCTAGAATCATCAATTGCTTGATTGGAAAATAATTATTGGCAGCTTAATGAGTAATAGTCTGTAGTTGTAACACTGTAGTAGAAGTTGACAGCAGAAACTCAGGTTCAGAATGGTTCATTATCTGAAGAATCCTTTACTACTTTATTACCACGTTTTTGTCTTTATGCTGATAATACTTCTTAAGAACTTTTTTTTTAAATGCTAGTCTTAACACCTGCCTGGACACAAATCTGGATTTGACTGTTTCCAAAATACAATGAGCTCTGTGGGTATTCAGACAGGAATGTTGCTGTTTTGGATCCACAGCAAGCTTTCCTTTTAAACATGACACAGACTCATTTACCTTGAGCATGTTGAGGTCATGTTTAAACGGGACCTTTGCAAAGTTACACACTTAGAATCAAAGGTATTTATTAATATAGTAGGGGTCCGTTTAAGTTCAACAAATCAGTGTGTGTTTACTTTTTCATACAGTCTATTTCACTTTTTTTTTTTGCTCTGATATTTTATTGATTTTGATTTTGGCTGCAATTGCACTTTTTAAAGATCTTGTCCTGTTGAACATATTGATCAGAATACTTCAGAAAAAACATTCCTCTTGCGGCCAAATGCGTGTGAGAAACAAATACATCCTGCAGGCTGGTTTCTCTCTAAAACTAGAACAGTATGTTTGCACGTTTTCATTTTTATCAGCCTCTTTGGATGTGTCTCTGCTCTAACCCGCCTTGTATTTTACGTTTTCTTTTTTGTTGTTGTTGTTGTTGTTTTGTTCTTATCTTGTTCCATATCTTTAAGTGCAAAAAAGCAACTGTAAACCATTTCACCTTATGGCATATCTTTGCATGAGCACATAAAACTGTTTTACAAACTGAAGATGAGATGTTTTGTCTCATATTGATTCTTTTGCACATAATAGTCTTATGCCAGTTAGGTCTTATTTACTGCAAAAAAAAAAAAAAGATGTTTTTAAAGGGAAATTCATTTTGGAAATTTTTTTTAAAATATCAGGATCAAGTTGGGCTGAAATGATGTAATCTTGATAAGTGATAAGTCTTCTTTTTATATTAACTTTTTTCATTTATGGATACTTGAAAATGCGAGAAATATCGGCATTTTGCATCATAACGCATAGTTGGTTTGTAGCAGCATAAAAAAATGTTTTTATGTTCACTAATTTGCCTTTCTTAACCTTTCTCTCACATTCCTGTTTCAGCTGGTTCATACAGATTATTTGCTGTATTGGTGACAAGATGTACAAGATTGCTCTGATGGCATGTTGCTGTTTTTCCTTCCACAAGATAACTGTAGTGCAATCACCTCATATCTTTTAAAGACATATCTTGTTATATGACAAGTACTGTCTGTCAATGTCAGAACCGGGCTGTCATTGAACACTGTAATTGGATTAAAGGGATTTTGTTTGCTTGGCATGGTTAGCACTTGGCAGACTTTGTAACAGTTTACCAAGTGATCAAATAGTTTCTGCTCTATTTTCTACACAATGCAAAGGATGTCTTTTACTGTAATTTGCTGCCTTTTCTGGGTCTGATCATCTTTTAATGTTTTCTGAGCTTTTGAGATGTTCATCTGGTGAAAAAAAAGACAATTTATTAAAAATAAAAATCAGTAAATGATCCAGATTTTTGATATCATTTGTTTTTTTTCTCACATGATGTTTGAAGATCAACCTAAAATTCTAAAAATAAAGCTGGTTTAATGACACTTGATGGTTAAAAATAAAAATTGGGAAGAAAGAAGTGATGCAATGGAAATCCTGTCAAATCTGAAACACATTTAACAACATGTAACATCACTTGACCAATAGATGGCAAAGTACTCCCTTTGAAATGACACCAGAGCTTCCAGGTTTAGTGTTTAAATAATTTAATAAATCCTTGTTTTGTTTCATTGTTTTTAACCATTTATAATCATCACAAAATCTGATTTAACAGTTCAGGTATGGATGCACTGATCTGAATAACTAAAGAAACATATTTAGAAAACTCCCTATGGAGACCTATCTGACCCATGGGTTTATACGAAATCAGTAAACATAAAGGGAGTGACATAAAGAGGCTCTTACTGTTCAATCTTAACAGTAGACACTTATTTTAAATATGGATAAAACTTTTATCAAAACATCCCCTTTGCTTTCTTCATGTTCAGTTGTTTCCACTTTGGCAGCTTTGCAAAATCATCTTTTGTGACCCCAAACACGGTGAGGAAGTCTGCATCTGAGAGGTGTTTCTGAAAGATAGAAAATAATTATATACATATTTATAGTATAGTACCTCATAGTATAGTGACTTAGCACTTTTTATGGCTCAAATTAAGCTTCTTTTTACTCATTCAGTACCTGAAAAAGTCTTATTAGATCCAGTCAGAGTAGTTCATGGCAAAAGTTCAGGTTGTTTGAGTTCTTTTCCAGGTTATATTCATAATGGGGTTTGCTTTCCTCTATAAAATGAATAGTTTTCCAGCTTATTGTCTTCCATCAGTCCTGATCTGACTAGTTTTGATCACACATGCGATACAAATGGAGAGAAAAAATATCCACAGATTCGGCCTTTACAAATTAATAAGTCATCAACGGAACATTGCTTCTACAAAACCGACGCAACACCGTAATCAGAGCAAGGTAGACTGCAAGCTACAATGGCATTTTCCTCAAAAAGAGCTGTCCTCCGGCCTATGAGACTTAAATGGGACCTCTGTACTTGTCATGGATTGTCCATAACAAACATGTTCGAACATAAGGGTGTCCATATGTACACCTGGCATCAGGACTCTCTGGGCCTCATTTCGGTGATCGACTTTGTAATCGTATCGTTGGACCTGCGGCCACATGCCTTGGAGGGGGGCAGAACTGATCACCACCAGGTGGTGAGTTGGCTCAGGTGGTGGGGGAGGAGGCCGGTCAGGTCTGGCAGGCCCAAACGTGTTGTGAGGGTCTGCTTGGAACGTCTGGCAGAGTCCCCTGTCAGAGCGAGTTTCAACTCCCACCTCCAGCAGAGCTTCAACCATGTCCTGAGTGACATTGAGTCGAAGTGGGGTTTGTTCCACGCCACTATTGTCAAGGCGGCAATCTGGAGCTGTGGCCATAAGGTCGTTGGTGCCTGGTGCCTGTTGTGCGGCAATCCCAGAACTCGTTGGTGGACACCAGAAGTGAAGGAGTCCTATCGGGCCTTTTTGGCCTTTGGGACTCTGGAGGCAGCTGATAGGTATTGACAGGCTGTGGTTTATGCTGTTGCCAAGGCAAAAACTCGGGCATAGGAGGAATTTGGCAAGGCCATGGAGAACAACTTAGGGACGGCCTCGTGGCAATTCTGGTCCACTATCCGGCGACTCAGGAGGGGGAAGCAGTGCTCCATCAACACTGTATACAGTGGAGATGGGGAGCTGCGGACCTCAACTCGGGACGTTGTGGGTCGGTAGAAAGAATGCTTAGAAGACCACCTCAATCCTACCAACACATCTTCTGATGAGGAAGCAGAGGTGGGGGACTCAGGGATAGACTCTCCTGTCTACGGGGCTTAGGCTGCTGAGGTTGCCGAGGTGGTTAAAAAGCTCCTTGGTGGCAAGGAGGTTGGATGAGATCCACTCGGAGTTCCTTCAGGCTCTGGATGCTGTGGGGCTGTCTTGGCTGACACGCCTCTGCAGCATCACGTGGACCTCGAGGACAGTGCCTCTGGACTGGCAGACGATAGGTGGTGGTCCCCCTTTTCAAGAGGGAGGCCAAAGGATGTGCTTCAACTACAGGGGGATCACACTCCTCAGCCTCCTCGTTAAGGTCTATTCAGGGGTCCTGGAGAGGAGGGTCTGTCGAATTGTTGAATCTCAAAGCTCTTGATTTACCAGACAATCTATGTTCCTACCCTCACCGACATGGTCATGAGCTGTGGGTCGTGACCGAAAGAATGAGATCTCTTATACATGCGGCTAAAATGAGTTTTCTCCACAGGGTGGCCAGGCTCTCCTTTAGAGATAGGGTGAGGAGCTTGTTCATCCGGCAGGGGCTCAGAGTAGAGCCGCTGCTCCTCTGCATCGAGAGGAGCCAGTTGAAGTGGCTTGGGCATCTGGTAAGGATGCCTCATGGACGCCTTCCTGGTAAGGTGTTCCGGGCACATTCCTGTGGGAGGAGACTCCGGGGAAGCCGCAGGATATGAAGGGGGGATTATATCCCTCGGCTGGCCTGGGAACCCTAGGGATCCCTCACATATCCCCCAAATGGGCCCAGGGAGAAGGAAGTCTGGGCTTCCCTGCTTGGGCTGCTTATCTAAATTATTAAAAAATGCCAAAAATAACATTTAAGCAAATTTCACCAAAGTAAGAGTTGTAGTATGATCCAGATGAGATAGTTTATTTACCCAGTGAGTTTGGTGGCATTACAGCATGTCATATTGTGGTTATTACAAAGTTTACACTTATTTAGATAATTAAAAAATGCCAGAAAACTCCAAAAAATACATTTAGGCATATTTTACCCAAGTAAGACCAGTAGTATGATCCACATAAGATGGTTTATTTACCCTTTAAGTTTGGTGACACTACAAGTCATATTGTAGTCATTAATAATCTTATACATATTTAAATTGTTAAAAAATGCCAAAAAATACATTTACGCATATTTCCCCAAAGTAAGACCTGTAGTACAATCCAGATGAGATGTTTTATTTACCCTGTGAGTTTGGTGACACTACGTCAAGTCATATTGTAGTTATTACAAATTTTATACTCATATAAATCATTAAGAAATGCCAAAAAAAAACCCAAAACATTTTCCCAAAGTAAGAGTTTTAGTATGATCCAGATGAGATGTTTCTTTTACTCTGTGAGTTTTGTGACACTACAAAAAATCAGACTGTAGATATTGAATATTTCCTTTTTATACTTTTTCGGTTTTGCACTTTGCAAACTGTCCCTAAGCAGTCGAGCAACTCCAGGCTCTGCATTGAGTCCCATTTAAGTCTTGTGGTGTACTTGAATAACCAGGTGATGCACACGTTTCACCACTTTGTCTACATCACCGAGGAAAAGGACAGCATAACTATGACACAGAAAACACTTCTTTTTGTGTCTCTGGGAACATGTGCAGTAGACCCAATAACTAAATATACAGAAAGTCTGTAAGGTCAACTAGAACACAGATAGCTGCTGTATAAATACACTATAAGTCTGGTAGGTTGTAGGAAAGCTCTTTTTGATGTGATGCACACTGAGTGGCTTTCAGAGTCAGCAGATCTTTATCAGAACTTGTTTCATCACACAAATGGAGTTACAAAAACTTCTAGAAAATAGAAGTGGCAAACAGTGAACCGATACAATACACACCTCTTTCTGGGTGGGGTCTACACCTTCAGGAAGCTCACCGGCAACCTTGTTGACAAAAGTGTCGAGCGGGAAAGGCTGGAAGTATTTTTCACCCTCACAGCAGCTCCGCTCCTGGAAAATCCCATGAAATGAACAAAGACAGTCATTTTCACTTTGTTCTTAATTTTCATTATAAAACTGCCATAATAAAATAAAATAAATATAAAAAAGACTGGATACAGAAGTAAAACATAACTGAATTTATCAATGCAAATTCACTGCTGTCTTATTATGATAGATTATATTAGTAATGTATTGTTTTTACATTTGTCAGCTTCTTCATTCATTGATTTTCCAGTTTATTGACTGTAATTTCTGGACTGTAAGCCGCTACTTTTTCACACAATTTGAATCCTCCTCCCTAAACAATGATGCAGATAGTTTATGGATTTTATAGACTAACAAGTCATTTTGCGCTTCATGCAAACACCTTTATTGTGGAAAACACACGAAGAAATGCACATGATGCATCCTTCAAGGCGATCAATGTGGCTGTTGGAGAAGGAAACAGAGCTCCTGCATGCTCTGTGAAGGTGCAACTTATTTGTGCGCTCCATATGCATTTTGATTTGTTTTAAAGTTATTCATCATTTTATTTGTTTATGCCAGGGGTCACCAACTTCAGTCCTCAAGAGTCACCATCCTGCAGGTTGTAGGGTTTCTCCGTTGCAACACACCTGACCCTAGTCAATGGCTCATTCATAAGCAGGTGAAGAAAATGACAACAAGTTGCTGGAGAACCTTTCCATTTTAATCAGGTGTGTTGTACCAGGGAAACACTAAAACCTGCAGGATGGTGTCTGGTTTATACAGTTAGGTATACATTTAGTTCAATAAACTTAAATATTAGTTTTGTCCTTTATTCTGGGTTTATATTAGTCTGTTATAACTAATAAAGTGAATATATACTCAAAAGGACAAAAGTTACAGGTTTTTCTTGCCTGGATTATCCAGTTTGAGAATGATAACCACATTGATATGAGTGTATGCCAACCAGCAGTTGTTATAAAGAAATACCAGCTGACCCTAAAGTTTAAACTTAATCTGGATTACAAGTGCAATTATTTAAACGTCCAAGAAAGAAATTGGACTTAACGCACTGTTGTAACATTAACAGGTGACGCTACATCTCCCAGCTCCTTCTTCAGCTCTTCGTAGCTTTTTCCTCCCTGAAAAATTAAAAATATTTTCCTCTTATGTTTTTAATTCATTGGAATAAATAATAATGCTCTTGATTTTCACAAATATAAAACTCACGCTCCATTTGGAGGGATCCCAAGCTGTAAACCAGCCAGTGAAGGTGGGCGGCTCAAACCCTTGTTTGATCAAGATGATTGGAGTGTCTGGATCTCTGTCACCTGGGTGGGTGCGCAGGTACTCCTGGCTTGTGGTCACTGCTTCTTTGCGCTCCACCTCATTGGCTTCTTTGCCGATCCAGAGAAACACCTAACAACGGCAATGAAAAAAAAACAAACAAACAAACAATGTGATAAAAACTGACAGAAAAATAAAGCAGATCTGCTCTGCCAAGGGAGACATGTCATATGTATGGCTGCCCATATTTCGTTTAATTATATTTATTGTAACCATCAGTCCTAATGGAGCATTGCTGAACCGGGGAGAGGAAGAAAAAAACAGAGATAAGAAATGAGTGGAGAGAAAGGGGCAGAGTTACAATGTGAAAGGAAAAATGGTCAAAGTATTCACAAAAAGAAACATAAACTGCTACAGTACTACAGGCAGGGGTGTAATCCAGGGTATACAAGGGTATACAGAATATATCCGCTTCTTTTTCAGTCAGCATCGAGTATACCTACTTCTAACCCCCCTGTGATGCTGCTTTTACAATTACAAACATCCCAACACATGTAGCTGCAGCGCCCAGCAGCGCAGCTAAGGTTACCTCTGCTATACTGGTGCAGTCAGCCATCAGCTGTGTTAGCTTTAGCCTGAACATAGACAAAATAAAGTTGTGTGTAAATAAGTCTATGAACCTGTCTCTCAACAGTCTGTGTGCCAGTATTGGTTTAGTCATTTCATAACTCTACAAAAGAGCAGAAATTATGTGACAATGAGCACATATACTGATGGATTTTTGGGGTAAACTGAATAGATTAGTCTTACATCTCACTTTTTCTGAAAACAGAATTTTTTCTGGGCTCCTTTTTTTCTGTTTTTAAAAGAAAGAGCAAAAAATTGAGAATATATCTTACTTGCTGAGGGAGCATTACACCACTGACTACAGGATACATAAAGTAAAATAATATTGATAAGCAAAAGCACAACAGTTATCAAACATACCTGCAGAGAAACATAACGACACACAAACATCAGTAGGAAGCAGATGGAGAGACAAGCACTTTTGCGGGCGCGCACGTGTAAACGTAACGTGTGATCATGCAACAAAGATGGACTGTGTGCTTGCAAGGGGACTGCAACGAAGCGTCAGGAAGGAGCCTGAGATCCCAAGGACCACAGAGCACAGCATCCAGGGCAGCCGAAGCAGAGAAAGCTGCCGGCCCACCAAGCCCAGAGCCAAGGAGGCCCCGAGACCAGAGCCCTAAGGTGCGACAAAGCTGGGGCGCTGAGTAGAACAGGGCGAAGGCGAGCAGGCCCGGTGCTGAAGAGCAGGCCCACCCAGTTTTGTATGGTTAGATGTATGAGATCCTACCTGGTCCCATGTGTCAAGAAGCATGACATCATCTTCATTGAGGTCATCCTGTGTGAACTGAGTCACCTCAGTCACAATAAAACGACCCGTCTTATTGGAGCATTCAAACAGCCGTGGCTGGTAGTCTAAAACCACCTGCTGCAATCTGCAGATAAAATAGATGAAAACGTGTGCTCATGGACAACAATTAAACAGTTGTCATGGACATGAAGCTTGTCGCTACAGATCATTTACCTCTTGCCACTTGCATAGGGAGCTTTCCCTCCAAGCAACTCCCAGAATTCAACAGGCTCCTGACCCTCTGCCACAATCTCCTCAGAGCCTCTCTGTGAGCCATGACTAATCACAGAGCTTACCTCCTTCGCCATGGCTCGCTCATCTCCGCTTGAGCCCTAATAAAAACATAAGTTTGACACCTTCACACAGTTTTATCAGGTTGGATGTTGACCAAAACAATTCAGGCCAGCAGGTCAGCAACTGGTCTGAATTTTACTGCAGTAAAAAACAACCCACCTTCCTTCCTGTCATCAACCGACACTGAAACTTTTTAATATATAACATTATCAGGCAAAAGAAGTCAACTCTACAGATGTCTGATATTACTGAAATACTGATATTATAGGCCAATATCGGCATTAAAATGCAACACTGGAAAATTGTTGGTAATATTTTTTACTTTTTAATCTTTACACAACATGCACGTAATATATCAAACTCTTCTCTAACTCAAAATAACAATATATGAGAGATGTCATGTATAGTTTTCCAGATATTTTTGTTTGTTTGACACAACTCTCTCCAAAAAAAATCGGAATCGGTTGATATTGGTACAGAAAATTAGGACAAAATTGTAATGTTGGCTATTGGTAAAACAGCAAAAAAATCCCAAGTAGACACCTTAGCCATTACACCTATATAAGATGATTCTGGCTTGTTTTGTTTCTGTAACAAGCTCCACCATCAGAGGAAGGTTTTCTACCTGAAGGATTTGCTTCTCTATAGCTAATCTACCCTCTACTCTGTTATTTGATGCTCCAGCTATTGTAAATATTTCTGTATTAACCCAGAAGCACTGTATGAGTTTTTTTAAATTTTATTTTATCCGTATATACTTAATTTCCTCAGATCTATAATAATGTTTTATCTACCAAACAAGACCATCACAATACGACTACTTTTCATTGCTGATGATTTTACAGCAGCGGCAAATGGTAAAACTTGCAACTTCTTCAGTTTTTACCTTGAAGCACTGAGTTCATTGTTCTACTTTGTCTCAGGACAAAAAAAAGCTAATTTAACTTATGTAACATGTTAAGTAATTTTATTGTATTGATGAGTCTCCCTTATTTCATACAACAAAATACAACTGTAATTGTAGGACAGCTATAGAGAATTTGGCAAAGTGCATCAGGAACAGTAAAGTCAAAACATTAAAGTGTTTTGTTTGCTGCTGCATTGCTGCCACATGATATAATTACAGTAAATAACACTGTCTAATATTACAGAAACACCATTTTGCCATGGCTTAAAATCTGCTTTTACTTTTTCCAACTAAATGGAGAGAAACAGTGAATTCATCATTACAGCAACATTAAAGAAGGTATATTATTTCAGATTTTATTGTGAAGCTTACTTATTTCTCAGTTTCATGTTATTTCTCCATGTTATACCTGCTGCAACAATGTAAATTCCCTCACTGAGCAGCTAATAAAGGATTATTCTTTTCCAGGTTATGCTATAACCATATTTTATGACTTTAAGTTACCCAAAATATCTTTATCACTTTAGCTTTACTATTGAACTGGCTGATTGTCTGAAGCTTATCATTTTCATGGTGAGTTATTATTTTGTTTACATTATTTTATTGCTTAGTCTGATATTGTACCGTTATTGTTTTGATTCCATTATGTCAAGTTATTCATGTTACATTTTTACTCATGTTTTTTCCTTTTTTATTGTTTGTTTTTAAATTAAAAACTTCCTTTTGTTCACTTTAAATGTAAAACACTTTGAGTCAACTTCTATTGTTTCAAATTAGATTAATAAATAAAATAAATAAAGCAGACTTAAGCTGATTTTCTTTGACAGACAGATGTGAACATAAAAATGCACAAAATACTAATAAAAACAAAAAGTAAGATGACTTTTCAGTGCTGGCTGTTGGACTGGGACATTTTCCGTTTTACCTTTCCACACCACAGATAAATTCCTGATTGGCTCTTTAGTAAAAACACATCGTTGGAGTTCAGAGAGCAGGACAGAGCTGGAACCTCAATGGTTTTTGTGTTTGATGGGTCAGAACCGTGAACCTGGAACAGTCTTACTGGAGGCTCGGGGTCACAGGACCCTTTCCTAGATGTGCCCCCCTAACAGAAAAGAGAAATATGTTAGGTCATAATCACCTTTGTTTAGTTGTGGATGAGCAAAATTTAAAAGACAAAAAGAGCTGTAATTTTTTTTAAAGTCTTACTTCAAAGATGACCATTTTTCCTTTGAAAATGGCCATGAAGTGTCTCGGCTCCTTGCTCATTGTTACTCTGACTTGAACTGGCTCACCGTTGTACTTCTGATCCAAGTCCACAGCCTGAAACGCCGAGGCTGCCAGTTCATCCTGCGAGGCATGACGCCCCTGAAATGACACAAGACTAAATATGTTCATTTCTAAAGTACCATAATGATGCAGCTTCATAAATGTAACATTTTAGCCTCCAATCCCGACTTATTGTGTCCTCACCTGCCAAATGTAGAGCAGGTAGCACTTCTTGTTGTTCACCAAGTAAGTGTAGAGGATCAGGTAGCAGTCGCCTCCATAGAAGTATCCATGCCACTGAGGCTCTACAGGCACCAGCTCCAGATTTTCAATTCTCCACACCTTGATTCATAAAGAAATGAATGAACTCTTAATCACAAAAGACAAAAGATTGTTGCTGTCCTTTTAAAAATGTGCACGCATTGTCCAGCAAATTTATTAGTTTGACAGTTTGTCACGAACAAGAGCAAAGTCTTTTTACATTTCTGAACTCTTAGCTGGAAAATTTGATAAAACTAAACAAGTTCAAGCCCAAATTTTAAAAAAAAACCTGTGTTTTCCAGCAATATGTCTACTTCCACTCTGAAAACAGCTTGTCATAAATGTTGCTCTGTTTATTTCATCCACACACATTATCATAGCAAATGCATGTCTCCACCATGTATTAAACTCTAAACTAAACATAATACATAAGGAAATATGTGCTTGGTGGGTTATTTCTTTGTTGTAACAAAAATAAATATTAAATAAATATTAGTTAGAAAGCCAATACTTTTCCCTTTGAAATGGGGCCACATTCACAAGGAAAATACATTTGTTAGATGAGCAGCAGAGTTGAGTATGTGGGTTGCAGCCATGAAAAATGTGTTGTGGAAGAGGAGTGCACAAATTGAAAAGAGTTATTTTCTGTCCAAACAAATGGAAAAAGTCATGCTTCTTGGGTTTCTATGGTTATAGAAAACATGGCCAGGCGTCTTTGTTGAGGATGACTCTATAGGGTTAAAGACAGCCCATTTTCTCAGTTACACACCCCCTAATGATGGCTAATTTGGCATCCATCTTGCATCTTGTACTGTAATCTTACTTTCTTGGTGATTTAGTTGGAATGAGACTTTTTGGCTACTTTACTTTGTTGCCATACGATTTTGTCATGTTGGCTTTGAACAATAGAAATAAGGACAGTTTACACATTTTTAACATTTTTAAACTAGCTGTTGAATAATACTCATGATAGCATTAAAACAGAGAGTCCTGAACCAGTACTGGAATAAATGTGCAGCATATTTTAGGGTCAGGAAATGGTCTTGGTTGAGGCTAATACATAGCAGCACAACATGCCGTTACTTTCACTGTTTATGTTCTTGTTGCATGTTCTTGAAACAAACCTGCACAACAAAGCACCGTCTGGAGCTACGTTCTTGTATTTATTATATTACACCCTTCATTAAACTGCAGCAAAACTCTGACAACCGTGATAACTTAGGGCCTCTTTGCAGCTAACTTCTCTACGTGTGTTTGCCTCAGCTCAGCATATACTTAGCAAAGATTTGAGTACATTTTAATCTCAGGTTGTAAGCCAGCATTTGTATGGACTATCTGCACACTGTGATGAAACTGTGTATCAGGCATTTGGCTGCCATACTGCTGGTGCTTCAAACAGCAAACAGTAACAGCAGTGAATACTGTACCTCCACTTGGCCTGCGCCATTGTCCACCATTCTCTCCTGTGCAGCAACATCAGGCATCACATGCATCAGTGAGGCGTCAAATTTTTCTTGTGTGACGTGAGCTAAAACATAATTACACAATTAATCAACCGCTGATTGTTACTGAAAGAAACAAAATGTGAATGGTCTTTCTCAGATCATGTTTTATTCCATGAAATGACACGTACCCACTTTCCCCCTTGTGTTCACTTTTCCCAGACCTTGAGTCTGGTCCTTTACTGTCCACTTCTGGAAGAGTTGCTTGAAGAGCGCCGACTCTGCTCCGTCATTCACTGTCTCCACATTGGTAGTGAATGGATAGTTCTTTGCTTTGATGAAGTCCTTCAATAACAACAGTGAAAATAAAATGTTAGATCAGCTAAGTACAAGTTAATGATGTTCTGTAGTGTCACTCACCAAAGCCCTGGCCATGGCTGCTTGTCTTTCAGCTTTGTTTGCTTTCTTCCCTTTCCATACAAAGATCTTCGTCCCTCCTTGGTCCAGGAAGTAGCAATCCTAAAATGATTATTAAGTAATCAAATCTGTTTGATTAAAAGTTTGGCATCCATGTGCTTTTAGAAGTAGCCACGAGTAGAATATATATTCTTCATTTGTTCACTTGTTTATTTGTTCACCTCATGGTTGAGCAGATCCTGAACAAGTGGTCGTGTTGCAACCTCTGTTACCTTCATCTGACCATCAGCATCAGACACTCTGAAATCAAACACACATACAAATGAACAATAATCAAAATTTGCCAAAGTTTTCACCCATAAGACATTTGACATCATGGTCTTGGAGTAACTCACTGGTAAAGTGTGAGTTTTGACTTTTGTTCCTGATCCGCAGCTTCATCAGGAAGCCCATCTGTAAGTTTGGACGTTCTTTCTCCAAGAATGCTGTTCAGGATCTCCATGCTTTGAGGCGAGTTGCTCTCTGCCTCACCCTCGACCACTTTGACCTGTGCCCGGCCTCCTCTCTCTCTGTCTCGGATGTCATTAGCCAGGCACATGCCCTGAGAGCGAGAGGCAAAGCAAAAACACAGCACGGCGTTGGTAATAACATGTAACAGCAGATTAAAGCTCTGTTTAGCCTCTTCCCACCACTTATAAGCAAACATCCTGCACTCTAAGAAAAGTCTGGAAAGAATAGGGACAAATGTATCATAAACATTGAAGGAATTTTCTGTGTGAACTTTTCACAGTAGTTTTACCCATATTTTTAACCCTTTGAAGCCCAACCCAAAAACATTATGGGAAGAAAAGTCTTTTAAAAAAAAAAAGTCTTTATTTGCCCATTTACGAAAATGTGGAAAAAAAAAACAACTTAAAATAATATGTATTGAATATTTACCATGTAGTCTATTCCGCTGAATAATTGTATCATGTATCAAAATTATTGTAATGTATTTTGTATTGTTATGGTATCCACCAGAGGACATAAGACAAAGATCTGAATGTGTACAACTGAGCCCTGAGCAATGGTTTTAATACAACATCATGCAAAAGTTCTCAGAAATGGATATATGTAGCATTATAGAGTTAATACACATAATATATCTTGGAAACAAGAACTTTTTCTCAGACTTAAACCAGTCCTGTGTTCTGGTGTCAAAATAAAGATTGACATAGTTTCAGTTTACTGATGATGGTCACATCTGGATTCACAGTTTCACAGTGTAAATGCTGTGTAAGAACTTGATAGTTGATCCAACATTAACTCAAGTCAATTATATTAAGTAACTTTTTCATTTTCGTTACAATTTTCTGTCTGATTATGTGTGATATTATGTCATGAATGTATCGGGGCTTATACGAAAAGTACTGAATTTTCCGTTTGTGGATTAACTAAAGTTACCATCTAGTTAACAGCAAAATGACCTGGCTGACTGAGATAAATCAGATAAACATTTCATTTGAAACTATTAATGATTGATGAGGGTGTGGTGTCCTCTCCAGGTCAGAAGTTAAGTCCTCCCCCTAATGACGTGTCTCTGGGTCTTGTTCACAAGTGAGAGAAGGATAGAACGTAAGATGGGCAGGCAGAGCGGTGCGGCATCTGCAGTAATGTGGACTCTGCATTGGTCTGTTGTGGGGAAGAAGGAGCTGAGCCTTAAGCTGAAGATATAAATTTTCCTGGTCAATCTACGTTTCTACCCTCACCTATGGTCACGAGCTGTGGGTAGTGACCGAAAGAACTACATTTCAAATACAAGCGGCTGAAATGAGTTTCCTCCACAGGGCCCTATCTCTGAGAGAACCGGGCTCTCTTAGAGATAGGGTGAGAAACTTGCTCATTTCGGAGAGGCACAGAGTAGAACAACTGCTTGTCCACATGGAGAGGAGCCAGATGAATTTGCTAGGGCATCTGGTTAGGATGCCTCCTGGACACCTCTCTGGTGAGGTGTTTTGGGCACGTCCCTCTGGAAGAATACCTAAGACATGCTTGAGGGACTACATGGTCTGGGAACGCCTCAGGATCCTCGGGACGAGCTGGTGAATGTGGCCGGGTAGAGAGAAGTCTAGACTTCCTTGCTTAGGCAGCCTCCCTACAGCCTGATTTCAGATAAGCAGTGCAAAATGGAAGGATGAATGGATAGAAATGATCCAAGTTTCATCCTTTATGTAATACAATGATTTGCCACCTTCTTACAGAGGCTCCTTCAGGAAGAGGAAAATGAGCTTTAACACATGACCATGACTCATCCAGTTATTAATAATATCTGGATTTTAAACAGGTATTGGTTACTATTGTAAATGCAGTTTTAAGCAAGGCTAGTGAATCCACACTAACATGTTGTTTCTGTATAACCAAACTTACGTCACAGTCTTGTTCTGTATTAATACTGTATCCAGCCACAGATGCAAGTCCCCGTACAGTCCAAGAAATCTTACTTTTAGTTTTTCCTGCCGGTTGCTCTTTGGCCCGTTCCACTGAACGATCGTCTTGCCAATGTCTAACAGAAACACGTCTCCAAGGTTGAAACTTTTCCAGCTCATCTCCACCTGAAACACATTAAAGCATAAAGGACTCTTTCTACATGACGTCTGCTGTCCCATGATGTTATAAACCACTGGGAAGCCTGGCTCACCTCCTTGGCAATCACCCTTTTCTTTCCCTTCACATGAAGCAGTCTCTGAATATCATACGTGTTGGTTTCTGTGTGCCTCATGCCAGTTGCAACTCCACCTTTTTTATAGCTGAACAAAAAGATAGGATTATCTTTATGCTTTGCTTTTTCTAAAAGCTTATGCCAAGATTTTTCACTCACATTATTCCCTGTTTGAAGTACCCCCTGAAAGTGTCAGACTCGTGGTGCTGAACCTCTCTGTGCTGAACCGGAGTGGAGCCTAAAAATTCATCAAGCTGTATGGTGTAAACAGCAGCTGCGCCCTGTTCATCTTGAGAGGACTCTGAGCCAATCCAGTAATGGATATCATAGGACACAGCGTTCTTCAGCTTTTCTGTCTAATAAAAAAGTAGAGAAGCTGTCTGAAGGAAGGTGTAATATAAAATATGAATGTAAAGACCCAAAATTGGAGCTGTTTGGAGATTCATTCTCACTGCAGAGTCGACAAATACATGATTAGTTTAACAACACGCGGACCAGACAGTCTAAACTGTGATGATTCATGCTGCCAGACTTACAGACAAGAGTACGTAGCAGTCACCCTCATAAAAGTTTCCATAGGATTTCTCAGGAACTTGAACCAGCTCCATTTTCTGTTTCACAAAGAGCAGAAGGATCATTTTACGTTCACTTTAACCAAGTAAATCTGCATCTCAGTAAGAGGTGAAGATTTATTAGAATTAAATAATGCAGTCTAAAAAAATATTTTGATGAAATTACCTCAATTCTCCAGATTATAATCCCCGGGCTGCGAGTTACTGCTCTAAATGTGTACTCCATGATGCTTGGATGCACTCGCGCTTACTGCCACGTTTTCTGGAGAAGAAAACTGAGTCAGAATAACAACTTTCATTTTGATTCATTAGTACGGACAAGTGAGCTGTCACCCTCGTGAAAAAATTTTGACTTTATCTTGTTATGAAGTGATAGTTTATTGTAAAAACATGAAACTTCTCAAGTTATACCATTAGTTTTATTGGAAAAAAGTAAAACTTGTTACATTATAAAGTGATACTTTTTTTTTTATAACATGAGATGTACAAAGTTATAACATGATCAATTTTACTGGAAAAATGAACTTTTGAAGTTCTAATGTGAGGCATTTGGGGGTGAAAATATAGAATTTAAACCGTATTTGTCTTTGGATGAGGAAAACGATACTTTCAGCAGAGTAGAGAAATGTGTAATTTACTAAATGGGATTAAAGTTATACTTCATACAGGAGAGACTGTGGCAGTGATGCTTGGAAGACACGTGCACAATTAGTACTGGCACTGTATCTAAGTGGATACGATAACATGCCTCTACGTCTTCGTTTATACTTGCTTTAATCATCAGAATGATGCAGCCAAAACTCAAAGTACTGGAAGCTACCGCTAGGGGGCAGTTCACGGCATTTGGACTGTGAAATAGTGAAAAAGCTAATCTGCCAGTCAGTCATACTGTATTTCCAGAAAGTTTCCCTAAACAACAGTTTATTAATCTGTTGCTGACTGTTACGGCACAAATGTTTGTTACTGTGCATCAAGGAGGAAAAATCATTAAGATGTTGGTAGTTGTGAACGAGGTTCGAGAAGTGCCTTTCAAAACTGTCCACCATCGTGTTTACCTGCGATCTCTTGTTCATGCTGTTGTACTTATGAGTGCCTCTAGTGGCAACTCGAGGCCTACGGGCCAAATAGACGCTAGGGTTGCATGGCAGCCATGATGTGTTCGCGGATGCGTTGCTAACAGCAAATATATCCCAGTCCTAAAACCAGACAGCACTTTGTTGTCGTATTAGTAACTTAATTCTCCCAGTCCCAGCAGTGCATATAGTCTATAACCACTGGTACATGTTAACCAAATTCAACACACACGTATGCACTGTAGACGCGCAGGCAGGTGAGTTGTGTTGCTCATATTATCCCACATTCCTGTGTACACAACAAAAAATCAAAGAAGAATTAATTCTCGATAAAAATAAAAAAAAGAGAACTGAAATGTTTCTGCGTGATAAGAATAATTTTGCTAAAAATTGCTCCAATATTTCTGTTTTAACAAGATCTGCAGACAGTATTTTGTGTTTCATGTCCTTACAATAAACTTTAAAAAGTAATACCGTGATATGCTTCACAGTTTTACAACAAAATATAAGCATGATGAGGTCCCTTTTATTGAAATTTGGTTGGCGTCTCCGTGCTTCCATATATGATAAACAATTTACACTGAAATATAAAATTGAAAGTTGTCATCTCCAATGTGTCGATAAACTTGTACATAATCAAATAACGTGCAATGTTAAGTTTCAGTTTTTATAGCATAATAAAAAATAAAAAAAAGACATACCAGGTATTCCTGTATGAGGTTCCTGCACGCTCGTGCGACCAGCCGGTATCTGATTTCCTGTCTGATAACAAGGGACCCTCAGTTGACATCCTGACAGTGCTCCTGACATATTTGCCTGACTTTGCATTTTCAGAACTTCTCACAGCACTCTGCCCAATCACGGAGGAAGAGTCAAAATCTTGTAGGCAAATGTGCTGGAAAAAACCCCAGACACACTGACTCGTAGTCATGTCTGTTTGCCAACTTGGCCCTTTACAACCTCATTTACACTGGGTATATGTGGATACGCATTGCTATGAATTAATACACTGTCTTTATGCTCAGCACATGTTAATTGGCTTGGTAACTGTTATAGCTGCAGGTGAACATAACACTTACTGTTAGTAACTGCAGAAAAATTATTTACAATGTATAAAAAACATTCATTTTCCACAGTGCAGTTAAAAAAATGTAATAACTGTGAAATCTATAGCCATATCTAGAAGAGTCAGATGTTGCCTTGTCTTATTGAGACATAAGGCATCCATGTAGCAGACTATCCAGTGAATGTTTCCATGAATGAAAGCATTAACTTTCAGTTCCTGAATGAGAAGAGCTTACAAGAAATTTAGAAAAAAATAAAAGAACTGAGTGAAACGTAAGTACGGATTTCTGATATTGTGGAATAATCTGATGATGAGTAATAAAAGACACATGTAAGAGTAGCAGTATTACTGTGTAAAATACTTTGTATTAAAGCCATGCATTTAAATGTAAATGTTAGATGTTTATTGCTCTTTAAGTTTGTTCAAACAGTATCACAGGTGTGCCTCGGTTAACCATTTTAATAAACCTTTTAGACTTAAACACAGAATTCAAGCCAGCATTTAAGCTCCTGATCAGCAGCTGTGCCCTGTCTGGTTTCAGGGGAGAAATATTTCTCCCCGTCAGACAAAGACAGAAGCACTTGTTTCATTATTTCATTATATTTCTAAATAAAAATGCTTAACATCAAATTATTAGCTTTTCAACATGTCCAAAAGATGGTTATGTGTTGTAGTAGGCTGTTTGTCATAGGCAACATCTGTCACTGTTTTCTGGCTAAGATGTGGGTGGCGCCACATTTGCATATTGATATGCTCTCATGACAGCAGGGGGAAAATGTTTTTTAGTGCCACGCAGTCATAAAATGATTTACATGAGGCTTTTGTAAGGCCATGAGATTTTTCATGGATAAAACTTGTACGAAATGTAGTTTAAGGAAACACAGATGAGTTTTAGAACAACACTTGCTGCCAGAGAGGGTGTTTAAGAGTGACTAAAGTACAAGAAGTAGGGTAATTTGTGTTTTATAAATATTTACTGTAATGCTGCATAACAGCTGAAGCTGTAACCCAACTCACCTCATGAGGGTGGGAAGGTCTTACATCGTTGCTGCTGTTGGTGGGAGTATTTTATTTAGGAAAGCAAAGCCTGTCAGTAAGCCTGGCTTATTTTTATTCTTTATGCAGTGATGAGTGAAGATGTAAACTTTCAGCCAATGCTGCAGCCAACCAGAGCACCATTCCTCCCTCAATGTCCCAGGATATCCAGCTGGAAGTTTGTTAAAACACATTATGTAATGACTTTCTAACTGCAAAATCAACTGATCTGATTAAAGACTGAACCACCAGACCTCTTCACCTTTTTAACAAACTCTTTACAGTCCAGCAAGATGATGGTCACATATGCTTTCTTCTGCAGTGGGCTGAGAAACTAGCCAGGGTAAAGACAGAAAGATAAATGCAGAAATAACTAGAAAAGCACTCAGAGAGCGCAAACCTTCGCCAAGGCCTTTAGAAAGTTCCTGGATCCAAACAGTGATCCGGATCAACACCAGAATTAAAGCAGTTCTTCCTGTTCACAATTCATCCTGAAAATTTCACAAAAATCTGTCCATAACTTTTTTAGTTATCTTGAACACAAACAAACATACAAACAGATAAACACCAGTAAAACATAAACTCCTTGGCAGAGGAAACAACTAAATGAATCCTTTTTAAGATGAGTCTGAAACAGTCAGATATGGAAAACTTGAAAACTTTCAAGAAGGAATGTGACTGAGAAGTAAAGCCCTTTACAGCGGACTTCAATGTTTCTTAGTCAATATTTCTTAGAGACACGTACAACTGAGAAATAGAGGATTGATGTCATCTTTTATGGTGTGATTGATTACTTTAAAAAAAAAAAAAAAAAAAAAAAGCCACCATGCTTTCAAAATGGAAATAGAGCCATTACACTGTTTGTGCCTGGATGTAGATGCATTGCAGTGGTTCTGTTAATATGAACAGGAAAAGCTACTCTATTATAGTTCCTATAGGATGAATAGCACACAGTTTTGCTTTGCAAAATTCATTTACCACTTCAGACGTACGGGGTGGGGCAGGTGTTCGGTTTCATGAGGGAAAATAAGCCGCGCTGATTCAACAACAATGGGATTCTGCTCTCATCCTCACGCTCTGACAGCATGAAAAGATCTCACTCCTTTTTTTCCATTTGACTCAACTGGAAATTTATGGATAAATTTAAAACGCACAAAAAGCCTGAAATGACACACTTGTAAGAATATTATTATGAGTGTCTCTAACAAAGCATTATGCAAACGTTCTGTATTTACACTGCAGTTTTAGCGTCATACATGCAAACTGAGGGAAAATCGTTATGTAATCAGGTGGACATACTGTATAATTACAAAGGAAACCACAGACAGCTCCACTTCTTCCCTTTTCCCTTTAATTCTTTCTTCTAATGACTGTTTTTGTTGGGATGTCACCATTATTAGAAATGCAGCTGGAAAACACAGCAGCCACACATGGAGTAAATTAAGGTCAATAAACTAATTTATCCAGTGCAAAATTAATGCAAAGCTCTTAAAAGTTTAAGACTTTGTGTAATTTATTAGAATCCTGCATATCTTTCATCATTTACAGTGTTAACATCACAAAGCTCACTTTATGTTTCTTCTGATCGTTGATATCTTTTCTGATCTTTGATTGGACAGAAAGTCTAAAAAGACTGACAACACACTGCTGAAGGCACATGGTAGGTTATCTTTTATTTACTACCAAAGCAGGTATGAGGAAGGATTAGATGAATTTTTTACACTTCCATTGTATCGTCTTTAAATCTCTTTGTTCTTTGTGTATAAATTCTTTCTGACAACTCAGTGAAAAGACGGCCTGCTTTGTAGAATTGGCTGCGTTTCATTTCTCTTGCAACACACACACAGCAGATGTGGATTAAAGCATCTACATATGTTGTATCACCGCCTCTGACTATTGTTAAAAGACTGTTATTTACTTCCTAATTTCCATGGGAAGGTTCATTTGTTAATGCTGGTATTTTTTATTCTCACTGTGAGCTGGTGATTTACTTACTAGACTTTTGCATTAAAGAGTCGTGGAGTTTTTACCCGTTGCAGGTTTTACCTTCAGCTTAAGGCGTTCAACAAAAACGCAACAAGACCCTTTAATGAGGAGACTTTGATGCCAAAGTCAACATGCGGCTTCTTTTTCATTCTGATCATAATCACCACCAACTTATTTCCCTCCCAAACTTCAGGCGAATACTCCAGACTCCTGACTCCACCTTCAAAAAATGCTCTTCTGCCACATCTATACCTCATGTTTCACATAGAATGAGTTCAATATCCTTAAAGCCAAACATATATCCAAAATAAGATGCATTGTTTTTACTTATAAAATTATCAGTCAGGTAGAGGTACAGTAAGAAGCGCAGCCTTTTATGCTTCCATCTCTACCAGATGGCTCTGGCTCCTCCCAGACAGCTTGGTAAAACATTCCAGCCCACCTCTGGGAATCTGCTGGCTCCTGCACACTCACAGCCGAACTTCAGTCCGAATTTTTAAAGTAACCAAAAGTGGCTAATCTGACACGAAATGAAAGGACTAGTCGTGTTGGTCATGTTGGCCTGCTTTGCCGGTGCTCAGCACCAAGCGCTTATTGACTACTTGGAAAGGAGGCTGCTTGCTATCGAGGTAAGTCTCTCTTTACGTCCCTACTAAGCCCTGCGCTCCAGAGTCCCTCTGAGAGGAAACTTCCAGGGACACGGCAGAGGCAATGGAATGCAGATGTGGATGAAACCTGGGGAGAATACAGGAAAACACAGATCTTTTACATGTATGTGGTTATGAATGTCTTGTTTTAGCAAGTAAAACTGCAGCTCTAAACTTGGGTGTACATACTGTGATGTCCAAAAATGCAGTTTTTACTAGTGACATCATAGAAGTCTGTGATATTTTGTTGGTTATTCTCACAGAGCACATCGTGTCTGTGTGGAAACTCCTTTTTAAAGTGGCTATAATTTATTTAGTGTTTTAGAAACATCTCAGAAAAAGACAACATTCAAGCTTCTAATGGAGATCCTGTCATTTATACTGCAGTTCAGTCTGTACTCTCTGTCACAGTGCATCCGTAGCCCTCCAGGGATTTTTTTTAATGGTTAACCCTCCAAAGTACAGCTCAGTAACAGCACTTTCTCTGCTCAGTAAACTTGCATCACAGTTACTGATCACCTGCAGAGAGGAAATCTCATTTCCTTCATCCACAGCAAAGTCAGGATCTGCTGCAAAGCAGGACCAGTAGAGAGAGCTCGGAGCACTTTCCTGAAAGACACATGAGCATGGTGGATTCTTGCCACGTGTGGGTTGAAGCTGGCTGTTTGAAAGAGGAGTTTCTCCTCATTGTGGACCTACGCTGCAATGCATTCACCATACACAGCCCAGAATTACAACCTTGAGTGCTTTTTAGAAACCCATGTTTAATTACTGTATAAACAAACATCTGTGTATAATTTGCAATGAAATTCAATCAGCTTGCATTCAGACTCAGACTAAACTAATCAACTTTGTTAAAAACAGGACAGGATCTCCCTGTGGCACGAACAGACCACCCGCTACGCCTCTGAGCTGCGGGAGCTGAAACAGCAGATGGTGTCGCAGCTGGAGAGTCTAGATAAAGAAAAAGAAGCACTGAGAACGAATCTGGACAGTGTGGGGACACGTGTAGACCGGGTGGAGCGGGAGCTGGACTACTTGGAGACGCAGAACGGAGCTCAGCCGTGTGTAGATGTGGACGACAAGCTGATAGAGCAGCAGGTGACTCTGGTGAAAGAGAAGCAGAAGACTAAATACTTCAAACTCACAGGTGAGACATGTGGTAAAGGGTTTGTCAGTCAAAAGGAACAACACTTCTAAATATCACCACAACACATTTTCTTTTGTTAAACTAACTGAACTAGTCACTGTTTTTGTTATGGAGTAGTATGTAGAAATTATGCGAGGGGATAAACTCATTTCTTGTGATATTTCATGGAATTAACCAGAAACAAGCTACTCCTGATGGGACTGCTGGTAGTTTTGCAACATGAACTTTGTTTTTTGTTTTTTTTATAAAGCAGGATTAGAACCAGATTAGAACCTTAAAAGCAGGATTATATAATAAATTGTTCACTGACTAACATCATGACCAATCCATGTCATGCATGTTAATGTAAATCCTGAGAGAAGTGACAGCTTGGTGCAAGATTTAAAGCGTATCTACAATTGAACTAACTGGAACTGATTCTATGAGCATAATATAAGTTTGTCTAAACCTGAGACGTGTCGAGGTAGAAACTGGGCCATCAGCAGTTAAGTTTGTTCTCATGTCAAATAAAAGAGTAAAAGAAAATGTCAGAGTGCTTTAACTGTACAAGCGTTGCAAAGTTTGCTGTAAATGTCCATGTCTGTCCCTCGCCTGCAGACTGCAGTGACATGATCTCAAATATAAAAGCCATGAAGATCCTGAAGCGTGTTGGAGGACCTAAGGGCATGTGGACCAAAGACACCAGCAAGGCCTCCGGTAAGGTCTACATCTTTAACGGGACAGCTGAGGACACCATCAATGAGTTTGCCACTGTGCAGGACTTCACCCGCTCAACTGGCATGTCTCTGTCCACCAACCTGAAGCTGCCGTCTGCCTGGACGGGAACAGGACATGTGGTTCACAACAACTATGTGTATTACGTAAGTCAGGCAGAAGAGATCAGCGTGGTTAAATATGACATGGGAACTAAT
Source organism: Telmatherina bonti (assembly GCF_933228915.1). Classification (NCBI taxonomy): domain Eukaryota; kingdom Metazoa; phylum Chordata; class Actinopteri; order Atheriniformes; family Telmatherinidae; genus Telmatherina; species Telmatherina bonti. The sequence goes on along the minus strand of NC_136624.1, from coordinate 33,854,891 downwards.
TCTGTGACAGACAGTGCGGTGTTTCCAGTGCAAGATCACGTTCCTGTGTACAGCCTGACCCCTGAGACGGTGATGGACCTGGCTGTGGACGAAGAAGGACTCTGGGCCATTTACGCCACAAAGCAGAACGAAAAGCACATCTCACTGGCTAAAATGGACGTCAAGTCGCTGGACATTGAGCAGATGTGGGACACAAACTGTCCGAGAGAGAACGCAGAGGCAGCCTTCGTCATCTGCAGCACTCTGTATGTGGTGTACAACACCAAGCAGCCCGGTCGCTCACGACTGCAGTGTGTGTTTGACGTCAACGACATGGTGACCAATGAGGACGCACCGCTGGTTTACTTTCCGAAACGCTACGGATCCCACTCCAGCCTGAAGTACAATCCACAGGAACAGATGCTGTACGCCTGGGACGATGGCTACCAGATCCTGTACAAGCTTCTCATGAAAAAGAAGCTGGAGATTTGAGGGTAGAAGTAACGCATCTTCCGAATCCACTCTTCAAACCTGGATGCAGTAGTTAAATATGTAGGTTTGACACAATGTCATCATACGTCATCACTATATTTCTAATGTAGGAAACCGATTAGTTCTTTCCTTACAAATCAGTCGTAATCAAGCCTAAATAAAAGAAACTAATGTAACATTTTTTTTAGATATATTATGTCTAAAACATTTTCTCATGATTTATTCCTAATCAGACCACACTGCACATCCATCTGTCCATGAGTTATATTTGCTGTTGTTGTCCCAGTGACATCATGTGCTGTTAGTTTACAACAGGTTTAAAAAAATGAAAATATTCCCTTCACATTTGCATTTTGTCTTATTTTCTGGGGAGTCCTTTTAGTTTTGTGTGTGCATTGATACAACATAATGCTAATCATCATCATCATCAACAGATATCACCCTCGAGTGTCACCAGAATGTCAGAATATGTGCAAAAACTCGCTAGCTGGCTGGCTCTGTTGCATTTCCCTATATGACTAAAAGCACCTTCACATGAACAAACAGCACCACTATTTGGTCACATATCCAATATACTGCATGAGTTTATTTATATCTAAATATATCCATTTCCTAGTTTTATTGTGTTTGTTTCCCACTATGATTATTTTTCCTTTATTATTCATTATAAAAATATACATCAAACTAAAGCTGTTCAACAATCAGACTTTGTTTCTACAGTATTTTGTGTTGTTGACCGATTGATGGGCTGATTTTTAAACTGGAACTATAAATTACACTTTTAATTTTAATAAGAAATCTTTTTAAATCTTCAGTGCAGACCCATCACCTCATCTTCAAACACAACCAACATCTCATTGACGCTTTCAAAACTATCTTTACAATTACTTGGTATCTATTTAAGCATTAAATGTTCCATAGTTTCTTTAGTGGCAAAGTTTAACAATGTAAATTATTTTAAGAAAAAGTTCAAACACTTTTACTTTACAAATAGTACGTTTGATAGGTCTGACTGCATTATTTATTAAAGCTTTGTGAGGGATGATTGATTTAATAATAGACGGTCTGACTGGTATTTGCGCTTCACACTGTATTTGGCAGCATCATCATCATCTGATTCCACTTAGCTGGACCGTTTTGGCTCCTCAGCACCAAAACGCCACATTAACTTAACATGCAGATACAAACAGTAACAGTTATTTAAACAACTTTATTTTTTTTCCCAACTGTACATAAACAATATCTATAAAAATTGTTAATTATGTTTGGATAAAATCTATGGTAACAAAGAGGCAAAAACAAATTCTGTAAAATACGGGACATTTCTACATCAAAGCCTCGCTTTCAAACAAAAGGTGCCGTTTTAAAAACCCCTCAAGATAATTTGGACCCAAATTCTGAAAACAGCTGCAAGAAAAATCAACCTGGAGTCTTAGCCGTTTTGGCTGCAGGTGGTCGTCAGTCCATCTCTCCCAGATGCTGCTCCAGGTTACAAATGTCTCCATTTCTTATTTGCACAACTCCCACTAATCTATTTAATCATACTCGCTTCTAACCAAGCGCCTTTTTGAACTTCAGACTGCATCCGAAAGCCAACATATCATTCAAGTTGGGGATTTTTACTGGTCAAACTGACCCGAACTCAAAGCACATCCCGCATCACAAATAATACATCGATTATGAGAGTTGCATGTATGAGGGCATATATTTAAAATTACAGTTAAACACAGAACTGTTAGAAACATCAAGGCTGAAAAATTAGCAAAAGTTTCAGGACAAATAGCTTCTGGTTGGCAAAAGAATCGGAATATATCCGATTGTGTCCAGGTTCTGTCTCCAGTTCAGGCACAGTCCCGCAGCGAGACAAGGTCGTCCTTATTGCTTAGATATTGTTGGTATTGGAATAACCTGATATGCTGCACATGTCAGAGTCTCAGATGAGGAGCTGGCATGGTGACGTCCCGGAAGAATCGATGTAGAAGTGCATTTTTGGCGGAAAGCCTTTTGTTAGGATCATAATTCAGCATTTCCTATGAAACAGAATGAAATAGTCAATAAAAACAGTCATGTTGTAAACTCCTTAAAAGGTAAGAATGGCTCAATTTTAATATACGGAGGATATCTTATAAGATGTTAATGCGTTCAGGCAGTCTTTTCAGACTGTTTTCGTGGCATGTGTGAATTTGACTGCTGTCTAAACTGAGAGCAAAAACTTGAGGGAAAAAATTTAAATAAATTTCACGTAACATTTTTGTTAGTCTTTTTAACCAAATTTCACTAAAACCCTCAATTAAAGAAATCCCTGCAAACCCACCATTTCAACCAAGCACATGATTAAGTAATAAATCTATTAATAAATACAAAATGCTCTCACTGCAAGCAGTTCTCGTCCGTCCTCATCAAGAAGCGGCACCACTTTGGATAAATCTTGCCGAGCCCATTTGGGGAAAGATGGTTTGTAGTCTGGCATTGATGTGACTCCAGGCCAGACTATCTCATCAGGTGTGCCCAAGGTGCGAAAGATTCTGAATAACTGGTCAATCTCTGAGTCACCTGGAAATAAAGCTCTTCTGGTGATCTGTGCACAGAGAGACGCAGGTAATCTCCATGTTAAGACATCAGTACAGCATTGTGCGAAAGCTTCTCTTGAGACAGATGAGGTTAAGTGACCTACCATTTCAGCAAAGATGCATCCCAGGCTCCAGATGTCCACAGCTGTGGAGTAGTATTTACAGCCAAGGAGAATTTCTGGTGCTCTGTACCAAAGTGTTACTACCTGATAAACATCACAGAGGTATATTTGTGAGGGAAATAAACAAAACAAACACCATTTCAGTCATCAAAAACTGCATAAAAAACATGGTAGGAATCAACAGGAAAAACTCTGTGAACCAGCTCTTACAGACATTACAAAAAGAAAAAGTAGTAAACATTTTACTATACTTTGTAATCATTGGTAGACACTGTCGAGATGAAGTAAGAGTCAATTTGCCTGAGGACAAGGTCAATAACTTTACCACAAAGTGTGGAAATAAAACCTTTTGTTTAAAAAGCATATGGACATGTTTAAACAAGGGTAGTGCACACCTTACCTCATGTGTATATGTGCGGACAGGTACTCCAAAGGCCCTCGCCAAACCAAAATCAGCCAGCTTGATTTCCCCTTGGGCGTTGATGAGGAGGTTCTGAGGTTTCAGGTCTCGGTGGAGAACTCTGTGAGAGTGACAGAAGGCCAAGCCTTGGAGCAGCTGGAAAAGATAACTCTAAAAATACAAAATCATATAGGCACAAGTCAACTCCAACATCCACAGAATATGAACTCATAAATTCTTATAAATCTCAAAGAATCTGAAGTTTTGATTACCTTAACCAAAGGCAGTGGGATGCCAGTGACTGTGGACGTGTCCATAAACTTTTTCAGATCCTGGTGTAGAAACTCAAAAACAAGGTAAAGTTTGTTCTCTGTGTGGATGACGTCCCGCAATCTGAAACACAAAGACAGAAGAGGCTGGTTCGAAACCTAATACTGTAATTAGCATAAACATGGTGTAAACAGGATTTAAATAAAGTTGCAACATTTAGGACTTACTTGACAATATTTGGGTGACTGAGTTCTTTGAGAAGTGATATTTCTCTGATGGCTGTGCTTGGTACCCCCTCTGTCTCCCTGGATAAAATCAACAGCAAATCAGTTTTTTCCAAGTTAAATTAATGTCATTTAAACTCATCTGTCATTCCCAGTAGCTTGGATAGTGATAACATGAGCCGACACCTTCAGAATTTCACAATAATGTACAATTATTGTCATGAAAAAGCAGTAATAAATCATGGCAAAATCACTCAAGTCAAGAGACTGATAAGCGCCATACCAAGGATTTGGCTTTCTGAGTGATGAGAAACACTAAACAATAACCCACTGATACAACCTGGCACCATTTTAAAATACACTATTTTTGCACAGAACCACCAATCTAGGCTTTTATTTTCATATTAAAAATATCCCCCACATTTTCAGCAGTGACGTAAGAGCTTATGATCATACTTGCTTGCAGTTGAACGAAAATTTTAGTTAAATGATGTTCAATTGAAGAAATTCAGTATATTTATATGTGACATATTTTCCCCCTTTGTAAGACTTTTATTATAACTCTGTGAAGGGAAGTTAAATAGCAATAGTTGATTGTAAATGCATAAGTTGACTTTAGTTAATAAATACAGTGATAAATCGCTGATCATAAACTGGTGAACTATACAGATAATTAACTATAGACCAATATAAGCATTTCATCATTTCATTTTACGGTAATTCAAGGAAACTAGCAGAGTTTAACTAAAAGGTTTTATAAAATCTGGAGTAAAATGACAGTAGCTGTTAGCATCGCTGACGTTAGCTCGTGATGATCAGACGATAATCAATATATATTTACTCACGTGTCAAGTCTGATTTTCTTCAGCGCAACAGTTTCTCCGGTCACTTTGTTCTTGGCCTTATAAACTACACCATACGTCCCTTCTCCTATCTTCTCCACCTTCTGAAAAGTATCCATTTTTGCACAAGTGCTCGGGGTTTAGCCTCTTAGCAAAGAGCCGTGGCTTTGTGTCGGAGCTAGCAGCTGCTCGGCGGCTAAAGGGACAGACGTCAACGTAAACGCGGGGACCAACATATAATTAACTCCTGTTCCCGTAAACTTCATGCGGTCCAGACACGCCGCTGCTGAAAGACGGGAGTTCCCGTGGAGGATAAACTCTCTCAGGTCTGAACGCAGGAAACAAAAACCTAAGAGACGGTCATTTGTAGATCCTGATGGTTAAAATATCCGTAAATACGAGGATTAGCTCGGCGGTTGCTTCTGGTGAAAACACTGAACCAAGACAACAGCGTTTCCCGCGTTGTACCGGGAGCGTTTGTTTTTGTACTCGGGACACACCGATTACTGGAGGGTTTTTTTTGCTCAGTCTCTTATATCCGTTCGGGAAAACATTACATATAGCAGTGAAATCTTTATCTGAATCAAATATTTTTTGGATTATATTTCAGCGATGTTTGTATTCCTGGCTTCATGGTAAACAGGTATAAATCGGGGGACGTTAACGCCAGGATGAAAAAGAGAAACCAACAAGCGCTCACACTGATCACATGGTCAGAAAGTGATGACGTCAGACCTTACGCTCTTCGACCAGTCTCTCTCTCTCTCTCTCTCTCTCTCTCTCTGTTGGTTTATCAGCGACACTACTAGTAATGTCAGTTAATTTATAGTAGCACAATACTCATTGAATAAGATTATAATTTAAGAACTATCTTATTTGAACCATTTATTTTGTGTTTCCTTACAGGCCTTTTTAGAAATTACATTTTAACTTGGTGTATAATGCACTTGCTTTAGTTAAAGAGAAGATAAAAATTATTGTATCTCTCTTACATACTACTAAGCTAATGTCAGCTATCTTAACTTTACAGGAAAAAAGAAAAAGTACTAATTTAAGCTTACATATTGTTTAATAAAATTTACTAAATATAAGCAATATAAAGTCAGAGTTCTTCACAATTTGAGATAGTTCTTATTTCATGAAAGTACACTTTTAAATATAAAAGGGGGCATACATTCAGAAATAAACAAAACATTAAGCAAACAAATTAGGAGCCATAAAATATTTACAAATAGCCTAAATCAACAGGTAAAAAATCCTTATCTGAAATAAAAACACATTACAAGAAAGCTCTTAAATAGTCTTGGATTATTCAGGAAGTTCTGTTTTCTTAATAATTTATTCATTTGTTTCTTTGTTCACGTGATATAAAGAAGCCAACAGGAGAGAGCAAACAGAAATGCTATTAACATGTTGAGAGGAGCAAACATAAAGCAGAACATACAGGCATCTTTCAACAAGACCTCACAAATCAAACCTCTAGATTTAAGCAATTTTCTAGTTTGTTTGAAGCCTAGAATTTTTCAAAAAGTTGTACTATAATGAAGAAAAAGACTAAAACACTGAAATACATCATGTAGCCTGTGAGCCGAGCAGTTCCCATCATGTCGGAATGAACTGCATAGAATGAAGAAGGGTGACTAGCTCTCTCTAGTGGCAGTAACTCGCCTATGTGGTAAATACAAGTCTCTTTGTTTTCAACAGCGTTGGTCTGTCTGTCTGCTAGCAGCAAATCTCAAATAGTTACAAACAGATTTTGATTGAATTTTCTGGAAATCTCAGACATAAAATAAAGAAAAAGTGTTTAGATTTTGGGGATGATCTGGATCCAGTACTTTTTAAAGGATGTTCACTTTGGGACATATATGACTATTTTTTTTTCATATAAGCTCTAGCTGTAAATGATTTTTTTTTACAATATTTGTTGTCACGTCTGCCCTTTCTGAGTGTTTCTAGTTTAGTACTTTTTCTGTCATTTCCCCATCTGTAACAGCCTGATCGCAGAAAGAGTGCCAGCTCTTATTAACCCCTTTGTCTCTTTATTGTTCCACAGATGATAATTTTAATGGGTTTTTACATCAGATGTTTTAAAATGAGAAAATATGATTATAATTTTCATGTTTGTATCTAATGAAATAAATTATGATGATGCTTCACAACTGAGTGCAGCTCATTTACAGTATGATTAGAATATTTAATAACGCAGTTTGTTGAAGTTAAAGTAAAAGCTGTCTTTTTGTTTTCACTGCATATGGATTCTTCTGGTCATGTGCGTCCCTCTGGCTTTGTGTTTCTCTTGGGCGGCGGATGGATTAAACTTTTCTAAACCTTGGGACAGAAATTAGCCACTGCTTTCTGTATTAGCCCTTCCATGCTTTGTCAGATGCAACAAAGGGCCCAAGCTGGAACCAAACAAAGTACAACCTTGGATGCTTTTATCTCTAATGATACTTTTTTTTCTATTAGACCATCTGGCGAGAACAAAATGACATTGAAGGCTAAAGTAGCTCCAGTTTTTAAAAATACAAAAACTAATTAGCCTGAGCAAGTCGCCAGGAGACTTATAGAAAATACAGCCATGTTATCAGTAAAACTGTTAACTTCTGCTTTGTTTGTTATGAGAAATAAATGTATATTGATCTGACATATGAGCCAGAATGATCAATAAGTCAGATGTTCTTGGCTGCATGAGGAAGATGCCCTTGTCTGCTCAGACATAGAAAGCATTGATAGCAATACTGCACATGATCACAGCTCAGAGGTTTCATACGTCTCAGCTCAGCAGATTTATATTAAAAATGACGTCTCTGGACACCACACAGAAGCTATTTCTCATTTTATTGTATGTTAGGTCATTTACTCTTTCTAGTTTTTCTTCATAGTTCATCAACATATCTGTTAGTTTCTCAAAAAATAATTTGGGATAATTATTTTTGATCAATTAAAAAAGACCCCTAAATGTCTCAATGTTTATTTTTCAGTCTCTGGAATGAGCTGGAGTTTCCTTTTATTCTTCCTAACTTGGAGGGCAGATCCAGAAGGGTTTGTTTAGAAACAATCAAAATGGAAATGGTTGATTTTGAACAATTCTTTTTCATCAATAGGATCTAGATCTTGGATCTGGTAAAAACTGATGTGATGAATGGCTGTTGTTCTTGTCTTCCTTTATCATAATTCAGAATTATGGATACTTCAAGCTGTTTGGGGTCATAAATATCCCATTTTAAGTAGATTAAATCAGGATCAGTTTGTTTAATACATGAGCAATACTGAATGGCAGTTTTTGTGTCTGTGAAGTGAATTTCCTGCATGATCCAGACAGCCATATTGATCTGCTTTTAAATGGCCTTTTATTACTTTTTAGTCAATTCTCTTTGTTCCATAAGCTTGTTCTGCTTTCCAGCTCCACTTTATAGAGCAACCCACAGCTGACTGTGTGGGCAAAAAACTATTATTTTCAAGTCTTGCTATAGAGTTTTGACATCATGAAAATGAATCTCAGTCTCAGGATCTCAAGACCATCACAACGTAGATAATATTCTTTGGAGACTAATGAGGAAAGAAGTTAAAGGTTGGCTATTTGTGGTATGTTAAGTCAGGTGCTCTTTGGGAGGATTTATTCCCTCCTGAAATCTGTTGTGAGCACATGAGGGGTCACATGCAGTGCAGCCTGAACAGTGTCTTAGACATGAGACAACAACTCTGAGAAATCCACCATTCATTGTGATAATAAAGCTTAGAATGACTGTCTTCTGATCAAAACGCTTGGTTGGATGTTCCTCCTCTATGTAAAACAAAAAATTAAATTAAATTAAATAAACAAAACAGTGCAGATAAATAATGTTTGCTGTTTACTCACCTTAACCTCTTTTATAATCCATATTTATTTTATCTATTTAAGCTTCTACAGACATAGTATAATGATCATGCAGTTTTCTTACTCTTGTCTCCAGACAACCAGTAAAATTAAAGCAGTCAAGATATTATTGTAGATTTTCAGCTTTAATTCAAGGAGTTAATGACACTAAAATACTAAATTAACAGCAGAAGTGACAGTTGCTTTAAAGTGAGCGTCACCATTTAAGGATTTTGGGTCAGTGATGGCTTTTATTTGAAATAGTCTTGACAGGAAAGCGGTTGGACAGAGAAGGAAACAACCTGCAGCATTCGGTCCCAACCCGGGATTAAATCATGGGCTGAGTGTGTTGAAGAGCTTTAGCCTCTGCATGGGTAAAACCTCAGCCACTTGAGTGGCCCAGTGCCACCATTCTTTACAGGCTCAAAAGTAATCAGACATATCTATAGTTATAAGACTAGATGTTCTTAATTTGGAGCCAACCATTTCTTCTGTTTTTTCAGCTTTAGATGCTTGTTAGTTGCTTTTAAACAACTAACAAGATCGCAAATGTTAACATTCAGAATTATTTTTCTCCACAAAGCTCATCGTCCAGGAGGGGCTTAAAGTAGAGTCACCATTCTTCCAAATCAAAACTTCCCAGACCGAGTTGCTCAGGCATCTGGGCAGGATGCGTCCTGGATGCTTTGCTGGTGTGGTATTCCCACCAGGAAGAGGTTCGAAGGACCCAGGAGACTCTGAAAAGACTTTGTGTCTTCTCTGGCCGGAGGATGCATAATGTTATAACTCCTATCGGCTCCTCAGAAAGTGAAACACGGCAGCCCACTGCTCTCTAGTAAATAGATGGCTAAGACAGCCAAATTTCAACAATCAGGACTAATAAAGTAAAACTTCTTAGTATGATGTTTTCCCAGGGAGAGCTGGAAGAAGCTACTGAGGAAAGGCTTGTCTGGGCTTCCCTGATCGCTGATGAGCAGTAAAAGATGAATGCTTGTCTTGAGTTATCCATGTGCATTAGAAAACTCTATTCCAGTTTCACTTATGGAAACTCTTGCTTTCTCTGTCAAAAAACTTTCTGATAGAACTTATATGTCTTGTTTTAGTTTGTGCTTCAGTGTATGAGTTTTTTTCCTCTGTATGTTCGGACCGCGTCATTCTGGCGCGGCCCAGAGTTACATGACCTTTTTTTTCCTCGACCCGCCTCTCATGATCCTAATGTATCTCTGTTCTTATCTATTGTAAGGCAGCGCCGGTAAACTGGCTGCACGGCCTAAGCTTAAGCTTGGCTCTGTTACTCTTTTGTCATTAATGTTACAAGTCTGTATGTCAAACCTTGGACGAGCTGGGTTGAACTCTGAATTTCCCCTCGGGGATGAATAAAGTATCTTTGATTTGATTTGATTTGATATACACGAACAGCCACAGAGCATTTCGCTCTCAGACTGCAGGTTTACTTGTGGTTCCAGAGTTTCTACGAGTACGATGGGATGAAGAGCCTTTGGCTATCAAGCTACGCTCCTATGGAGCCAGCTCCCAGTTTGGGTTTGGGAGGCAAACAACTACCTTTAAGATAAAATTTTTAGATTAATTTTATAGTTAGGGATGGTCTAACCATCTCTTATGTGCTGCCATGGGCTTAGACTGCTGAGGAACATCCCATAATGCACTGAGCACTTCCTCTTCATTTCTCTGCTCGTTTTCTTCTATATAGAAACACATGGCAGTCATGGCATCATTAACGTATTTCTCCTTATTCTGCAGGTCTTTCTGAATAAAAGTTGCAGTGCATGTAGGTCTCCTTGTCCTGTCTTCCTCATTACAACTGGACGAAGCAGATGACTGCCTGATGACATAGCCCTGAGCCGGGTTCTGCCAGAGGTTTGTCCGTCCTGTTAAAAGGGATTTTTTTCTGTCGCCCCGTGTAGCTCTGGATGGGGATTAGATCCAAGTTGAGACTCAATGCAATCTGCTGGTTTTTCCTTAATAGACTATTTATTATGAATCGGCTCAAATTGATGTGACTGTAAAGAGCCCTGAGAGGACATTGTTGTGAAGTGACGCTATACAAATAAACTTGGATTGGGTTTAATTGATGTTGCATAAAACCACAGAATGGTTTAAATTACTTCTGTAATAAAAAGCATAATAAAGCAATTTTTTCGGAGTTTACAGCGTTCATGTTGTTCATCTTAATACAGTTTTTTCTGTAATGGCACCAAATGCTTAATCTTTAAGTTTTGTCAGACTTTATTTAAACAATTCCCTACTGACATAAACAGCATTGATTTAATTGTAAAATGCCAAAAGCAAATAAAATATTTTGCATTCATCCTCACATTTTTCCCAATGAACTTTCCTTTTGACCCTAATTTGCTGTAGTTTGTATAATTTTATCACAACAACATGCTAATTGCTTTGAGAGCACAGAACAAAAACTTCAAACAAAAAACAATGTTATAGAGTAACACCTAACAAAAAATAATTAACATTTAAGTAATTAACAAAAAAAAAAGACTCAGACTTTGTTTAATCTCACAGTGAAAAAATGACTTGTTATGATGTAGAGTGAAATTTTGAGTAACTTTAAAAGGTAATTAAAGCTACATTTCTCTTTGGATGTGTCGCTTTTAAGACGAGACACTGGAAACTTTACCTGACTTATGATAATAATTATTAGATTGTTTATATTTTTACTCCATTAATCCTGAAGACTGGATGGGTTTTGCTGTTCTTGTCAGTCTTTAGGCCGTACAGCAGTTCCTCAGTCAGACTGAGGTTTGGTCTTGAACAGAACCATTCTCCCATCTTTCTGTATTTTCTCTTAATCCAAACAAGCGTTGCTCGGTGGTCTCCAGCCATACATACATGATTTATCTTTAAACAGTGGCTTTTCCTGGGAATTAGTTCTGGCTTATGCATAAACTCTCCAACCTTTGGTATGAAGCTTTTGCCTTGCTTTTACTTCTCTAATAATCTTACTTGTCTGGATGTTGTTTTTTGTTGGCAAGAAATAATTTTGGAAATTTAAACAAAATGTGAATTTAATAAAGGCATACCAGGTGAATTAAAGTCGTTTTAGGTATTTAATAATATTATTCTATGGTTTTCTCTTTCTGAATGAAAGTTTAGATTACAAAGGAAGGTCTGAGCATGTGTGTGTGTGTGTGTGTGTGTGTGTGTGTGTGTGTGTGTGTGTGTGGCTGCGAGTGAGGAGTCACTGATCTGCAGCAGCCTGAGGTGAACAGCAGGATGAGGAAATAAAAAGATGCTATTGAATGGGTGCCCACACACTGATCTTGTGATGTCCATGCACACATAGTTGTGAGGTCATGTTTCAATCTCAGGCATAACTCAAGTTTTCCTAACAGTTGCCTTAACAATATCCTGAAAGTATTCTGTGATTTTCCAGTTCTGAATTTTAGAATATCTGTCCAATGGTTTTCATTTCAATTGTTAACATGCACGGCATATTTTCTTTCCTGTAAATTCGTGTTTATCACCAGAGCTGTGCATCAAGTCTAACTCTAAATGTGTCTTAGCAGTAAAAAGAAAAGAACACAGTTCATGTTATTTTTTTTAATGTAAAATCATGAAAAATCTTAAAATGAAACATTTTCAAATGAATAAATTATATTAAATGAATGAAAAATACTTTATTTATCCCAGAAGGAGATTTAAATTATGTGTAAGTTGTTGTTGTTTTTTATTATTTAATTAAAACAACATAACTTATAACAAATAAAACACAGCCAAAGACGTGCAAACTGAGCCCAGTCTTTTCTTACTGAGGGTGGTGCCAGTTTACAGACTCCCAGTGATGTCAGAGGTGAAAACAAATTTTATGGTAATTCAGATCCAAGGCCGTTTTAAAGAGAGCGAGATGCTTGGAAGGTCTCTGGGAGTTGTGTTGGGATTTAGGACTGCAGGGTGAGGATCAAGGCTCAGAAAGGAGACTGACAACCAGACACAGGATGAAGACTGTGGTGCTTCTCGTTTTGGCTTTTAGCTCAGCCATGGCAATCAGTAAGTACATCTGATAAGTCTTCAATTCAGCTGTTTAGCAGGTGTATTTCTTTACAACACAAAATTGGTACAATCAATAGTTTTTATGTGCTTTTCTCTGATTAAACATAAAAGTAACAATTAAAGCCTTGTTAACAAAAACAGAACAAAATTTAGATTTTTTTTTTTCTGTTTTTCTTCTTTGTTCCTCACGTTTTTACATGAAAATGCTAATTTCTAGTACGTTTGGAACTATAGAAAAATAATCAAATTTAGAAAGAAAAAACATTTATCACTTACAAATCACAAGATTGTGTGGACATTTTATGAAACTATTATACTTTATATTGTTTATCTATCTATCTATCTATCTATCTATCTATCTATCTATCTATCTATCTATCTATCTATCTATCTATCTATCTATCTATCTATCTATCTATCTATCTATCTATCTATCTATCTATCTATCTATCTATCTATCTATCTATCTATCTTCCTTGTTAGTTTTTGTGTTAGCTTGTCATGGTTAGGATCAGAAATTGAACAGTAAACTGAGGAATCTTTAATTTCACACTTATTTCATGCTATTACACTCAGACAGGGATGATGTGTAAACTTTTGCATGGTAAATTATGCCATTACAGTATTTCCTCGGGGCATTCTGCAGTAGTCAGATTGGTCCTTCAGTCATTGACAAGTTTGTGTTGCAAGTCAGGAAATTAGACTATATTTCCTGACCATGTTTTTCTAATAATTGGAGAAAGTTATGAATTAATTAGTCAATTAAAATTGAAAGTGTTTTAGCTACAAGGATCTCCTGGTGTCTTTTTCACCCCCACTTACTCACACATCACGAGCTGGGAACAACAACCGATGTCTGGGAGCCCTCATTCCACACACTGGGATTACTGATGTTGCTGCTCAGCTGATAGTCACATGAAAAGGATTGAGGGGGATTGGGGGCCGTGTGACTTCCACTACCAAGAACACCTCTCACCCCCCTACACCAGAAACATGGTTCCTTTCCTTAAAACATTGTGTAAATTCTACAGTTTATGAGTGCAGTGTAAAAGGTCAGACATCTTTAACTCTACTGAAAGACCCTCTGAATGGTGAAGACACACTAGACTCCAAACATCACTGTCACAGATAAATGAAGTATTTTTTTTCAGATTTCGGCAGAAGTTGCTTTATTTGACACTTTTTTAACCAATTGTTTGATGACTTTATGATACTTTTTGTAGGACAAAGAAGTAAGTTCACACGTTACCGATCATGGAACTCTCGGATGTATCCGGTGTGGCAAGACGGAGACCCAAGATTCAGAAACTGTTGGAACGGTGAGAGATGATTTCTTTGTCTGAACCTCGTGTTATTCTCTCTGCCAACCCATCTGAAGATGTTAAACTGTTTGCAACATATATTTGCAGGTGGTGAAGTAACCTTTGATCTTAAGAACGACGCGCCCACCCTAACAGGAGCCAAAGCCACCTTCACAATCAATCTGAATTTCCCACCGAACCAGACAGTGCTGCCTGATGGACAGGTGGTGTGGGCACAAAACTGCACCATTGATGGTAAGATAACTTCTCCAGCGATGCCACTGTGCAGGGGGAGTGTTACTGGTTACTATGAAACATGTTTTAGACTTAATCATCTTTTCAATAAGTTTATTTTTGTTTTGAAAATCCTAATTATTTGTATATTTTATTTAAAAATATATGATAAATCTTAATGAATATGTGCATGTGAACATGCAATTAAAAGCTCAATCTAATTTCCATCTTTATTTAGTCAGCAAGATGATAAACAGCTGAAAATGTTCAATATATCATCAGTTTGTTCCATAAAAGTAGAAAAGAAAGCTGGTAAATCAGTCACAGTTGGTTTTGATATTTCACATTTTGGGTGGAATAAAATATACTAATTTAACTTTATCATGTATTGTCAGAGAGATGATTACAATGACAATGGTGACTTGGATGTTAATGATGATGGGTTAGTGATGATGACTTTTATTCTGATTGGTAGTAGGCTATTGGTATTTTTTTTAATTAATATTAACAATATTTATTAGTTATTTTTAGTAAAGATTTACATATTATTCAATGTTAAGTTTACAAATTTATTATTAAAATGAATGTTTATATGATTATTTTTAGTGAATAAATGAGTGCAACAATGTTTTACGTGACACTTGAACCACAACTTAACATACTTCGATGGTTCTTGTATTTATTCCCTGATGTTCTCCTTTGTTTTGAGGTTTGATCATTTCTCTGTCCCCTGCATCATCTATGTTTCAGTATTGTTTCTAATTTTTATTTTCGAAATAAAGTAATAAAAAAAAAAAAAAAAAAGCGATATTCTTTAATGTAGAGTTATATTACACGCCAGTGATTACTAGTATGTTAAATTACTGGTTGCTAGACATTACTATTAATATTTACCGTCCCACACTGTTGTTTGTTGTTACATGTAAATTGTTTTATAAAGTAAGAGCATTTTCTATTTTGGCTTCTTTTTAGTGCATGCCTTTAAAGCTTCATCTTAAAGTTTTTTTTTGTTTTTTTTTATGTTTCTATTACTAGTCTATGCTCTGTTGCACCACTGCACTAAGAAAAATTTCTAGTTTGTAAAACCTTTCACTGACAGTGGCAAGAAAAACTGATTCTGATGACTTTGTTCAGGTCGCCAGTATCAGGAGGGCGAGGCTGTGTATCCAGACCAAGACGATCAGTGGACTGGAGTTTTCCCTGATGGCACGCCTTTCACCAGAAGCCAGAACAGGAAACCCCACTATGTGTTTGTGTGGAAGACTTGGGGTAAATAACAATCAGTTTGTTTAAAATTCATGTTGATTTTTGCAAATATTGTGCATTTTGAAATGGATGTTGTATCATGGCTCATTTGAGATTAATACATTTTAATACATTTCCGTATAGTCAGTGTGTGATTTATGAAAAAATCAGAGGGGGGGTGTTTTAAAAAAATCTTTTTTTTAAATAAAATAACTGGCAACACGTTATCTTTCATGCAGATTTCCTCAATCCAAACTGAAAGAAAAATCTGGGATAATAAAAATTAAAGTCAGTATAATGTTCCCAAAATTTTGGCCTATTTAAAAGATTCTTGTGTTTTTAATGCCCTTACCTATAAACTTAGCAAAACAGTCAGTTATGGGGAGGGATCTCAGCTTTGTTTGACCTTTTCCCCGTGTATATAGCTTTTTATATAGCTTTTTGACTGCCTAGACCAAAGACTGGATCATTAGTCTACCCCCCACTGGGATAGAAAAGGAATGACCAGAGGGGGGGGGGGGGGGGGGGAACATTGTCTAGAGCCTCATTTTCTGTATTATCAGCTAAAAAGTGATTAAAGCATCAAAGTAGACTAAGATGCAAATTTGATAGTTTACTCTGCTGCCATTAAAAGAGTTTATAAAAGAGAGCTTAAGTGTTATTCAAGTAATCCCTTCTCACCAACGTGTGGAGTCAGATACATCAACTATACACACACACACAGACACACACACACACAAACAGACTTAGGAAAAAGAAAGAGAAATGCATGCACACACAAAAGAAAAAATGTGCTAGAAAGAATACATATGTGTATTTTTGCTTTTGTTGATATACACACAGTTATCTGGCCCTGGAAGTAAGAAACTAACCCACTTTATTTTTCCACTTCACCAAGTTACCCTCAGTCATCAAAGCATTTTGGTCTTTCAGGGCGTTACTGGCAGGTGGCAGATGGTCCATCTTCCTCACTCACCATCGGAACAGACAATGTACCTTTGGGCTCCTACAGCATGGAGGTTGTCATCTATCATACCCGAGGAAGAGACAGATTCGTCCCTCTCGGTTACGCCTCCACTACCTTCGCCATCACAGGTAACCACTTAACACATTAAACGTTCTTACTCGAGATGAAACAAGTGTTTCTACAACTTTAGCTCTTCTAATAATGAGTCCAAACCCTTTGTTCTGTCTTTAGACCAGGTTCCATTCAGGGTTTCGCTCGCTCAAGTCAATGATGTAAATCAAGCCGACCAGAACTTCATCCAGAACCAAGCCATCGCTTTTACCGTCACACTCCACGATCCCAGCCAGTATCTGAACAACGCAGACGTCAGCTTGAGCTGGGACTTTGGTGACAACAGTGGGACACTCATCTCCAGGGAGCGTACTGTCACACACACATACCTCTCTGTGGGAACTTTCAAACCTCAGGTGGTGCTGATGGCAAGCATCCCAAATGGATGTGGAAACCCCACTGCTGGTAGGACTTTAAATGACTTCATTTATTATATACAGTTGTGCTCATATGTATTCATCCCCTTTCATTAAAGAAAAGGTTGAATTTACAACAGTCACTCAAATAACTGGAGACTTAAAAAAGGAACAATAACTAAAAACTTGCAAAAAATATATATAATTTAGTCATATAAGACCCGTTTTTTTTATTTTTTATTTTATTTAATTGAGTTGAAGAAAGAAAGAAAAAAACAACAACAAACAAATTGGTCCTGGACAAATTAGAGCACTTTTCTGATGAACAGTGGGACAAAATACCTGAAGTAGAACCAGGTGAAGCAGAAGTCTGACTGAGAGGAACAGAAAACACCTGACTGTAGCAAAAACATTAAAGGATTGTTCAACAAAATATTAGTTTATGAGTGAAGTAATATGTAATAAATTATCTTATTTGTTTGCGTTTTAATAAAAATATTTCTATTGAACCAGAATTAGAAAATAATGTAATGATTTTCATAAAATTTTTATTTATTATTACTTTAGTCAATTTCAGCTTATTTTACAGGCAGCTGTTTTTTTCCTTCTTTAAATGTGGAGTATGTAAGATTTTCAATATTAAAAATATTGTAGGTTTTTTTAAAAATATGTAGGTTCCAGTTTATCCATATTTGATGTGTTTAATTAATGACAAAGAACCTTCTTAAATGTTTGCCTACCAGTAAAAAAAAAAAAGTGCTTTTTTTCATTTGTCATTAATTAAACTTGTAATTTAATAATGCATTAAATATGAACAGACTGGAACCTACATGTTCAAAAAACTTTCTAATTATGATTGTAGTTATTTTATTAGTTAGTTTATTTTGAAAATATTGAAAATCTTACATACTCCACCTTTAATGAAAGGGCATTAATAAATAAGAGCACAACTGTAACTTCTATAAAACTGCTTTACTTAACAGTTTTACGTATTTCTTTCAGCTGTTCCCGTGGATGCGTCTGCTGCTCCAGCTGTAGTTGTCATCGCCTCCACCCCTGCAGCCGTACCAGCTGCACCAGCTGAGGGAGGGGATGCAATTGCTCTGGATGTGCCTGCCTCTGATGCCACTCCACTTGCTGTTTCTGTGCAGCCTGCTGACGCAGCCACAAACACAGAAGATGGCGAGCCAGCTGCTGACGCTGACACCGACACGGAGGTTGTAGAGGTTGCCTCAGTGGCTCCTGCTGTTGTAGATGCTGCTGCAGAGGAGACAGATGCTACGGTGGCAGAGGTTGCCACCGTCGTCCCCGTCGCACCAGCTGCTGAAGAGGCAGCAGATGATGAAGCAGCTGCTGAAGACGACGCTGCTGTTGTGGAAGAGGCAGATGCAGCTGCAGAAAACGTACCTGCGACTGATCCCGCAGCTTCAGCTGCCCCAGTTGCAGGGGGAGAAGAAGCTGCAGTTGAGGTTGCTGACACAGTCACCGTTGCAGCTGTGGTAGATGCAGCAGCTGCAGAGCAAGAGGCTGCAGTCACTGCTGCTGCTGCTGCCGTGGAGCCTGCGGTGGCAACCGCTGCTGCCATAGAGGTTGTCCAAGCGGAATCTGAAGCCCCAGCTGATAACGTTGTAGCTCTTGCTGCCACAGAAGCCACAGCTGTAGAAGAGGCGGCACCAGCAGCCGATACGGAGGCCGAAGTGCAGGAAACTGAAAATGTGGTTGCAGCTACTGCAGCTGCTGCAGCTGCTGCGGGTGAGGAGTTATTAAATAAAAATCCCCACAAAAAAAAAAAAACTAAAAATAGTAAAAACATGGCTTTTGAAAATAAGATACTAACATCCGTTTTCTTTGTTTTCATTTGTTTTTAATGCAACAGATGAGGACGAGGCTGTTCCAGCTGAAGGTGAAGTTCAGGCTGAAGTGGAAGCTGATCCAGCACAAGTTGCCCTCGTCATTGCCAAACGACAGGCACCAGAGCTGACAGCTGACTGCACCATCTACCGCTACGGCTCCCTTGCCACATCTGTAGACATTGTCCGTAAGTGTTATTGTGCCATTTTAGGCACTAAACATTACAGCTAGGATGATACCACTATGGAAGCGATCTCCAAATATGGTTCTCAAAGGACAGAGCCCTGCAGGTCTTGAATGTTTCCCTGCTACAACACACTTTATTCAAATAAAATTGACCTCTATAGCTTGTTTTCAACTTCAGCAGGGACACATCCAACACCTGCAGGATACTGAGCCAGGAGGACCAGATTCGGAGATCCCTGTACTGTGGTATAGTAAAGAGGATAAGGGTTTTAAAATGTTATTCTCTTCCCAACATGCAGAGGGTATTGAAAGTGTAGAGATTGTCCAAGTGTCAAATGTTGTGTCACTGGCGACTGAACTGGATCAGAATGCTGTGGATGTCACCATCAGCTGTCAGGGAAGGTGGGTTGCATTCTTCATATAAGTAGCTAAATAAAATCAGATATCACAAACATTTCCTCTATTCTCACTTAAATATTTCATAATCCAATGTTTTATGTTTTGGCACTCTTAGCAATCTAAATGACATTTTTAGACAAAACAAGTGGTTCAAATGATTATGGATCAGTCTTTTATGATAATCTTTTTATGCATTTGAGGCCTTCTGATGTGTAATTTCTTATATATTTCCGTCAGTTTAAATTCAATAATCCTCAAACATTAGGCTACTTCTGCTCTTTTTGTAACGTTTTCTTCTTCTTTTCTGTTTCCTTTAGTCTGCCAAGTGAGGTCTGCACTGTCATTTCTGATGCTGACTGTGTCTCACCGGTTCAAACCATCTGTAACGCAGCGACACCCTCTCCAGACTGCCAGATGATCCTTCGTCAGTTTTTTAATGAGACAGGAGTATTCTGCCTTAATGTGTCGCTGACCAACGACGTCAGTCTTGCTGTGGCGAGTGCTAGAGTCAATGTGGCCGTAGGTGAGTGGGTGAAAAATCATTCAATGGAAACTAAAATGACTTTGAGTTATTTTCTCTCATTTGTAAAATGATATTAAATTTCTTTCAGCCTCTGGTGGCTCCCCAGCTGGAACTGCTGCAACAGTACTGGGTGTGATGGTTCTTGCCTGTGTTGTTTGTTGCGTTGGTTTGATGTACAGGTGAGTGTGTCATTTCAGGAATATTGTGGTCAAAATGAGAGACAGCCTAAACAAGAATAACATAATTTATTAGATTAATAAACTTGTCTGCAGAAATGCTGCATTCATGGCAGCTCATTTTCATTATGTTAAAAAAAAAAAAAAAAAAGGCAAAAGATACTCTTCAACATTGAACCCATGACACAAGGGGCATGGGTTCCATGCCCTGATCCATAGGCATGGAACTAAACTGAGAAGGACTAAACTGAGTACCCCTGATCCATAGATCAGGGGTACTCAGTTTAGTCCTACAAGGGCAGCAATCCGGCAGGTTTTCCATGTATCCTTGCTCCATCACAGTGGACTCCAGCTACTGAGCCATTGCCCAGAACCTGATTAAGCTCCGTTTAATATGAGTCAGGTGGGTTGAAGCAGGATTACATGGAAACCCTGCTATATTGATATCTCAGAGGACTGAACTGAGTTCCCCTTGCCTAGACTAGAAGGCAAGCTTTAGAGCTCTAAAATGGCCAAATCTGCCCTTATTGTTTGTTCTGAGACAAGCTAATCCCCTCTTAGTTTAGGGGTGTCCAAAGTCGGTCCTCGAGGGCAGCTGTCCTGCAGGTTTTGGATTATAAATTCAAAGTTTCTGAAGTAACTTATGACTCAGGGGTGCTCAAGTCCGGTCTTTGAGAGTTACTATCCTATGTTTTGCTTCTTCAACACACATGAATCAAATGAAAAGCTCATTACCAGGCTGCTGCAAAGGGTTGATGAGGGAATTTCAGCCACTTGGTTCAGGTGTGATGGAGAAGGGATGCATCTTAGAGTTGCAGGACGATAGATCATGAGGAACAGACTTGGGCACCAGTAGCTTGAATACAGTGTGTTTAGGGTTAAGAAAAACTGCTTTTAAAGCTGAACCCTGAATTTACATGACTGTGGTTTGACAAGAGGGCAAAATGTTCATTCATGCAACTGACTGTCATTAAGGTACGGTATGTTATTTCTTTTTAAGCCTTCTGGAAGCAGTCGTCTAAACCAGTAAACAATAAAAATTACTTTACACTGCATGGCCTAAAAGTACTTGAATACTAGAATTCATTATAATAAAGGTGTGTTTTTTTTTTGGTTTTTTTTTTTAGAATTTTGTTAGCTTTTGGCCTTTATCTCAAATTTAGAGGATTGAAAAGTAAAACGTATACGTGGAAATAAAGTAGTCCACCAAAGAGCTACGGATAGGCCACAACTTAAGCCTTCTGGGGATTTGCAGTCAGTAAATGGGGTACCCAGTCTACCGAGTTATCCAGCAGCACCTCATGGATCGTCTTTCTCAGTTACATTTGGCTTTAAGATCTGTTCTGCTTGTTTGTTTTATTTCTTTTTACATTTGTCTATTAAAATGGTTGTGGTTACAACTCTGTTTTTTTTTCTAAAATTGGGTTTGTTGAGCTTTTAGTTGACATTTTTCTGTTTACATGTTTGTATAAAATGTGTATATTGATAGAAAAATCCTGTGGCAATCACCATACAAACGTCAACGCGACTCATTTGCCCCACATGCAGGCAAAAGCTGGGATTAAGAGATTTCGTGTTAAATTTCTTTATATCTGACTCCCATCTGTCATGTCTCCCAATAGGCGCTTCAAACAGTACCAACCGCTGAGGGAGGATGGTGCTGCTGATAATGGAGGCAGCTTTGCAGTGACATCGGTGCCCTTGCTGTTGTGGAACTTGTTGAGTCGACAGTCACCAGGAGAAAGCCGCCCACTTCTTCAGGGAAGGATTGTGTAAAAAATCACCATCAGTTTATGCAATCAGCATGTACAACATCTGCTAACACATCACACTCTCTGTAGTGGTACTGTTACTCCCAGCCCTGAAAGTAAACCTGACCCTCGTATAACATGTAAAAATCTGCAGTTATTTCTGTCACAAGTAAAATTCTATTTATTTCGTTCTATAACGTCACTAAAATCGGTAATTAGAATTAATCTGAGCCATAACAAAGATCCTCTTATTTGTGGCCTGCTTTTACTAAACCTATTGGCAAATCGGTGTTAACTCATCTCAGTTCAATTTCTTTAAGATGACGTTTATCATAGAACATTGTGTTTTCTACACTGAAATGAATAAAATGGTACTGTATCACCATCATGTCTTTTTTTTATGTGTTTTGTCAGTTTATTCTGAGGTGAATTAACATTATTTTACATAAACAAGTCATTAAGCAGCTAAATCGGAAGAACATTTTCAGTCTGGTGAATTAGTAACTTTTAGAAAATGAATAAAAACTATAGGTCTACACTATATAAGTCCATAAATGAACAGAGGCTTTGGCATGACTGCAAGTATGCATCAACTTCTGGTAAGTGAATAGTTCAACCAAACAATTAGCAACTTAAAAACGAAGACATAATAAAATAAACATGCAGTCGTGGTTTTATTCATCACCAAACTGTCCAACTAGGTTCACACATCAGAGCAGCAGGAGGCAATCTGACATACACAAACTTTATATAATTACTGATATAAATTAAGGTTAAGAAGTTAATTCATGCATTTGACTCATTTCTGTATAAATGTGATAAGTTTAAGAAAAATTGGAATGTTATAGATTAAAATACATTAATCTGGTGCAAAATACTTCTGCTCCTCATTATACAAAGCCAAAAACTGAAATTTAACTTCAGAGGTCTTAAAAGTTGGATTCAGACTAAACTTCAAATATCGCAAAAGTAATTAAAATATTGTGGAGAGTGCGTGTCTCCGAAACAGACGTGTTTCCAGCAAATATATTGTGACATTTTGAGCATATCTGAACATTAGGCAGGACATCTTAATGTATATGAGAACTACAGCCCTGATCTAGTTAAACAACCATAATGATCAGCAAACTGGCTCTTCTCTCCATTAAAACACGTATTTATTAAGAAGTTGCACGTATTTACAAAATGCAGAAGGCAAAAGATAACTCACTCAGGGATCTGCATTAAGCAGTAAACATGGAACGTTGCAGAAAAAAAAAAAGACATATCAACATAGTAGTACATAGCACTACTAATATATAACATAGTAGCACTTAGAAGAGTTTGATCCTTCTGTCGTTGTGTCATCTGGCAAAAACATCAACTAAAGTATCAAGGTTGACGCCCTTTGCCCTTTTTGACTTAAAAACACCCGAATTACTCAAACGTTCACTCATATTTGTTCTCAAACGAG
The DNA here is from genome assembly GCF_933228915.1 of Telmatherina bonti. NCBI lineage: Eukaryota > Metazoa > Chordata > Actinopteri > Atheriniformes > Telmatherinidae > Telmatherina > Telmatherina bonti. Next base: position 33,831,557 of record NC_136624.1, on the reverse strand, counting down.
TTTTGATCAGTTTAAGTCCAGAGAAACTACGCTCACAAGATGCTGCGCTAACAGCTAGCGCAAGTGCAATTTTGCATGGTTCGTAAAACTCCTCAAAGACCTCACAATATGGTTTATGATAAACAGTAAGTTCTAAAACTAGAGGGTGTTTTCTCCCCTTTAGATTTCTGCCTCTTAATTACTCCAGTAAGCAGCTTCATCTCAGATTTCAGGTCTTCTGTGTTGCACTTTTACTGCACAGCAAATGGAAAAACATGCTCTTCCAACACAGAATGTGGGACTATTCAGGGGTGTATCCCGTACATTATAGCACGTTTCTTTAGAAAAGCGCTGCTTTAGCTAAGACAGAACAGCCTCAACAACTGGAATAAATGATCCCAAATGAAATGACTCCTTGTCTAGACCCTGTCCTCTTAAGAGTGATTGGAGTAAAAATAAAATCATTCAGCCTCGTGCTTGGAGTGACTTTGTGAGCGGCAGCTGAAACACTAACTTAACACTTCAAGTTCATTGCCTCTTCCCATGTTTCATCAGAGTGCCTCATTTACCTTAAAGCTCTGTAACACGTCAACAAGAGCATCTACAACTGACACCGCAGTCCCTAAATTTAGTTCAGTCGACAGTAGAGACTCTGATAGAAAATGGATTTCACAAAACATTTGAGTGTTTGTTACAAGAAAGGTAACAAATTTCTCATCTATCTGAGCTAGCAAACCCCTTGCATCGACTCAACGGTCACCACCTCCTTCTAACGAAAGTTCCTTAAGAAGATGAGTGATTGCTGGTAGTCTGTCTTTAACAACCTCACATGCTTTATATCTGCAAGCCCAACGTGTCTCTGTCAGCCTCTGTAGCTCTCTAGGGAACCCCTGGTACATCTCCTGCTGGATTTCCAGCCATCTTTGGTGATCCAGACAGCCTTTGTAAAAGGAAAAAGAAACAGGATGCTTAATTGATGGACTTAACACAATCAACTAAAACCAAATTTAAACAATGGGCATTACAGTGCACATAAAAAAACCTAAAAGGTGCCTCAAGCTTGCACGTCTGTGTTCTTTCCTCTCATAACAGAAGCACCATCGTATGCTTGTCCTACCAAGTGCTTCCTGTAGTCAAGGCCATGATTCTGTAGCATCAGGTTGACTTTTTCTGTGAACGCAGCACCGTTTAAGCGCTCTGCTGCTTCAAAACTTAGGAAAATTTCATGCACTACCCCATCATAATAGTATCTAATAACCAAAACAACTGTTCTTTCTTTTGTCTTGTCAACCATAATACTGAAGGCTTCACTTTGTTTTACTTCACTTATTATTTCGGCTCTGACCATATGGCCCAAGTAGGTTGCCTTTTTGGCACTACTCTTTTTTTTTTTTTTTTTTTAAATTTTGGGATCATGCTTTGCTAGGTGTTCCATATAGCAAGAAAATTTTCTTTATTGTGCCCTTCAGGTTCATTGCTTCCCATCTGTGCTATGTTTTGTGTGGTTGTAAGAAGGAATGTGTCTGCTACACTTTTTATATATTCTCTGTTTCCTTTCACAAATTTCTCATACCATGCATTCACTGAGGTTGGTAGAGACTAGAGAGCACTCACTTTCAAGTGTCTTCTTGTACTCTGCCCACGCAAGCAATGCATTACAATGGGGCTCAGATTTAGCATGGGCTGCGAATCCCCCCATCAGTAGTAAACATTGCTGTTTTCAAAATTTTTTAAACCACTCTGATGTGAAAACTGTATCACCTGAGCTGGGAAGACTAAAATGGCGACAGCAGGAAGAGTCTGTAAGTTGTGAGTACTCCAGCCACTTATGAATGGAGAACCACTTGAAACTAAAGCCCCAACTCTTGTCGTCTTACAAGGTCTGGGGGTAAAACTTCAGGTGTGGCTGTTTTGGGCCATCTGCTTGTGACTGGGATATATCTGGAATGACAGAGAAAACCCATCATAATAAAAAAAATCTGATGGGACCTTATTTCAGAAATGAGCTGCTAAACATCAATCCTACCATCAGGACAACATCATCCTCACCTGCTGGTCCTTCAATGGGTCCACCACCTGGAGACCTGGGCTGGTCAGGATCCAGCTGCACTGATCTCGTTCCTGTAGGAAGGATACAAAAGAATGAAAATGAGCTACATCAGGCATTGAATGCTTTATTTGAGGGGGGTAGGAGTTTTATAGAAAAGATAGGAGAGAGAGAGAGATGGGGAAGACATGTAACACTTATTTAATTTCACCATTAACACTTCATCCTCACCTGGTAGACAACGTGCAGGTTCATAAGAAGTTGATTGTCACAATCAGCCTTGCTTCCTCCAACATTGCTGCTTGCCACACCCCTAATCAGTTCACTGCTCTCCTCTGCCTCTGCCACCTGTTCACAATCCCCATCAGTTCAGCCTGCACATATATGCAGCCTCCACCATTCACTCACTGCCAGATTGTCATTGCTCTCATGCCTGACCTTCCAGCACTCCGACCACAATTGCCTGCCCATTACCGACCTGATCTGTCCCCGACTTCCGCTTCCTGCCTTGCCCTTGGAGCCTGCTCCCCAGTGGTTACTGGGTTTCTGTCCTGGAGGACCCCCAACCGTGAGTTGTGGATCTTCACTCACCTTGTTGTGCTAGGTGGCTACTCTGTCGGCCCAGAGGAAAGTTGCTCTGCTCTGCTCATTGGGAACCAGAGTTCAACTCCAGCACCGAACCTCACCAAGTAGCTAAAATAAAGACTGTTAACCTGCCCAGATCTCTTGTGCTGCTTTTGGGTCCTTTCTCCGATCATTTCATTGATGGCCTAAAGTGGTCTGAATCCTCAGATTGAGCCCTCTACTGTAAAAGATAAGTAAATAACTTAATGACTTTGATTGATCATCATATGGATAAAAAAAACAGAGCCTGCTGTTAAAATAAGAGGATTTATCTTTAGAGTGTTACTACAGCCCCCAGATTACAATAACAGGGTATAAATGTTAAACTATTTCTCAGCAATAGCACTCAGAGTCCTCTCCTATTGAATGGATATAGGTAGGAATTATATTAAACATTAGGAGAAGTTCTTGTCAACACATAACACTCAACATTAAACTGTAGATTAAGCTGGAGAATAAAAATAAAACTGTTGTTGAAGAAACACAAAAATTGTTAATATTACACTCCAAAGAAAAGGGTTCAGGATTTTATAAACTGTGATATTGTTCTGATAAATAAATGTAATATAACTGGTTTATAAATCAGGGATTTGGATTGATTTAACTTACCTTCAACTGTAGTCAGTGTCTGGCTGCCTAACCTCCATCACTGTGCAGATCTCCTGAAAAAATATCCTTGGGAAGCTTCCTCTTGTCTGCAAAATGATCATGTTAGCACACGGTGAAAATTTAAATCATGACGCTATTATAATAACTTCTGTATAATGACAGCTGTCTGGGCAGTGGCATATAGCCAGCTAATGTGAGCTAGCAAGTTCGCAATGTTGTAAAAACGTTTTCTATCTAATGTAGATACAGCTGATATCACTATTGTCTAGCTAATCTGAGCAAACGTTAACTTGTGAATGGCTTGATTTAATGAATACCGGCTAAGATTAGCTGGGTAAACCAGCATCGGTGGGTAGCGTTAGCCCAAACAAAGCCTTGGTAGCGTTAGCTCATCAAAAAGGAACAATGTTGTTATTCATTTAGGGTCACCTACATTCATATGCCAAAGATAGCCATCATCCCAGTAAATATTTAAACACTACCGTGAATTGGCATAAAACCATTACACTGAAGTGATTTAAGTTTTTTGATATACTTACTGACGACTCTCTTGTGCTGCTTGCGTCCATCCTACTATCGCATGGCAACATCACTATTTGATCTTCCCGCTTCCGTGGCCTGATCATAGACATATGATCATAGACCGGTCCTGATCTAAGTACCTTCATAATTTTTGTAAAACAAAAAACTAAATAAACAAAAATTAATTAATAAAGATAATATTACAATACAATATTATAATACAGTATTATTATTATTATTATTATTATTAATAATAATAATAAATTGTCGGACCCTATGTGAGGTGCCCTCTGCGCGCCTGATTGAAATACACTTTTCTTTCCGTTTTTATTCGCGTTTGTACGGAAGCGTAGAGCTGTCATCCTCATGAAAAAAAGTTATTACGTTATAACGTGATAGGTTTATTGTAAAGACGTGAGACTATCACGTTATAACGTGATAAGTTTATTGTAAAGACGTGAGACTATCACGTTATGCCGTGCCGTGTTAACAGTAAAAAATACAATATTTGCGGGAAAGTCCACTGGGGTTGCCAGCTTTTTGTTCAGGGTGGCACTGGCCACCACTAAAGATCAATGGTTATCGGAAAACCACAGGTCTTTAGGTAAATACAAAGAATTTTAAGCCACATATTAAGAATTATATACAAAAACATCATTCAAGGTTTATTGGAACATTTAGCTGGTTTTTAACTCATTAGCGTCACATTTAAAGAGAAGTTAAAGGTTGGATATGGAATATGGCTACAATAACGACATCTAGTGCCTCTAGGTTGTAACTGCAACAACAGATAAATTATTCCACCGTAGGATTGCCAAGTTCGCTGCCCATACGCCAAGTGACCAGCCGCCCCTATGTCCAGTTACAAATCGTACAGGGTACTACCTTTGACAACAATTTATTTAAGGTTGGCCTTTCTAGTTTCCTTTTTTTTTTTTTTTTTTTTTTTAGATGCATGTAATTTCTGACAGCTGTTGTAATAATGGTAGATATTTTAGATTTATGTATTTGCTCTGCAACACACTTTGAGATTAAGCATTTTATCACAACAATAATACATAATACTCATTATGTACACAAGGACATTGATAAAATTTAAATTTCAAATTGAGTAGTAACAATTCAATTCAATTCAACTTTATTCTTATATCGTCAAATCACGGCAATGCCATCTCAAGACGCTTTACAGACAGAGAGAAAAACATAATGAAAGCCAATTCATAATAGCCTATATAAGGAAACCAACAGATTGAGTTGAGTCCAACTCAATCTCCCATCCTGAGCAAGCACACTGGCAACAGTGGAAAGGAAAAAACTCCCCTTTAACAGGAAGGAAACCTCCGGCAGACCCGGCTCAAGGACAGGCAGCCATCTTGCCTCTGCTGTGTGGGGGGAAGAGGACATAGACATCATATATATGTAGACGCCACATTGTATCACGGCGCCTGTACGAGCTGACGTCTCATCGCGCCGCCATCTTGGATGGGTCTGCCTTGCGCCTCCAATGCATTTATTTGTAAGGTGTAGGTCCAACCACAACAAGAACTCCACGGATTTTTACCTGTTTTTCCTCACAGTTTGGTTTGTGTTACAAAGGGCAGAGATATTGTTATGATACAGATCATTGTAAAACATTAAAAAACAACGTGCTTTTAAGTTAAAATATTTTGATAAGTCCAATAGTTAGGGATCACTAGCTGTCTAACTATCCCTTTGTTATGCTGCGATAGGTTTAGACTGCCGAGGGACATTACCTAGTACACAAGGGCTGCTAACTTTCCAAAAACCTTGAAATAAGATTTAATGAAGACAATCCAAATTTTGCTGTATACAGAACAGCAAGACATTAGACCCAGGATGTTTCATTTTATGTAGGTTTAATAATAAAAAATAGCACTCAGAAGTAACATTACATTATACACATATATACATAATATATATATATATATATATATATATATATATATATATATATATATATATATATATATATATATAGTATGTATGTATGTATGTACGTATATATGTATATATGAAATGAAAATTACTTTATTAATCCCAAAGGGAAATTCAATATTATAGTATATAAAAATTAACTGGAGGAGGTCTTGTTCTGGAGGCTGATGGCCGCTGGCAGGAATGATCTTCTGTATCTTTCAGTCTTACATTGGACCTGAAGAAGCCTCTCACTGAACACACTTTGTTGTTTCATCACTGTGTTGTGGAGAGGGTGTGAAGAGTCCTCCATCATCTTCATCAGCTTGTGCAGCATTCTTCTTTGGACAATCAGCTCCAGCGGCTCCAGAGTTACTCCAAGCACAGAACCAGCTTTCTTGATCAGTTTGTTGATTCTCTTCAAGTCTCTGGTTCTGATGCTACTACCCCAGCAGATGCTGCAAAGCTGACTGCACTCTCCACAACAGACTTATAGAAGATATGCAACATCTTGGTGCAGACGTTAAACCATCTCAGCTTCCTTAAGAAGTACAGTCTGCTCTGACCTTTCTTGTAGATGTAGTCAGTGTTGCATTTCCTGTCCAGTTTGTTGTCCAGCTGAACTCCAAGATACTTGTATTCCTCCACCACCTCCACCTCCTCTCCCAGGATGGAAACAGTGCTTTGTTTATTCTTCTTCCTCCTGAAGTCAACAATCATCTCTTTTGTTTTGCTGCTATTTAATATGAGATGATTGTCACCGCACCATTTAACAAACTGACTGACCATTTCTCTGTACTCTGCTTCTTGTCCATCCCTGATACACCCCACAACTGCAGAGTCATCAGAGTATTTCTGCAGATGACAGGACTCAGAGTTGTACTGGAAGTCTGAGGTGTACAGTGTGAAGAAGAATGGTCAGAGTACAGTTCCTTGTGGTGCACCAGTGCTGCTGACCCCCATCTCAGACGCACAACCTTTCAGTCTCACAAACTGTGGTCTGTTTGTGAGGTAGTCATAGATCCAGGTGGTTGTGGAGGTATCCTCCTGGAATTTATGGAGCTTCTCACATAACAAAGCAGGCTGAATGGTTTTAAGCCCACTTGAGAAATCAAAGAACATGACCCTCAGAGTGCTGCCTAGTGATAATTTAGGTTTATTTTATTCTTCATTCATTCTTTGTTAAATGTAATGTCTTCTCCCCACTTGTTGTCTCATGATTGTCCTTTGTGCAGTACATTAAATCCTCCAGCGCTCTGCTTTGTTACTCATATATGCTATGCTTTTTGTCTACTTCTACTTTTTAATCCTGTGTTGCCTCTACTGGGTCCTTGGTGTGCAGGAATAATTCTAATAATAACATAATAATTCTAACAATTCACTTGCATTCAGGAGATTATTCACTGTATTAATATCATTTATCAACCAATTATGTAGAAAATTGTTTTTTTTTTTTTTAGTGTGCAATATATACGCGTTGTTCCACAAAAAAGAGTTTTGTGGGGAAACTATGTTGACGCTGCAGCAAAACTCGACAGCGGAGACCCATCCAATATGGCGGTGACACTGGTTCACTCTCCAGCGCTCAATGAGACGTCTTATATCCCCCCCCCCCCCCCCCCCCAGGGGGGGGATATAAGAGTGATGATAGACAGTGGATTGATATTAATATTCACACTTATTGCTGGTTTTATGGTTGTCATTCATGTTTTTTGTCTTCCTGTCGGTGCTCCTGATGATTCTATGCTTTGTTGTTTTCACAGAGAGCTTAAAGTTTAGAGTTAAGTTTCCTTGATAAAAACTCCCCGCCTCTCTATTCAAATGTGCATCCGATGTAATCGACACAACATGGATGCCATTCTGCATACCATGATGCAGGGAACAGAATTTTTTTTTTTTTTTCATAAAAAAAAAAAGAGAGAAGAAAACAGAAAATCAAAACGTTTGGTATTATGTTTAGGTCATCATAATGCCTTGTGCAGCCTCAGTCCTTCTGCACTATGTTCTATGACACACTGCAGTGCAGAAATAAAGGCTGACGTCACTGCAGCAAAAATCTTTAATGGAAGAAGCAGGTCTGGCCAACATGGCATGAAGAAACATATGGATCAACTGAGAAGTGAAGCAGTAATGGTTTGCATTTATAGATAAAAAAAAAGTTAATTCTAAATTTTATTGAAGTCTTAGCTCTTAAATTTACTATATTTATACAGTTGCTGTGGAAAATGAGTATTTGATATAACTTGGATTACAGGATTTTTTAAATAACAAGTCCACATAATTTAACATTTGTCACCTAAACATATTAAGTCATCAAGAGGCAGTTTGTATCGGCATGTGTCATTAATGCATTCAGTACTTCAACAGCAGTCTTTGAATGGGTCTCTTTACTTACATCCACATGGATATTCATCCAGCTGCCTTGTGGAACAGTGCAGCGCTGCATTACAGTAATTGCCTAACACAGCCATTAATCACACTCAACCAATAACATGTCTCTTTGCCGCATTTACATAATGTCGTTCAACCCTCTCTGCTTACTTCTGGCTGTACAACCAAGTACTAACCGAACAGCCCTTTTGGGAGGCCTTCATTTTTCACAGATGACCTCCACCTCAGCTCTGACAGTCCCACAGCTTAGTTACTGCATCACCACAAATCACCATCACTGTCAGAACAATCCACCCACTTATAGCACCAAAGAAGGATTCAAGAAGTTGGAGGATTTTTTTTCTCTGTCACTAACCTTTTTTAAACCTTTGTCAGCTGTGAAACTGAAGAAGAGCCAACGAGTCACTACCCCGGCAGCTACACAGCTCTGATTAATTAGAGTGTCTTTTCATTACTGGCTACTCCCATAGCAACGGATCTTAAAGGCTGTAGTTACCTTCATCTGTCCTCAGTGAAGCTTTATTATTAAATACCAACAGAAAAGAAAAAAGAAAAATTAAACAAAAAGCAGAATTCCAGCAAAGAGCCTAGTTTGAGATGAATGCCACCATTTCTTTTTTTTTTTTTTTATCAACTTTGTTTATATCTTTTGCATTTTACAACTTGAACACACACATACACACACTCCCAACCACCATATTACCACCTACCCCTTGCAAATACAATAATATATATATTTATTTTTTTAAAAAGTCTGGAATAACAGAATATCTATTGCTTTGTCATGTATACGTCCTACATACCTACATAGGTTTAGACATTGCTATATCAATTTCCCTCTATGACATATCTATAGCTGTGTTATTAAAGCACACTAAAGCTTTAACATAGTGAACAAAAGGAGACCAGACGACCCAAAATTTACCATTTCTCCCTGCTACATCTCAATTTCTCCAGTTGCAGCACGGAAAGCATATCTTTGATCCAGCTATTGAATGATGGTGGTTTGTCAGATTTAAAAAGAAGGAGAATGGCTCTGCAGGCTATCAGGGACATAAAGGCAGTTGCCTTTGCTTGTAGTTTGGACACAGCAAAAAGGTGGGACATTTTTCTTACAGACAATAGAGATGGCCAAAAAATGCCTGTCCAGAAACATCCTAGTGATTTACAGTTCCAGAACATATGCCCTAGTGTGGCTGGGCTTTGGTAGCATCTCAAGCATGCACCACTGACGCTGGGATATATCTTAGCAAGCTTTTCATTTGAATAATGTAGATGGTGAAAAACTTTAAACTGAATAAGATTATGCCCAATACAAACAGAAGTGGCATGGATCCACTCTAGACAAAGCTGCCAAGACCTCTCTGGGAGATCGATACCTAGATCCTTTTCCCAAGACAGTTTAGTTCTGACCCATGATGGTGGATTCGCCCCTGGAAGCTTGTTATAGATTTTGGAAATATTATCTTTTGTGTATGGGTCTAGGGCAAGTATGTCATCCATTGTGTTGTCCTGATGAACTTATGGGAGATTAAAATGCTTGCAAAAGGATTTCCTAATTTGAAGAAATCCAAAGAAATGAGGTTTAGGGATATCGTATTTTCTTGGCAGTGATTTAAAGGACATTAAGGCTCCTTCAGCTAAGAGGTCCTTAAAAAAGACCAGTCTGTGCCAAATTTGATATTCCGAATCAGTTTGGGACGGTAAAAAGAGGTGGTTACCTAACAAAGGGGAGAATAAAGAATGATGGGTAATGTGAAAACGTTTTCTAAACTGAAACCAGATTTTTAGGGAGTGTTTTATGACTGGGTTAGTGAGCTGAGGGTGCGAAGGTGCAGAGATTGAAGAGCTCATTAACGAAATAGGCCATATTATTGAATTGCTCAATTCCATCTTGGACTAGATAGGATGCTGGTCCCTACGCCAAGCGGCGACCCAGTATAATAACTTACTTATGTTTGCTGCCCAATAATCAGTAATCAGTGAAGTTGGGTAAACCCAAATGCCCTGCTGCCTTTGGCATCTCCAGGAATGCTCTTTTCATTCTTGGAACTGTCTCAGACTATACAAATGTAGAAATAATTTAGTCAAGAATATTAGAAGGTCATCCACATATAAGGATACTTTGTGTAATTCACCATGTCTCCACTGACTTTGTTTCTCATTCTTATAGCAATAGCTAACGGTTCTATGGCCAGGTTGAAAAGGAATGGTGATAGGCATCAGTCCTGTCTTATTCTGTGATGTAGCTGGAAATAGTCAGACATTGTGGAGTTGGTTCTTTCTAACGCAAGCAGTGAAAAGTATATTGTTTTTATCCAGGATATAACATTGGGGCCAAAACCAAAGTTGTCAAGAGTAATAAATAAATATTCCCACTCCACCTGATTACATGCTTTTCAACTGGGTCGGGTTGTTGGGTAGAGTGAGAAGAGTATAGAACATTAAGCAGACGGCACATGTTGTCAAATGAGTGTCTCCCAGGTACAAAGCCTGAATGATCCTGGTGTATTATTTTTGGAATCACTGTTTCAAAGTGACGAACTAATGCTTTATTAAGAATTTTATGATCACAGCACACAAGACTTATCGGTTGGTATGACTCACATTTACAAGGATCTTTTTCTTGGGTATAACAATGATGGTTGCTTTGGTCATTGAATTGTCATTCCCTGCGGTAGCAATTTCTTCAAAAAGTTTACATAAAAAAGGGGACAGTTTAGTAGAGAAAGTCTTGTAAAATTCTTCTATAGGTAGCCCATCTGGGCTGGGTGTTTTGCCGTTTTGCATAGATTTTACTGCTTGTGCAATCTCTTCGCTAGAGATTTTAGGGTCCAATCTAACTTGGTCTTCTGGGCATATTTTTGGAATTACCAGAGGGTTGAGAAATGCCTGGATCACAGACGGGTCCACAGAGACTTTAGATGTGTAAAGACTGGAATAGAATTTCCTAAATTGGCCCTTTATAGTTATTGGGTGACTTGAGGTTCCCTCATGTTCAGTGTGTATATCATTATTAATCCGGACAGCTGAGGGCCTTCTGAATTGATGTGATAACAATTGCCCAGCCTTGTCGCTATGTTCATAGTTATTTTGTTTGGTTTTGAGAAGCAACCTCTCTGTCTGTTTAACAGAGAGATTATTGAATACTGATTGAAGTAGAAGTGTCTCTTTGTACAAGTCTGGTCTTAGGGAGGTAGCATATTTATTGTCTATCATTTTTATTTGTTTCGATAGTTGAGTGAGGCGGCGACTATGTTCTCTTTTCTCATACGCAGCCTAGGAATTGATCTGCCCCCTCAGGTAGGCTTTTAGCGGCTCCCAAATGGTAGTGTAAGACATGCCAGGTGTGCTATTAGTATCAATGAGCTACCATTTCTCCAATAACCCCCAAATGCAGCCTGGAGAATGGGGCGGGCCTGGATACTGGGCGGAGTTGGATGTCAAATGGGCGTGGTTAGGGTTAGGATTAGTGTCAGGATTAGGGTTAATCCAATCAAAATGTTGAGGGGGCTGGGTTGGACATCCAGTATCCAGCCCCGCCTCATTCTCCAGTCTTCAGCCAAGACCCTCAACCCTCTATGCTTTATCAAGCTATTCCAGCTCTGACTCAAAAAGAAACTACTCAAAAGCATGTATAGCTGTTCCCAGTGTTTTATGAAACAGTTTTATTTCAGAAAGGCTAAAATTTTTATTGAGATTTGGCAGACAGCAATAAAAACAGACTATTTTTGTCTTTATGAAGTATTCTGGGCCTGATGTCTTTCCACAATCATTTTGTAATATCAGTAAAGCTTTAATTTTTTCTCCAAGTACACAGAATGGACAACTGCTTCCAGTGCATCAGTCAACACACTCTAAATAAGTTTATTTTCATTATTACTTGCATTAACACTGATCATTTTTGGTTTGTCTTTACTGGAATTCAGTTTGTGTGCAGTATTACTCTGTGCCGTTGTGAGTGCTGACCGCTGTTAAAATTTGATCAGATTTCCCATCAGAGCCACACCCAACCCTCAGATTGTATGGAGGAATATAAGTGGATTGCATCGCCCCATAATGAAACCATACCTCAGTATGTTTATTCCCAATTTTCCCATATTAATGAGCTGTATAAATGGCTCTTTTATGTGAAATTTGACACACATACTGTGTTGAAATGGAAACAGATATTCCAGACTGACAGTGCTGAGGAAGCAAAATTGGATTCAAGGCTCCTGTGGGAATTCTCCAAGAACCAGAAGGATCATCTGCTAATGGTGACATCTGGCCGAAGGTTAGTATTACTGATATGATTCAAATGAGTAAATAAGACTCTTTTCAGTGTGTTTGTTTCTCTTTATTTCTCTCTTTTTTTTTTTCACATTAAGAGTGTTTCTACTATCAACACTGTAAATTTGGCCATAAAAATGTAGGTAGTCCTAATAGAGATAGAAATTGATCACAGATGCCACAAAGGCAGGATGTAGAAAGTGAGCTTGTGCTGTGTAGAGAGGGAGTGAGACAGGGTGGGTCAGAGGGGGAGGGAAAGAGAGGAGAGAGTTACTGACCATAAAACGGGTTGATTCGATTGCAGAGCTTTGTCTAACAGGCCATTTATTACACAGAAAGCCAGACTACAGTTATAGCAACTGTGCAGATTTCAAAATAAGGCCAATTGTTTATGTATGTATGTGTATGTATGTGTTTGTAAAAGTCAATCAGACAGAAACAGAAATTAGTATACTTTTATTACAGAGTGCTGAAGATGCTAAATCCAGAAAGGAAAATAGATGGCGGGATCCTAAAGTAACCACAGAATCAATTAGAAAATTACTGAACTTGAATACAACCTGCTGACTGGTAATAAAATATGGAAACAGATCAATAAATATGACAAACACATGTCATGTCAGTTTGTGAGATACAGGAAAGCATGAATAGAAATGACTCTATTTAAAGTACCAAATATCACTTGGGATACAAAGGGAGGAATGTGCCACGCCCAGGCGACACAGAGCATGCTCTGTATTACATCAACTTTATGCAGCATTGCTAGCTTGTCTGCAGACTGCAGTTAATATGGTCAAAAACTGACACACAGGCTGCAGATGCTGCTCCACGTTCATGCAGAGAAAGCCAACGTTAATGAGGGATTTTACTTTTCACTGGCATCATTGTTCACTAAAAGTCTCCTCGTGTTGTAAAGAAAGCCGAAATCAATGAATGATTTAATTTTTCTTCTTTTATTTATCAGCTTTGTGCTTGTACTTTACAAAGCTTGCACATAAATAACTATGATTCTAATTTTTAATGCAATTTCATTGCCTGTTGCCCTGTTTGACTGTTTAGTTGGGTTGAACATATTTATGTATTGTTGAAGAAACTGATGCCTGAAAAAATGTGTAAGATAAATGGTACACACAAGTTAAAGAACTTAAGGGATTTCTGGTATTTTATTCTATGAACAATGAAAAAACTATAAAAGTTGTAATACATTAAACACTGAGTAAATAAAAAAGAAAGCCCTCTCATTGTGCTCATCATGAACCTGCCATGACAACAGTCATCATCTGTAATTAGTCTTATATGTGGATGCAAAGTCTGGCTGATCGAAAAACTGCTTTTAACCTGACAATCAAACAGCTATCTGACAACTCATACTCCAACAAAGATGATAGAATATTGTGCTTTTCCAAAGGGATAAAATAACTGCAGAGTCATGGCTCTGCCCCAGACGCCCAGAATATCAATAAAGTATTCCATTACAGTAAAAGGAGAAACAGACAGAGAAGCAGGGAGACAAATGGAGGTGGAAAAGAATTAAATCAATGCATTCATGTGATTCACTTTAGGTTAGAATTTCAAATGATCGTACTGGGAACTGTGGAACCAAACTTTTTACACGGGTAATAGTGATCTTAAGATAAACTGTGTTAGTCGGAGTAAAGTCAAATAAATGCATGTATAGCAGTCACATGGAGACACAAGACTGACTGAGTAAGCACCTGACAAAGTGACAATGAGGATATAAATCAGAGAAAAGAGGGGGGGGTGACATATTTAGTTATCAGAGCAGTGATGGGGAGGCCAGTATGGATTCCTGCCAAGTGTTCTGGTTAAAAGGATGGAAAGTTGTGACTGAGACAGAGCTGATGAAAGCAAAGAGAGAGAGACAGGGACTATCACTGAGGGGTAGGGAGTGGCCAAAGCTTGTAAGCTGAGTGATTGAGAAAGGAAGGCTACATGTGGGTGGGGTGAGGAAATATGAGGGAGGGGGAGTTGTGATGTGATGGGACTCAGTGCATAAAAACCCTCTGCACTCTTCAGTCGGATGTCCTGTTGCTTCAGGAGCATTTCTCAGCCTTCAGCTTTCCACCTTTCCCAGAAACCAGAGCAACCATGAGCCATTCTTCAATGCATACCTCTACCTCTTACAGGCGCACTTTTGGAAGCCCACATCCCATCTCAATGACCTCCTACTCCCCCGTGTCCTCTCGCATGCCCATTTCTACAGGGCGCTACATGCGTTCAATGCCACCCGTGATGGCATCCCGATCTACCGCCTACCACCAACAGCGTCCTCGCCCCACCCCCCAGCCCCCTCGTCTCTCCTACGACAAGGTGGACTTCACCTTGGCCGAAGCCATCAACCAAGAGTTCCTCACCACCCGCAGCAATGAGAAAGCCGAGCTGCAGGAGCTCAACGACCGCTTTGCCAGCTTCATCGAGAAGGTGCGATACCTGGAGCAGCAGAATAGTGGACTTCAGCAGGAGCTCAACCAGTACAAGGGCCAGCAGCAGCAGGGCCAGCCAAACCGGGCGTCTGAGCTCTTCCAGGAGGAGCTGAGGGAGCTGAGGCGCCAGCTGGATGCAGTCGGCAAGGAGAGGGACCAATATCAGCTGGAGAGGGACAACCTGGCCGAAGACCTGGCCCTTCTCAAGCAGAGGTTGGGATCTGATAGATAGACGTATAATTGTCTTGTGATTCAAATATTTAATTGTTTTGTTGTTGCTGATCAAATATTATGTCTTGCACCTGCGCATCTGTGTGAGTGAAAGTGGTTACTATTTTTCATTAACCCTTTATCAGGCAAGGGACTATTTTTGATCACTTTGTTCTCTTTCATTTTCAGCATAAAACTTTTTTTTTTTTTTTAATCTAACAACAGAATGAAGGTCTTGGTTCATTCCAGAAGGACAATTTTAGGTTTAAATTCTAATTTCAAGGTATTTCATTGAGTGCCCAATAAAGGGTTAATGTTTTTATAACATCCTTTCCATGGTCTGCTAACTGAAGGAGTATAAAGAAGATGAGCATGCGCTAAATCCAATAAAGTTGATGGTTTTGGGTGTGGCACAAGAGCAGCATCATGGCAGAGGATGCTACACTCTGCATCATCTGTGCAGATTACATTACTGGATGCCTCATGAGCTGGAGAGGTCAATCATCCAAGCACACGACAGCAAAACAACAAACCGAAAACAGAGATTGATGCCAAAATTCAGTCACGGTTCCTTAGATAACAAAACTTTATAGATTTTTAGGAACACTAAGACAATGATGTGTGCATGGAGATGAGGGAAGAAAGGAGGAGGCTGAAGGGACTGGGTGATGGGTGGGGTCAGCAGAGAAACTGGAAGGGAAGGAAGAGGACATTGGACAAGAGGAAAAGAGGGTTGGGTATCAGGCATGGAGAGAACAGAGTCAGGAAAAATCAATGTGATTCAATGACTCCATTAGGTGTGTTTTCAGTGATGGGATGGTGCCAGAGAGCCCATTAGGACAAAAGGGTCCCACGTAACGCAGCATGAATTAAAGATGAGGAAGCAGGGCCCACTAATCTACTTTATGTCCAGCCCAGACAGGACCTCTGTCTGACAGAATAAATGGAGCAGAGTTCAAATGCACGTCTGCAGATTCAGCTGATCAATCAGGAAAAGGTAGCAGAGAAGGATCAAACTTACACATAATCCATAATGCTATAACTTTTGATAACTCATCATGGTGAGTACTGGATTTCAAAAGAATTAGGTGGATTGTAATGACAAGAAGTCTAGATTG
>NC_136624.1:33689642-33815206 GCF_933228915.1 Telmatherina bonti | reverse complement strand
TTTATTTTTTATTTAAATAAAGCATAGAATATATTAAAGAAGGGCAATATAAAATCCCTGTTTGAAGAAAAGTTTGTACATTTTTTAAAAACAGAGTTAATACATTTGTGCATTCATTAAACACATAGAGGTACAAAATAGTATCTGTGTTCATGACCAACTTCATTGATTTTAGATCATATAAATTAATTCAGAATCTGTAAAGAAAAGGCGGTTGGCTGCTTGAAGAAAGGTGAAGACAAAATATGATTCCTCTCATTATTATTCCATCTTATTTGTATCCTGCAGATTATTGCTCAGACGACGTTCAGATGAACGTATGTGGTCGCCATAAAAGCCAAGTGAACAAAGAGCAAAAATGACAAACTCTTTATGTACACATACAGGGGGATTTTTCTCTGGCTCAGTAACCCACTCCCACATGCAGTTGACCTCAGGATGATACGTTTCATTGGAGACTATGGGGCCGTCCACACGGGAATGAATTGTAGTAAAACTGCTTAAGTATTTGAGCGATCTGCCCTTTCATCCACACGAAGCCGAGGATTAGCCTTCATGAAAACGATTGTGTCTTAAACCAGGTACAAAGGTGGGTTGGCTTGAAACATCTACCGTCTGCGTTCGATCAGGATGGAGTCTTGCGCACGCCTGGAAGTAATTAAATCAATGTGACAAACACGCACCAAACACAACTTAAATAATGGCTTTTTGGGTATGTAGTCCAGCGTAATACGAAGCAGCAGCTTGACTTCTTCATCAGTCCAAACGAATGTTTCTCTTTTGGTTTGTACCGATTCTTCTGCCATCTTCATCTAGTGTGAACTCCCTGCAACACACAGTGAGCTTTTATCTACGCATGTGTACGTCTAGTTCTAGCTGTTAATCATCCCATTGCCCCCCCCCCCACAGCCTTGTAGTGTGTACTACTGTGGTTTCATTGGGATGGTGAAGCCTCTCTCCTGGTATTTCCCTACTTATTCACACCTGAACCGACTTCAGCACCGTGTGGACATAGCCTTACTAATGGAGCTGATTACACAGTAATGTGTCAGACAGGACAGAGTATATTGATCACCAAAAGCTCATATCAATATATGCATTAGAAGAAGGTATATGAGGATCAACTCTTCAACTTTAATATGACAGCCTTCTTACAAGAAAAACTTTGCCTACCTACCAGCTTTTGTATGTGTGTGTGTTGATGATGCTGACATGCATATTTTTAAATAAGTTTATATTTCATAGTTGATCAGAACCACTCAGTTTTTCTGAGAATTATGTTTATTTGTAACAATTATAAAGACTTTCTTTTTTTTTTTTTTACTTCAAGGAAAGGTACTCGGATTGTACTGTGGACGGAGGAGCAGGAAGAAGAACTGCACATGCTCTTTGAAGAGTTCAGAGACTCTGACGGTACGAGAAGCTTTGGTAGTTTAAACAGCTGACAGACTAATGAATAAGTCTGTCTCTGCTGAAGAATCTGAAATACTGCAGGAGTTTTGGAACAGCTTCTAAGTGATCACATAAATCACTATGTTTACACAGATGTGCTGGGTAACATAATGAAGAAGATCACAGCTAAGCGGTCCCGTGCACGTGTGGTGGACAAGCTGCTCAGTATGGGTTTGGTGTCGGAGAGACGAGAACTTTATAAGAAGAGAAGCCGTGGTTCTCAAGGAAAACGCTCTGGACAGGCAATGGTACAGTTACTTTATGTGTTTATGTACAGGGGAGTCTGAAGAATTGCTAGATATAGCGCCAAAGTGCTAAGTTTTTAGCATCTGCATATCAGGAAATTGACAATGTTAATGTCTGTTTTCATGATTTGATTCAGTCATCCACTATAATTCATAAAAATTATCAAAAAAAAATTTACCCTTAATATTTGTGGGACAGGGTGTGTGTTTATACTCCACACTGAGTGTATTATGTTTTCCGTTTGCAGACAGAAGAAGACTTCTTAGCTGAAATAACCCAGGGTGCCCTAGATGATTCAGTGGACCGAGATGATGATGATGATGATGAGGAAGAACAGGATTCTGAAGACAGCGGGGAAGACGAAGAGGAGGAAAGCAAAATTTCCCAAAATGGTGGAAAGAAGAGCCAAAGCGTTCACTACACGGTGGAGAAACGCGCTGACGTAGGTGCCATGGTTAACGCGCTACATGAGGAAGGTGAGCTGAAGGTTAAAGTACTGAAAGACTGCAGAACCACATAAATGAATCCACCAATCAGTTGGTGGATTTATTGTGTTTGTAAAAGCCTCGGTATCATAAAATGAGTTCAACATTTTCTCCTCATGCCTCAACATTAATCTTTTTAATTATTTCTTTTAAATAAAAGGCCTGTCTGGACCCTTGTTGTGGCTGCAGAACTGCCTCAACAAAACAGCAAAGGACCGAATCGACGACGGTGAGTATCAACATGGAAAAAATATTTTGTTAATATCTCGCTGAGGATTTCAGGAAAGCTCGAGTTCAGCTTTTGAAATGTGAAAAATCTTATTTAATGAGTTGATCATCAAATTAATATTGTAAATTAAGTTTTTGGTGTGTTTCCCAGGTGTATCCCAGCCTGTTCCACTTGTTCCGCTGGCTGAGGCAAATGAAGACGCGATGGAAAACAAAAGTTTCCAGAGGCTGTTGCGCAAACTGGGAATGCGACCACCTGCAAATGAACAAGTGTGTATCATTGTTAATATCTACAATATGTGTGATATTTAATAACAGTCTAAATAAAAAAGAAAAATCTTTATTTTTTTTGCAATAATTTTAGACAGCATCAGTTAACAAGGAATATTCCCACTTCTGTAATTAGGAGATGTTCTGGAGAATCCCAGCAAAGATCAGTCCATCGCAGCTCCAGAGTGCAGCTGCAGCTTTGACCCCAAGTGAGGATGAAGCTGAAAATCGTGAAGAGCCAGACAGGCCCAGAAACCCAGCAGAGCAGCAGGAGGAGGAGGAGGAGGTCTCAGGTGACCAGAGAGCTCAGGCTCTCAGAGCTCTGCTGCTTGCACGCAAGAGGAAACACCAAACCACCGTGGATACAGGTATGCATGAGAGTTTAGCCTGTAGTGTGTCTGACATCATCATTTAATTACAGCTCTCTCACATAGACAAGCATTAAGTTTCATGGTGTACATAAAAACTTGCCGCTTTCCTAGAAGCTTCCTTTGTCTTGTCCAACAGTGCTGACTGGTTTACTTAAATGGAGTATTTCCAGTTCCAGTGTCGGGACAGAGTAACAGGTCGAGCAGCTGATCGCTGCAGGCAGGCCCCATTTATCAAGTGATGTCTGAAGTTATAAGACGCTAAATTCAGGATTAATAATTCAATATTTGACCAACATCAAAGCAGATTTAAAAAAAAAAAAACCTTTGTGACACTTGGCCTTAAATTTGATCCAACTGAGATCGGCTGTAACTGACAGATATGACAGAAAATCGATCATTTTATGCATGAATAGCAAAGCCATGATAGTGATCTCAACTAATAATTAGTTTTCAAATTACTTAACAGATCTATTAATACAACTAATAACCAAACAGCAATATTATGAGAGATACGGTCAGGACCATGGATCATATCTCACAAGGAGCACAGATGTTCAGTACAGATGTTTTTATCATGCTTCTACCATTCAACGAACATCTAAAGAAGAACCACGGAGGAACGCTCAGTAACTAACCTGTAGGGATACTCTTAGTTCCTTTCAGAGACTGCTTGACCTCCGTCCAACTGATCCTAGTTTGTGCAACTTATTTCAACCCTGAAACACCTGCATCAGACAAAAACCTTATAAACGAAAGTAATGTCAGTAAAAAATGTAATTGCAACATACTACAGTTAGTAAGGATGAATCAGACCAAGTTTAATCCTGCTGCAGACGATGCCAGAGGCAAAGGACAAGGAGGGACACGCACCTGTGGTGGCAGCAGCGATTGCCTTCTTCCTTGGTCTTGTCACATTACTGGAATCATTCCAGTTACTGAAAGTGGTCAATTCTTACATCACGACACGTTAGCATGTGATCTTTTCCTCGTGTTACTGTTGAATAATTTCCTGATGTGCAAAGGTTCAGTTTGACATCAGTGGTTATTAATGCTAAGCAATGCTGTCGCACCATCACAGTAACATATAGAGCATGAGGCGTCCTTGAAATTGTCACAAGATTTGATGATTATATACACACAGGGATGTAGACCCACATACACACACAATCTGAATATAACTCCCTGTCGAGAGCACAAACACATTCTAATCATGGTCATTTAGTACCACTATAAAATGGCTCTTCAATAAATTAAGATGACATTCAAAAGGATCCAAATTATAATATGAAAAAGCTAATTCCTGGATGGGGGTTTGGGATTTTAATAGGAGGCCCCAGAGGGCAAAACCCACCCATTTTGAAATGCAAACAGTCTCTGGCAGTGGGTCGATTTCCTTACAATCAGAGATGGTAATATGTGAAAGAAATATTTATATTGACGGTTTAATGAGCTATTTTGGAAGAGAAATTTTGATTATAAAGAGGTAGAGCCACTTGTTTTGTGACCTGACAGGCTGCGGTTTGAGGTTTGCTCCCCTACGCCGCTGCAACCCCAAGGGCGACACACAACTGTCCTCCGAGGGCTTGTCTCACGCCTCCACAAATGCAGAGGGTTGCTTCAGGATCAGCATCTGGTGTAAAACGTGCCAATTCACCTGTGCAATGATTCGCTGTGGCGACCCCTTCAGAGGGATGAGCTCATCAATTTCTTTCCAGAGGATGACTCCAGCCCTGCAAAGAATATGGAGCCAAATGGTGATGCAGCAGATCATTCCCTGCTGGTTGTCCCACAAACCAAGCTGAAATCCTGGGGGGACCGCTCCTTTCAGTTTCTGGTCCAAAACTTTGGAATTTACTGCTACTGCTCCTTAGACAGGCTGGGTCTCTTTCTGTTTTTAAACCTGCTCTTATAAGTCACTTTTTTTCACTGGCTTTTAATACTGCTTGAGTTGTGACTTCTCTTTTATGTTTTTTTTATTGTTCTATAGTGTGTTACTGTGACGAGTAATTTTATTGTTTTTATCAAATATTTTTTATTCTGTGGCGTTATATTGTTGAGCCTGGGATTGTTTACAGCGCTTTGGTCGACTGTGTTGTTTAAATAAAGCTGGATTGGATTGGAAAACAACCATTTTGATTGTAAAGAAACGATAATCCTTTGATGCATCTCAAATCACTGAGGGGAAAAACAACTTAAGGAGCAGAAACAGGAAACCACAAAGTGGAAAGTTTGTAATATTTACCATTTTAGCTCCCTTATGAGGAAGTTGCTAATTCTGACAAAATAACATTTGCTTTAATGAAGCAAAGACAGAGGATTAACGATAGTTTAAATGGACTATTGAAACTAAATAAATACAAACATGGGCTTGAGTTACACTGAGACCCCTAAAGATGCAAGCGGCAGAAGGTTCTGGACGTCTGCTTTACTTACGGTTGAAACTCTTTAGTCAATTTGCAAAAATGAATCAGATCTTAAACCTGCTCTTTTTTTAGGCACAGGTTTTAATAGGTTCTGCTTATCTCTGTAACAAAGTACCAGAAAGAAGTTTTAAAAATTGGAATTTTGTTGGGATTTTTTTAAAATGATTTTGTTCATGTGATTCTTCTTGTTTTAGATTCTGTGTCTGGTGGTGATTCAGACAGTGGAGCTGAGAGGTGAGTCATCACTATGATTTTCTTTATATGTTAAGACAAAACTCAGCAGAAAATCTCCTGAGTCACTTTAATTCTGATCATGTTCCTATTTACAGCCGGTCCCAGGAGATGACCTCAACTAAAAGAAGCAGACTTCTGGATGATGATGATGATGATGATGATGATGATGATAAGGAGACTGGTATTCTGCTCTTATGTTGTTTTACCATGTTACGAACTGAGTATCCAGAAAGAAGATTATTAAAACTGAATTTTTACGATGGCAGAACTTCATTGTATTGATGATCAATTTCTTTCCAGCGAATGACTCCAGCTCTGCGAAGAATATGGACACAAACGGCGATGCAGATTCAGACGGGGAGGATACTTCTGCTCCTGTAAAACGAAGGCGGAAGATGGTCCTAATTGATGAAGAGGAAGAAGAGGATTAAGGACTGTACTTAATGGATTGCAGGCAGGAGGGGTCCCTTGTGTTTCTCAAAAAAAAAATAAAGATGCAGCCCTCAAGAGGCCTGTTTTCAGACAACATGAAGTTTTAGTGGAATATCAAACAACTCAGAGGAACTAAACCTTTGTTCTCTTGTGAATACAAAGATAATATGCAGCAAATTCATTTTGTTTCTCTTTAGTTGGCAATTCATTTCTGCATTTGGTTTATGATAAATCTGTTTTTCAGCCCAATGTTTTGTTGATTTTATATGTATGTGTATATATGTTTATACATACATATGTACACACACACACACACACACACACACACACACACACACACACACACACACACACAAAACATTAGCATTTCAGACATCATGCTAGTTGACAAAGCTGTATCACAACACTTCTCATATATATTTCAGTCAGCTATTTCATTTTCCATATTTGAAAATATTGTGACTTGTTTTGAAGTCATTTTCAACCTTATTTTTTTATTTCACAGTAAAATTCAGTTTTTCTACTCAATAAAACAGACTTTTAAGAGTACAGGAATGGTTCTGGTCGCTTTGATGCACTACATAGGTTTAACACTAGAGGGCTGGGGCATGATCACATGTCAGTAATATTCAAGATTTAAGGATGTAGACTCAAATTTAACTGTTTAAAATATTTGTTAAATTATAGTTTTTGGTTGACAAGTGACTTACATATGTTTTACTTAGGTGAGAGTCTCAAAGCAGGAACTGACTTCTATTAAAATAATGATAAATTGAGAGTTTATTGAGAGTCAAGTTTCTCCCATCTGTGGATCCAGCATCACGTGCATGTCTGCAGTCACTGCCTATAGTCCTCAACATTTTTCCAGCTGTGTGGGAGGTGGTCTGTTGTCCTCACATCTGGACCCCGTTAGTAACTTCCTGTCACAGCATCTGCTCTGCCCCCATCCCACAGAACCAAGAGCAGACTTGACAATCCACAAACCCTGCTGGGAGGTGAGCACGTGAACGTAGTTCTGTGTGGGTGTAATTGGTGAATTTAAAAGGTTAAAGATACATCACTTCCTCTCCAGTGAGAAGTGACACCTTAAGTTTAAGTTAAAACGTTCACAGAGGTCTTTCTGGACAGAGGCGACTCCTTGCATGAACAGCAAAGCTGAAGTCAGTATGTTACATGGGATTAACAGGTTCTACTCTTAGAGTGAATAAATATGTTTATAAATGGAAAACTTATGGATGCAATGTTAATTGAATTTGTTTTATTTTTTATGTAGTCTTGAGAGTTAAAATAAATGTTTACCTTAGCACCTCTTGTTTTTGTAACTGCATATTTGCACACAAAAGTTCTTGAAGCTTTAAGACTTTCACTTGGGAAAACATGAAATTTAGTAGCTGTTTTGTAGTCATATCAGTGTATTAGATTGCAGTTGTAGACTTTTTCCGAGTAATTCATGCTCACCTAGTTACACGTAGGATTTTAAAGTTATTTTGGACATTTTGAAGAGCAGTTGGGAAAATGCACTTACTACACGGTACTTTGAAGGCCTTGTGTTCAGAGAAGTGCATAAAAAAAGATGAAGCAATTCAAATGGAGACTTCAAATCTGTAAAAAATGTCATGAACTAGGTTGCAAAATATACCTCCAGTGATTTTCCTCCTTTACTTTGCAGGCTTCCTTGGGGCACCGTCTAATGGTCTAAGGGTTGGGTAAACTCGACCTGTTCAGTTGTGAGAAGAAGACAAGACACAACTACCACAGTTCTTCCCTTAAAAGTCTCATACTGAAGCAGAGCTTCATGTTACAACACAACCTCATGAAATGCAAATGCGTGAGAATGCACACATAAATACACTACTCACAAAAAGTTAGGGATATTTGGCTTTCAGGTGAAATTTATGGAAAATGCAATATGTTCATGCTACAGTGATATAATATCTTAAAAGTAAGACATTTAGGTAGAAGGATGCATTACTGATTTCCTCATCTCAAAAAATTCATTCAACACAAAAGGTAACAACAATGGTAGTTACACCACAACAAAAAATTTGAACGTCTCAATATCTCGTCATGTGCCCTTGAGCATCAATTACAGCTTGACAACGACGTCTCATGCTGTTCACAAGGCAACTTATTGCCTGCTGAGGCATGGCATCCCACTCTTCTTGAAGGGCAGCCCTCAGGTCATTGAGGTTCTGGGGTGCAGGGTTTCGAGCCTCTACACGACGGCTAAGCTGATCCCACAGGTTTTCAATGGGATTCAGGTCTGGAGAGAGTGCAGGCCATTCCATTTGAGGTACACCAGTCTCCAACAGCCGTTCCCTGATGATGCGGCCTCGATGAGCAGGAGCATTGTCGTCCATGAAGATGAAATTAGGCCTGTGCTGTTCATGTAGGGGCACAATCACTGGATTAATGATGTTATTCAGGTAGTGTGGGCTTGTCACTGTACCATTCACAAAGTGTAGGGCAGTTCTGTACCAAGTGGACACCCCTGCCCACACTGTAACACCGCCACCACCAAAAGCTCGCCTGGTGACAACAGTGGCTGATGCATAGCGCTCTCCCTGACGTCTCCAACATCGTTGCCGGCCATCATTTCTGCTCAGTGTGAATCGACTTTCATCAGAGAACAGCACTGAGGCCCACTGGTTCCTCGTCCAGCGTAAATGCTCCCTGGCCCATGCAAGACGATGATGCCTGTGCCTGGTGGTGTGGTCAGGTACCCGTGCAGGTCGTCTAGCACGCAGACCACGCTGATGGAAACGGTTTCCAATGGTCTGACGTGACACTTGGGTGCCTCTCACCTCTCTTAAACGTGCCTGGAGTTGAGTGGCATTCATCATCCGGTTTCTCAGGGCAGTGTTCACAATGTAGCGGTCATCAGCACGGGATGTGGCCAAAGGACGTCCACTTCTAGGCCTTTCTGTGACTCTTCCAGTCTCTCCATATCTCTGTTGCAACCTGCTGATGACACTCTGTGACACTCCAAGCTCAGTGGCCACTTCTGTCTGAGAACGTCCTGTTTGAAGCATCGCAATGGCAAGGGACTGTTGTTCCATTGTTAGGTGTCGTCTTGGTCTCATGATGTCAAAATGTGAACAGCATGATGAGGACAACTGTTTAAACACCAGCTCTAATTGAACCAGGACATTTATTGGTCAATTCAAGTACACCAGATTTTTGCCGTTAAGCTCCTTGTTAGAGAACAGCAACTTGTGCAAAATTTATTGAAACATTTAACAGTTGGACATGTGCATTTAAAAGCTTAGAGAAGATCACATTAAGTTCACCTGTACAGGTTTGAATGCATTTTAGGCTTGTTGTGAAATTTCACCCAAAAGCTGAATATCCCTAACTTTTTGTGAATAGTGTATAAACACGCTTAGAGAGTGTTAAACTGTGAACATATGCAAGTGTAGCTGTAATTGGCAGAGTAAAGTTGCACCTCCTCCAACAGATATAAAGGAAAAGAAGTGCTTCTGCAAACATCACCCACAGCTGCAGCGCATTCCTCAATGTACCAGTGTGCAATCCTTTGGTTCCTGTGTCAACAGTTGTCATTCTCTGTACCCAGCAAATTCCCTGTTTGAACATATGTGTAGAAACAAATTAATTAGCTGATAGTTAAACCTTCCACCCTCACGTCTACAGTTGTCTTAACAAGTAGTTACAAGCCTAAATGTTGGCTTTTACAAGAGTAATGTGTTTATAATTTAATAGAGAAAGAAATTCTGTGAAAGCATCTCCATTTTTGGCGCTAGACAAGCAAATTCCTTGAAAGTTGTTAGTTACAAAGTGAATGAGGGTTGAAGATGCTGTGATAAGCCAGCTTCAATTAAGGGAGTAAAGTCATTGCAGCAACTTATTAAGATTAGATGGTCTGCAGAACTTCAGGAGGCCAGAGATAAAAGTAACTTGTGTGGTTCATTATATATTTTTAGGGGAAAAAAATCAAGAGCAAGGTCCTTTTAGATAAAAATCAGCCAGGCAGTTTTACAGTCCTTAATTTGATTAGAAACCTAAAAATCTGTTGTAGTGGTTTATTGTCTGTTCATCAGAACTCGCAGTGATAAACTGGTTATTAGAAATTGCTGTCGTTAAGCCATAAATCCGGTATTGGCTTCTGTAAAGAAGTAACATTCTGCTTGTTTGAGTACAGGCAAGGCCGGATTATCCAATGGGCATTATGGGCACAGGCTCAGGGGCCCATGTGGGGCCCACGTAGGGCATACACCAGCAGTTTGGACATGAAACAAAATGTATATAAAAGCCAGATAGTTGCACCAGTGTCTAGTGTATTGCTACTGGTACCACTGACAGAGATGTTAGAAATGTCGTTTCACAGTGTATCATTCACACGTTTTACAATGTTATGGTGTGGATTGGGGCCCCTGGAACACTCTGGGCCCAGGGGCCTGTGCACTTTTATCCGGCCCTGAGTCCGGGTGGAGTTAGACCAATATAGCTTGGAATTTAACTTGTACTCTCAGATATAATCACCATTTCCCCCCCTTTTCTTTTAATTTGGGGTTGAAGATGAACATCTTGAACTAGCAACCTGTTCAATTTAAACCGACCGGTGTTTTGCTAGGTGTTTGAACACGCGCCCCCCCTCCTCCATCCAGGGACCTCCAACGGCCCAACCGCCGACGCTGGACGTGAAAAGAGTTGGAGGATTACCCGAGGGCGGGCGGGGGTAGAGAGGGAAAACTCTTTATCTTTTGTGTTTTAAGTACCACTTATTAGAGTTGTTGGGAGCAGACGTAGAGAGTTGAGAGTTAAGACTTCCCAGGCAGATTTGCTTGGACGTGTGTGTGTGGAGTCATAGACCGGGGGGGGGGGGAGTTTAACGGTTAATTTAAAGTTCTCAGAGAGAGTGAGGCGCTCGCGGCGGAGGAGAACAGAAACGAGCTAACCTTTCTCACATCTTCCGAGATTGTTTGTAACGATTTGCATGAGGCAGGCACAGGAACAAAACATACCGCTGCTGTCGGTTTAGAGGGGCTTGGGAGTTTAGAAAGAGCACTGGGCTAAGTTGAGGCGAAACCGGTTTTCCCTGGTACCCTACCGCAGCTTTTGTGTCTTTGAATGGTGAGCTGTTTTTCCTGCCTGACAGGGCCGATTGTCAAAGAGAGGTTTCAGCTGCCGAGCACGCAGGCTCATCGGTAAGTCTTCACTTTTAACAACGTAAACAAACATGAATATCCATTTTTATGTATGGGTTACAGATGTCTACAAGACTATGCTACTCTGTGTTATTAAAAAAAAAAGAACCCAACACTGTAAGGATTAATCCTTCTCAAGTGAACATTATAACTCCTCTAACATCACAGTATGGAAACAATTACCGCTCCTTTTCATTAACGATGACTGATTTTATTTGAATGATCCCAGCCCAGATCTGACTCTGCAGCTGGAAATGTTTGTGATAACACGTAGCCAGGCTGCCTCCATGGCTGCATAAAGCATTTCACTCTTGAGGCACATAATGCAACTTATCCCTCAGCCTTTGAGGACATAATGATCCAGGATAATAAAGGCTGTATTCATGGGAAACTGAACCTATGAGACCTGCAGAAATGTGTCCTAATCAGTATTGCCTGACAAAACTCTATATGTACTCTGAAAGATAACTTGTTTACTGAAAAAAATCACATAAATGTTGATGCATGTACATCTTTCATCCTCTTAGGCAAACTTTTTATCTCTCCTTATGTCCCCTCATGGCTTGTGAAGTTTTCAGAAAGCCCTGCCCTGTGGTTCTGCCGTGCGATCAAGGCTGGGAATGCCTTTTTGGGGTTTTTTGGGCAGTCTGATGACAACCTACAGGTCCTGTCTTTACTGAGGCGCTTTCAGTCTGTAGTTATAGCCGCTCTATATAGAGCACCCCCCTCCATCTACATGACCTACTCACTCAGCCTGTACCATATGGTTTTTACACCCTTTGAAAAAGCAAAGAGGAAGCCCTTCCTTGCTTTGGGGCAAAGGAGAAAGCAGGAAAGGAGGCAAGAAGTGCAGAGTTTGATGAAGGTTGGACTTTTCATGTTGTTTATGTTTCTTTTTCAATGTGTCTTTTAGGTACCATGGGGGCATTGTCTTGATTTGGTTTTAAAGTATACAAAAACATGCTAATGACCTGGTCTTGGATAATTAGAAATGCCAGATGAAGTTAGTCTTTCACAACCAGAAAGCTGCACATGGTAGAGTTTTCTATTTAATAGGTAAAAGGGTTATTTAATTTAATATATGAAGTCAAATTAAGCCTTTCAGGCTATCTACTAAATACAGCAGATGCCGTTTATAAAAATATTTATTTAAATATTTATGAGTAATCAGTTTGAGCCATAAACGGAACAATTCATAGTTTCTCTA
Organism: Telmatherina bonti; assembly: GCF_933228915.1. Classification (NCBI taxonomy): domain Eukaryota; kingdom Metazoa; phylum Chordata; class Actinopteri; order Atheriniformes; family Telmatherinidae; genus Telmatherina; species Telmatherina bonti. The sequence goes on along the minus strand of NC_136624.1, from coordinate 33,802,693 downwards.
AAGTGGTCTCCTGTGTGTTCATGATGCAGCTGAAAAAGGAGATTTTTATCTCAAGTCTTCACAATTGCTGAACTGAAACGTGACTTTATTGGTCCATAAACTAATGCCTCCTGTGTCTGTCTGCATGTCATGCATGTGGACAAATACACATCAAGGAGAAACCCTCTTAAGCTTGTCATTATAAATAAGAGTAGAGTAGAACAAGACTTGCTGATGTGGTTCAGAATTAGCTTTTCTTTTGGAAAGATAGTGTATTTTGTCACTGTTTTACTGGAATAGATTAGTCTATTAATACTTTATTTAACTGCGATTCTCAAGATAACCACAAGCACAATGTGGTTCAGCATTATATGTGAAAAAAAAAAATATATATATATTCTAGCTGCTGAGCCAGTTAAATCCTTTTAGAAACTCGTGTTGCTATAATTATGCATTTCAGCAGTGCATAAGATTACATCACTGAATATTGTTTTGATAGGATAATGCATTTCAATTAGATTTTCTTATAATCTACTAAACTATTCATTTTTTTCTATCCTATTTAAATGCCTGACACAGAGTAAGACGGCTGAAATGTAGAACGACACGAGTTTTAAAGAAATTCTCATACAGTGGGATCTGGTGACTCATGGATCGAGGAGAACCCTATTGTCATATGCTAACGGCAGTGAAAGCAATATTTTCTAAAACATTCATTCGTAGACTACTTATAGGTCTCTAAACATTGGTTAGATGAGAGGGTGTTGAGTTGGCTTTGAAAATTAAGGACATACTTGATATTTTAGGTTCGTGAGATTGCTGTAGGAGGTGCAATTACTGCAGACTGGAATTTTACAAATGATAGAGCTGCAGTGGGGGGTGCTACAGACATATATGGACACCACACTGGAGGTCTGAGCCACGACTGAGTGTGTGTCTGTCTGACTGCCCGTGCACTACTGCCAGATCAGTTTAAACACTGATATGTTGCATGAATACATTCCCTTTGTTTAAAGCTAAACAAAGTTTGAATAAACTGCTTCATTTTTATATTATATCCCGAGTATGAAATTGGCCTCATGAGATGATACAAGGAGATGTTGATGGATATACTGGTGTCTCACTCAAGAACACTTTTGCATATCTAATGGTTGCATTAGACCCACTCCTCCAAACTTGTCATCGCCAGCACATGCTGTGTCTCATACAGACTTTTGCTGTCGTGTTCTGTGACATATGGACATCGCCTGCTAAACACTCTCCTCCACCACAGGCCTAAATGGAACGTTATGGAACATCCACTACTTACCACACACACTGCTCTCCTCCCTGTACTGGTGAAACTAAACTCCAGCATACTGCAGATGGATTTCAGCGTGTGTGTGTGTGATGCACAGTTAAAGCTCATGCACCATCAGCATGTGACTCTCCTGAAAAGGTTCCTCATTGTCTCACTGCTTCTTTTTATAAGTAGCTCTCTGAAGTTTGTAGTTAAAAGACTTCTATTGTTTAGAATGACGTGATTATTAAGGGGAATAAAGAAGTTGCAAATTATTCCACAAGTATCGCCACAAGTGGATGTTATCAGAGACATATCTGGCATATTTTTCAGTAAACTGATTGATTATTTGTTTAGGAATCAGTATAGAGTCACATAAATCATTGTCAATATTATTAACAGCCAGGAGTTGAGTGCACCCATATTCTTCATAGTTACAGGTATTTTCCTATGTTTGGATCAGGACCAAGAGGCTGTGTGAGAGACTTTTGTGACTTTTCTTTAAAGAATGGTGTACCGAAAACTGTTAAAATATCTAATATAGCAGCCTTTTTAGTGGACTAGTTCAAACAGTTTCTGACCTGGGAAGTGCAGCAATGATGACAATACATGTCAGACCTAAGAGGAGATAGTTTCAGGGAGAATTAAGTCATGTTGATGATATTGCAGCTCAAAGTTGGTACCTCATTAGTGATACAGTCATATGTGGAAAGGTTGGTGCACCCACAGGGCAACAACAATAAACTCATGCAAAGACTGAGGAACTTGTTAGTTTTGAGTGTCTTGTTAAAGTATCCCATAAGCCACTTTAAATGTTCATTTTAAAAGGTTTTGAAGCAATCATAGATGTAATGTGGCAAATTGCACCTTTAATGCTCAAGTTTTATTATTATATGTATTTACAGCAGATTGGAAGCCTGTGTTGAAAAAAAGTAACACTGAATTAAAATGTTCAAAGCATCTTTCAGAGCCAGTGTTTGGCATGTTTCACATGCATTGAGTATGTTTGTGTGTGTGTGTGTGTGTGTGTGTGTGTGTGTGTGTGTGTAAATGTATCCCATGGGCCATATGTAGCCAGACCTAGCAGTTTTTTACTGTACTACATTCAAAAGGTTTATAAGGAAGGTCATGATTGGAGTTACCAGACAGCCCCTTGCAATGCTTTAGTTTTACTGCTGGATTTATTTCTGCGTGTTTAGTTTTTTTAGAGCAAGTTAGAGTGGGGAAAAATAAATCTGATGTAACAAATAAAATAACTTAATGAGGCTTAGAGCCTGTGTTTGACTGCTGGCAACTGACAGCAGGACAAACACTCTCAGGCCTCTGGATCGCTTGTTTATTATTGCGGATTATCAGTGCTACATTTTAGCTCGAGTGTGATTACTTGGAGCTCAAATTCAGAGTAAATGAAAAAAAACAGTCTTCAAACATTCAAAGTCTGGTGGAAAAAGTGGAAACATGCTGTCATGTGGTGGTTTTTTTTTTCTTTTTCATTATGCAAGTTGTTACAGCGCTAAAATTTCAGGATCTGTTATGAACAAAATCCCTTCTCAGCTTCAGTCACATAAGCACAGGCACTTGTGACACAATGGTGAGTGTTACATGTAGATTAGTCTTCGAGCCAGACAGATTACAAGCTTGTTTTCATTGTATCATAACGCTGCCTGCGCTCCTGCTGCTTCATGGACAGCGTCATGTAAAGTTGTTTCTTTTCTGTCGGTCTCCCCTTTTCTTCTAGTTAAATTTAAAGTTTTGCTCTTCAGTTTCAGTGTTGTTAATCAAAGCCATCGGTTCTGACTCTGCTCACAAACAGGGGTCAGTTCCTGCTGAAACGTGATGTTCCACTTCCTCATCTGGTCCTCAGCTTCCTGCAACACAGAGACAGGAAGCTTACTTTACTGGATGTTTGATGTCTTGTTCATTATGGTTTACAGTAAAACAGGGTTATTGTGGTAACGTTCTTAGAATTATATATGCACACTTTCATTCTTCAAACAACAAGGTATCCTTTTATATCCCCACTGGGACTGTTAACTGTACTCCCTCGGCTCCTGTTATCTCGTCATGTCCAGTCTCTCAGCTGGTTGGAGTTGTTCAGCTCAAGGTAGAATGATTTAGAGCCTACAACTGTCTGGACCGCAGAGCATCTCACATTCCTGTAAGATTCTTTAAAGCAAAGTCGTCAGACAGTAAAGTCATAACCCGGCAGGTTTTCAGCTTCTCAGCTGGTCCCGGCTGTCAAGGCAGTGGAGCACTCGCAGAATCCTCGGCTGTGATCACAAGCGCCCACCCCTTAATTAAACACACCCAAATTAGCTATGTGGGGAACTTGCAGTCAGCCTTGCCTGTTCCTCAGCAGCTGAGCACTCAAATTTTTAGGGCTTCAGCCCTCTTCCCACATTTTAAGCAAAGTGTACTCAAGGCCAACATAACATTTCCAATAGCTCACCTGCAACTTGCTTAAGTGTCTGCTTATGAGTCCCTGGTTGTCATTTTGTAAGTAAATGTAAACTTTCTTAGGTCTGTAACAGTCGGTTGTTTTGTGGTATTTTATATTGGACGTCATACAGATAAAAATGAGCAAAGAAATGCTGAATTATAAGCAACAGGTCATTTTTTCCCTTTTTATTTAGTGCTAAAAGATATGCTACCAGACTAAACATGTATGTTAAGTTATTTGAATAGATGCCAGACAACTTTTAATTGCAGAAAATGCAATGTTAAAGGGTTAGGGTAGCCTCAGTAGCCTTTAGAAAGACAGTTCTGCTCCCCTCTTCCACCCTCCACCCCTCCCCTTAACCCCAGTTACTCACCAGCTCACTGAAGGCAAATACTTGGCACCCATCTTTAAGCAAGCCATCTTTATGCGGTCCACTTTTTAGTCCACATGGTTTCTTCTAAGTGCCACTAGAGGTCACAGCATGGGCCTCAGGGTCTTTGTTTTGCTCCATAATGGCTCTATTCTCTTCCAGCAGCTTTGACTTCCAGACTTGCCAGACATAGGATACCATTTTAGATGTGTGGGTGTAGATGTATTTAAATTTAAGTAAATCATTATTAAAATTAAGAAGTGTCACTTCTAATCAGATCACCAGTTTTTAAATTACAGTATAGAATTTAAATACTTAAATATTTGAACATCTTCATCAGCGCTGATGATTTAAATTTAACCCGATGTTAAGCTACTGTGTAATGCAAGATATTCAGCTCATTATCTGCTTATCTGTAGTAAGTTTCATTGAGCTTTGATTGTGTTGTATGCACTTTAGATGAAGTTAGGTATATCTTTTTATACCAAGAAAACATTGTTCAAGAGTGGGAGATGGATGAGCTCTGTGTGCATGAAGTTCTGCACAGAAAGCTGGCTGTTAGAGGTACTTGTATCCAAACCAACCAGGGGCTACATACCAAGTGTCATTATAAATTATGGCAAAATATATCAACACCCATTAACAAAATTTATTATTTTTTAAAAGATAAGTTTATGTTGGTTCATTCCATCATTCTGACAAGCATCTGCCCACACCTGCTATATGTCAGAGCTGCTAAATGCTATGCTTCCCAAAACCCCATATGACCCTTTCTCTTATTCCATTGCAGAGATTTATTTATTTTCATCTTTTTTTTTTTTTGTTTCCTCTCCCTTTGCACATACAGTAGTTCCCACAATAATGCATGTGTTTGATACATGAGTCATGAGCTCCAACTCGTAACTAATTGTGATTTTTCCATTATTATATGCTGAAAGGTTAAATGTGTATCTTCAGTTCTGTCGTCTCAGTAGAAAATTGAGACATTGCAGTTTTTAGTGGTTGAATGCCTGAAGAGAATAGGTACAGAAGAACTGAGAGTGACCGAAGAAGAAAAGGGAACTTTCCGATGGTCTCATTTTTTCCACGTAAAGTCATTCATGGGCTGGACACACAAATTACAGTCTTGTGTCAGAGGGGGGGGAAACAAAGGCAAAACAATTGTGTCACATTTTAGCCAAAGAAAAACACATTTGGTTTGGGAAAATGTTGAGGTAAAGGAGGGGTGGAACGTAAAAGTGAAAAGAGAGAAGCTGGCTGTTATTAAGCACAGAAGACGGGACTGACTGTTCCTGACTGTTGCTCTCAAGCAGACAACGTGAATAAGCTGTAATCTGATCCCAGCTGTAGTGAGCTCATACAGGAGGCCTGCCAGCAGCCTCAGAAAGAGCAGTCCGCCCTGATGCCTGCAGCCCTGCAGCAGCCCTCTCTGGCTCCCGACAGGTTTGCCAGTTAAAGTATCATATAATCTTTCAAGAGGACCAGTGGTTGCACATCTGCTGAAACACAAATCATAAAGCAGAAGGAAGAAAGTGGAGGAGAAATATGAGCTGCTTCCAGAAATATTATATGCAATGAGGTGTCTTTTTAAGATGTATGGTAAGCACTTTTTGTCCTATAAATAAATTGATTTTTTTTTTTTTTTTTAAATAAATGGATTTACATAAAAGCCTAAAATGAGTTGCAAACTTCTTGCTTTAAACAAAACATCAAATTTGCATTCATTCATTCATTTTCCGAACCGCTTATTCCAATTCAGGGTCGCGGGCAAATTTGCATTCCTATCACAAATAGATTTAATAAAGTATTCACTGAAAGAAACTGAAAGCAAGGTTTATTTTAGAAAAATAGCAAAAGATTTCTCAGAACTGACTGTAAACTGGGAACCGCTCTTGGATTTAGTGAGTGAATACAGCATTTTACTTTAGGTTGCCGTGACAGCAGCACATATGAAGAAGTTTGCACAAAGTCAGCGTCATCGTGAAAATTTCACGCCTCACCTTTACTTCTCAGCGCCGGGCTCTTTGTGTTAACCAGGATCTAGCTGTTATATGTGTTAGTTGACTAAAGTTTACCAACACTTTCTTTTTCTTTTCTCTTTCAGTTGTCAAACGTCTACAGATGGATTTGAGATAATACCTTGAAGTTCTACCTTCATCCTGAACTTCAGCCTATCGTGGAGCCTTCAACGTTCAACCAAAATGACTGATCCTGCTGCGCTGAGCCCCGAGGGGGAAGGGGCAGGCATGGCTGAGGCCGACATCTGCAGTTTGGAAATAGAGAGAAAATATGATATCATCCCTGCAGTCATCTGCTCCATGTGTTGCCTTTTTGGCATCATCTATTGCTTCTTTGGTGAGAACCCCTTCAGGTCACATACATTGACAAAAAGTGAGCTGAAACTTGCAGAGGCATAAGACATCATTAGATTGTCACATGACTGTGTGCCAACCATAGACCGTATATGAAAGATGGATGTAGACTCCAGCGGTTAAAAGTGAAGCCTATGCGGAAGTGAATGAAACTGCAGTTCCTCCCACATCCACTAGGGGCTGGTTGCAAAGCAGAGCGAATCCCCATAGACTCCCATGTTAAAAAGACCAACTTCACAGCAGAAATAAACATGTTTACAGCCTCGTTTAAAAGTAATTTAATCTCGAAATTTGGCATATATAGGGGCGTGTCCTTTTGATTGACAGGTACCCGATCTCCCGCTTCAAGTAAGAAGAACGTAGAGCAACCGCGGTTTTTAGCCGATTAACAATGTGACTTAGCTTTAGCCCGTTTACCTCCGTTAGCTGGTTATCTCCTGTTATCTCCAGGTTAGCTCTTAGCTATAGGCAGCTCGAAGTTCGCTCGATGTCAATCACCCACCATGACGCTCACAGCCCCCCTCAGCTCTGCCTCTTCGCCCAAGTAGGGGCCAATTGTAAAAAGGTCTATATAAGACAGGAAATTGTGTGTGTGTGTGTGTGTGTGTAGGGTGTGTGTTAGGCCGGAAATGAAATTCAGTTTTGACCGCTTTGTTGGGAACACGCTGTAGACGTAGAATGCTGTTTGTTTATGGACAATGGACATAATGGAAAATAAATTGACTTTTTAACTGCAACTGGCAGCGTTTGGACAATTTATCAACATCATCCACACCAGGTAAAGCAAGTCAGCAAAACTTTCCGGATCGTAACATTCCAGTGGCTTAAAGCATTGGCTTAGCCCCTTCAGCCCATATTTATATTTTCCGGGCGAGACAACACGCATGCCCCTGCCAAGATGGCGATGGTAGGAACCGCCCACCAAGCTTCAATTAAGGTCTTCAGAAACCTATGGTTGACGTCACGGAACGGAGGCTACATCCGTCTTTCTATATACAGTCTATGGTGCCAACGCGTCACCAGATGTAATCTACGGTGTTTGCTCTGTGCTGTAATAGTCACATTATATGATAGCTGCTAGCTCTTTTGTTTCTTCTAACATCTCCTTCCTGATTTCCTTCCTTCAGGTTACCGCTGTTTCAAGGCTGTCATGTTCCTGTCTGGTCTAATGTTTGGTTCAGTCATTATCTTCTTGCTATGCCACAAGGAGCATGTTTTGGACACCCAGCTCAGTGTAGAGGCCAGTGCAGGTATTGGCCTTGGCATAGGACTCCTATGTGGTCTGGTCACCATGCTGGTGCGAAGTGTCGGCCTCTTCATGACAGGTCTGCTGCTGGGACTCCTCCTTGCTCTCGCTGCCCTGCTGGTCACTCACCAGTTCTACACTCCCACCACAGTCTGGGTACCCCTGGGTGCTCTCCTGGGAACAGGCATGCTGTTTGCTGTACTGACACTGCAATGGCAGAAGATCTTCACCATGCTCTCCACCGCTGTGTTTGGAGCAGCCATCATGACAGTGTGTGCAGATTACTTTGTAGAGATGCTGGCTTTGGCCACGCATGTGTATGACTGCTTACGCCTAACACCTGGGCCAGCACTGTGCTGGTACAGCTGGGTCATTCTGGGCATCTGGCCCGCTCTTAGCCTTATAGGAGCTCTGGTCCAGTGGAAACTCACAGATGACAGCTTCTCACACACCGAGGGTAAGGACAAAATCCAGCTAGGTTTGTAACACTTTCTATTGGATGTTAATCAAAATATAATTAAGCTGAAGGTATGAAGGTATTCACGATCTCATTGCAAAAAAAAAGCTGTAGAAATTAAGCCTTATAATGTGTAGAAAAGTCTAATTTCCTCCCCAGTTAAACCAGCAAAAAGGTTCACAGTTAAACTGTATATAATATTTTTGACACGATAACATTTCATTTCAGTGTCAAACTAGATGAGCATTAACGTCATTTAACCAAATTACTGTGGATTTATATTTGCCTCAGTGTGGAAATCTGATGGTGTTCCTGCACGGTGGCATAGTGGTTAGCACTGCGGCCTCACAGCAGGAAACCCGCTGGTTTGAGGTTTGAACAGCCTTTCAGTGCCCCATGTATACATGGCTTCACTCCGGGTACTCCTCCCACCCACAAGACATGTGCATTAGGTTAATTGTTGGGATGCAGCAATACCAGTATAAGTATCTGCTCAATACCAAGCATGTGTACTTGTACTTGGTATTAATAAAAGTGTACTGATACCACAACCGATACCCGATACCACACTAGTTAAGCCAGTGCAGATGTGTTTGATGACACGCTTTGGACATGTTTTAAAAGAAATAAATGCCTTGAATGTTAAAATGTGGCATTTTTTGTTAAAAGCTAGATCTTTGTTTCAAAACCACATATTTATAGTTGTATTTGGGTAAAATGTGCCAAATCAGAATAAAACTTGTTGAAATAGTTAGATCTGTAATGTGATTATATTTGTATTGATGAGGTAACTTCAGAAAGGATGGGTCATTTATTACAACCTAATGTAATATTACACAGTTATAACAGCAATAATTACCAAAAGTCACAATACTGTACACATAAACAGATTTGGTATCGGCAGATATTTACATTTCAGATATCTGTATCGGATCGGAACTCCCAAAAAGTGGATCGGTGCATCCCTAGTTAATTGCTATGGTTTAATTGATCACTTCACACATGGAAGTCTGCCAAATGGCTATAGAATAGAATAGGGGGAACTTTCTCTGCACTTTCTCTACAACATCCAGCTTTACAGGCTGTTTGAACAGTCCTCCACAATGACACCATGGCATTTTTTGTTTTATTAATTACAAAACATGTGCAAAAAGTTTTCCTTAATCTGTTTAGAGGAAATGAGTCTTCCTCCGCCACACTGTCCCACTGGGGCACGCCCTCTTCTGCAACTCTGCATTGAACAAAAACAAAACCACACAAGATGCAACATGTGGATGTGGCGTAACTTTGTTTTTGTTGTGTGAGGAAGTGTTTTCTGATCTGCAGTTGTTGACAAAATATTTTATGGTTATATTGAGGGATCTTTAAGATTCATAAGTTGTGACAACCCTACATCAGACATGTCAGGTGTGCTCTCTGCTGAAAATACTTGTGCTGTTCGTAGGCAGAGTGCACGTGATGCCTCCTCTCGAAGGATTTCTCAGGAAAGGAACGTTTAGAGTCCAAACAGAATTCATTGCACTATAAATCAGCGATTGCATTTGCCAGAAATGAGTTTAGCTAAACTATCACGATTCTTTACCGAGAAATAATGTAAGCTTTGGTTTATGTGGACTTAAAGTACTCTAACGCTTATCTGTCAAATGAAAGAAATGTGGACACGCTTTGGTCAAACTTTCACAGACATATTTAGTCTGAAAGCCGCTTTTGAATCCTCCTTCCTCACACAGTTGTCATCAGTCGTCGACAGAAGAGAGTCCAGCTGATGCGGATTCGAGAGAAGGACGCCAAGAAGCGGCAGCAGGCAGGTGGGCAGGAAGGCACGTACCGTCGTAAACCTACCCCAGTCAAACGCTACGCTGGGGATCTACTGGCACCGGTCAGTGTCACCCAACACAGCGTGTGCTGTAGTGGTTTTTTAAAATGATTTTTATATTTATTGATTTATTTAAGCCTCAATGTTGCTTCAAACGTTTTAAGAGTAAAACTTTTATAAAAGCAGGAGATTTATTTCTAAGCAGTTGTCAAGTGGACATCATCATTTTAGTACCTCACTCATTTCTCCCTGTGCTTTTTTTTTTTTTAGAGCTACCTTCAAAGTTTGCGGGACAGACAGATGGGCACAGGAACTTCCCTTAGCAGCCTTGGCACCACAAACCAAACCATGATTGACATGGACTACGAGACCGGCTCCACAGTTCCGCTTACAGCCACAACTCCGGTCGTCAGGGTCTGAGCAAGGGACCACATTGCACTCTCTGGTTCTTCACCTGTCTTCCTAATATATAGAATAGAACTTATTAATAGCTCCACTGTTGGAGGGTCTTATTTGCATAAAATAGATGTGGAGTGAGGATGTTTTCTCTCCTCAGTAAGTCCTGCATGTGCGATGGAACAGAAACCGGTCTCTGGGAGGTAGTAGCAGGTGTAAAACTCCTGTTGGATGATAAAACCACTACAAACACTGTTTCTCAGAGAAACAACAAAATACATATTCTAGTAATGTAAGGCCACTCGTTTCAAATCTGTATTTAATACACAACAGCAAGTACGAGCCTCAGAAACAAGGACTCCTGGTTTGGTGTCTGACATTGTGTACTGTACTTCTGAAGTTAGTCATTGTCACGAGGTGTTGCGATATTACCTTTTATTATTATTTTTAACTGTACGATTGTAGGATTTGAGGCAGTTTGTACATGTGTATGTTTTGGTTTTTTTTTTTATACTAGAGTGTTGTGAAACTAGAGTGTTGTGAAACAGTAAAGCAGGATACGTGGAGTTTGGCAAAGTGAAGCAAAAAAAAACTATTTAAAAGCTCTTTGCTGCAGGATCTGTTCTAGCAGCACCTCAGACTTGTCTTTGTGTTTGCGATCTAGCTGTCTATGAAGAATTTAGACTTTTATGTAAGCTTGAGGAGCAATCTTCTTTAAATATAATTTATGTAATGACCCAGTATGTAGTAGTGGTTGATTTATTTTGTGTTGTTTTGAGAAAGAAAAAAAAAAAAAAAAGCATGTTTGTTGTTCAACTTTAGACTTTTAAACACATTTCTTTTTCAGGAATACCATTCTTGTTACCTGAATATGTAAATACTTGTTGATAGAATTTTCACAGATTAATAAATTTGTTTGATTAAAAAACAGTTCAAACTCATGTTGTGTCATATCTGCTGCACTGTTTGTCTCTGTTCGGCTCTTAGCAACACTGGCATCAATTCTCACAGGATTTTTCATAGGCAATAAAGAGGTCATGGGGAGGATTTCCTTCTCTGCCATTGGTTGGTGTTGCCATGGTGTCTCTACAGGTTTTTTTTTTTTGGGGGTTTTTTTTGCAGGCCGCACAATGCAGGACAAGCAAGCCTTTCATCACTGAATGTTAAATTTTTTTTTTGTCCTTCTGGTGTGAATGAAGGTTGATTATTTTGGTTGACAGAGTTAGTTATACTGTTAAAAACTCTTTTTAATTGTACAAAGTTTTATGTTTTTACTCCAAATCATGACACAAATCTATGTTGACCTCACAGATCAGTGATTCATCACAGTGCAAGTGTCTGCTGGAAACTATTGCGACACATAATGTAACACACATGTAAAAAGAAACAGAAAGCTTTGATTTCTCCATAAGATCATGATTCAGCAGAGAGTCACACAAAAAAATCATGCTCTGGAGGAAGCTCGGTTATCAGATCCAGTGAAATAAAATCAGTTTTCACACTAAGTTATCTGTAACAGGATCAGTGATCATTCACAACCAATCGCTGCTTATGAGGTTGCATGTGTGTCAAATGCCCCTGGAGTGGAACCCACACCCTTGCCTCAGGTTGCCCTCTAATGGTTGAGCACTAGCATCGCATCCAGCGCTCCTTCTTACTCAGCGGGTATCCTGGGTCTACTTTCAGCAACTCATTCACTCGCCAGTAGTCATCACCCTTAAAGAAGAAGATTTTTCCACTGGTCCAGGTGAAAGCTGCATCAGGAGTGGCTGGAACTCCAGAGAAGAGCATGCTGAGCGGTTTGGGGTAGAAAGTAAGGTCATTGTACTTCAGCTCATCAAACTGCCAGTGCTCTGATCCCTGCAAAGAGAACAAAGCAAAGGTAATGTAAACAGCATTTATAAAACAAGTGTGATCATAAACGGAAATGCAGTTAACAATTTATATGTTTCCCTTTTGAGTAGATACCTTAATGAAGACTAGCTTCTTGTTCCTGTGCAGGTACAAGGCTGCGTCGATGTTTGAAGGGATCCTTTGCACCTGTTTGGGGTAGCCGTAGTCAAGTGTGAACCTTGTATATCTCCAAACTTTACTGCCTGTGACCAGAGAGAGTTCCAGCCTTTAATATGAAGAAGTGACAGCTGCAGAGCAGAAGGGATCATTTACCAGAAAAAAAAACTACTCTACCTTTAAAGAAGTATGTCTTTTTGGTTCTTTGAGAGTGCACAGCTGCATTCAGGTTTCCAGGGAGTTCCCTCCACAGTCTGTTGATTTTTATTGGTGTATTATGGCCCAGGTCAGAGATAGTCCAGACATAGTCACCACTAAAAGCAAAGGTCTTCTCCCATGGACCTGATTAAACAAATGTTGATACAGAATTATTATAATTTGATGGCAAGAATATATGAAATGAACAATTATTTATTGTAAAAACTTGATCTGCTTAGAATCCGTTGCACCTGTAGGACAAATTATTTACCCTAGCTGCTGTTTCATACTTGTTGTTCTTGTACGCCACTGTTTATGCTATAATTTATCCAGGATAAGAGTTCATTAGTAAGTTACCTAACATGATGGCATCCAGGGATGTTGTGCAGGGATCGGGAGAGTTCTCATTCCCAAAGCTGTTTTCTGTGGGAAACAGACTGTCTGAGGTTGTTGGACTGGCCAAAGTGCTGGTGATGCGTTTGCCTACAACAAAGAAGTTACACATTTAAAGACAAGTTAATGTTTTCCTGTTTTTTTTAACATTTGAGCCATGCATGAGTAGTTTTCATGTCAGACTGGCACTATCTGTTGACATTACAAGTTTACATTACAAGCTTTGCTTAGATGTTCAGTTTTGATAGAGTAAACAAGGAAATAGTACTGCAAAGGACACTATCAATATCGGTTTTTAACATGACTTTGAATCTTAAAACAAAGCTAAGAAGAGAGGTTAGAATTTCTGCAAATGATCCCACAGAATTAATCTCTTTCAGGATAAATGAGCTGCTGTCTTAACGCTGCTTTTGACTGATCAGCTGACCAGTCAGAGTACACTCTGTTTTTTTTAGAGCAAGTTTTAGAAAAAAAAAAGCTAAAACTGACTGTTTGAATAGTAGGGTAAAAGGAGACATTCTGAATACAAATAAACATTTATTAATTTAACAATTTTCTTAACCGCTTTGTCCTATTAAGGGTAACGGGGAAGCTGGAGCCTGTCCCAGCAGTCATTGTACCGGAGGCAGGGTACACCCTGGACAGGTTGCCAGTCCATCACAGGGCCACAAATAAACATAACATGGGTCATTTAAACATGTCTTTGGAACATTTGTACAGCAGTGACTTCATTCATCAATCAGCGAATTATTTCCCTAAAATTGTTTATGGTGTTTTTCATATTAAAGGCATTAAAGCCTTAATAGATCTGTTTACAATATCAGCAGGACAGCATTTAAGTTTTGGGTTATTTACATTCAAATTCACTTTATTTATCTGTTAGGAACTTTGTTTGCAGAGGAGATGTTGCTACACTACAGACACAGTAAAAAACATTAAAGCGTCCATTCATAGTTATGAAGTTATGGAGATTATGTGGACTACAGTAAGCTGACAGTGCCTGTCCCATTTCTGAACCATTTGGCAAACTTACCATATAGTGCCTGGATGCCTTTCACATCATCTGAATGCAGCCTGAAGTTGGCACGGTAACCAGCGTAGATTGGTGCCATCAGAGCACTTCTGAACTGGGAGTGGCCCAGACCGAGGGCATGGCCTATCTCATGGGCAGCTACAATACGCAGATTAGTACCATAGTACGATCCCTCGGTCCAGAACTCATCCTCATCAAAATGGACAATACCAGATTCCGGTGACTCAGCATGAGCCAGAACGTGGCCTGCATGGAGTACAAATTCAGTAATTATGTGCTGAGTGAGAGCTCACCGTGGACACTTTGAAGGTTTCTGTGAAAATAAACGAATTTTATTGTGAATGGAAGCATACCACGGCCATCAAATGGGACAGGACAGAAGCCGTCTTTCTTGTGAAATGAGATTCTTATGTCCGTTCTGCCATAGTCGATTTCTCTGAAGGTCAAAGCCGCCACATCGCTCCAGTACTTGAAGGCAGAACGGATGGCCGCTGTGACCTCTGACTTCTTCATGTCAGGTGTATAGTTGTAGATGCGGTAGGTCAGACTCCGTTTCCTCCAACGACCTGTGAAAGAGAAGAATATTCTTTCTAAGTCAGAATCACAGAACCAAAAAGTTTTCTAAACCCGTTAATGACTCACCAGACTTGGCTCACTTTCATTTGTGTCTACTGAAATAGAGTTTTTCATCAATCTTCACCCCTGCGACCTCTTCATCACTACTTTTCCAGGTAAACATACCTTCTAAGGTCAGTCTTTTTTCATTACCACTTTAAGCTTTTATTGGTATTTGTTGTGTTTGGAGATCTTACAGCACTAATGGTTCATGTCCATGCTTTCTGGTGTTATGACATCACACATATGGTTTACCAGTTTGAGATGGTAATTTCTCTGCACTTTAACATGCAACGTACAAGTAAATGAATGGTCTTGACTTCATCTTGAAGCTACATTTCTGGACTGAAGTAAATATAACAGTTGTCAATAATAACAATTCCCAACTCACCCATCACTCTGTACTTATTAAACTTCTTGTTAAAAGGATCCTCCAGTCCACAGCGGGGCTGTCTCATCACCTCCAGGGTGGCTTCATCTAACTCTCCAGAAGGTGGCAGATCATTCACCCTCTGGAAGACTCTGACAAGACAAGACATGGAGCAATCAAACATCTTCAAACACGCACATTCACACGCACACACACAAGGAAAAAGCGAAAGAAGAAAAAAAGCACATACTACATGTATGTACATGAAGACCATTATGTAATCGCTGCCATGCATGAATTTAGTCAGTCTTTTTATTTAAAGAAAGAACAAAATGTCACCTGAGAGCTTCTATGACCTCCTCCAGGTATTGAAGGTCTTGTGGATCAGCCGGCTCATTCAGGTAACCATACTGCTTCAAATACGCCTGTACATATGTCCACAGCAAAACCATTGGCTCTTATAAATAAATATTGTAATTTATTTGACATACAAATTAACTGACAGTTAATAAGAAGAAAAAAGCACTTCAATAAAGACTATAGAGGTGAGAGAAAAAAAATCTTGTGATCTTACCTTTGCTTCATTTAACTCTGCCCATTGCACAACTGCACACCACGCTCCTCTGAGGCCGAGAAGCAGCAGCAGCATCAGCAGCCATGAATAGTCCATGATCAAATTTTCATTAACAGATTCTGCCCTAAATATCCACAGCGGGCGCTTTAAAGCCTGAGAAGTGCTCAGCAGAGTCTCACAACAGACTCTTTGTTTTCCGGGCGCCCCAGCAGTTTTAACTCAGCCGTGCATGAGTCAGCCCTGTGGCTATGATGATCCACCACTGAAGAATGAGACTTGTGAGAGCAGCCAGTTGACCTCAGCTCACATGTCTGCTGTTAAATGGTACAGCTGTTCAGGGCGGACATCGGGGCTCCTGTTATACTCTACACACTTAACCAATTTATGGAGTCAAGCTGATAGTAGCACTTTCTCTAAACAAAACTACAATTCCCAACTTTGTAGAGGTTGTTTTATTTAATATATTACTGGATGCGGTTTATGTCTGATGGATCACAGCTTAATGATGCTGCCTAAACAAGATGGGAAGCCTCATCTTATGTCCCCATATTTCTGTCTCATCCACAAAACAAAAACTGATGCATGTAGATGAGCAGAAACTGATGTGATGTGATGTGATGCGGAGCAATTTTCTGTGCTTTGAACACACCACACCAGTCATTTGGCTTTGTAGTTCTTTAGGAAGCTTTCGTTTCACAGAATAATGTTAATCCTAATTTAATTTAATGTATTATTGTACACTAAATGGATGAGGTACAACTAGCAGTGCAAAGATGCTTCCAGGAAGGTCAACATGAAATGGTCACAACTGAAAACAAATACATCTTTCATGTTCTAGTCTTAACATGTTTCTGTAGCTGTTACTCACAGCTATTGTAAGTAATTGGTGCCCATGCAAAATAACAGGCCCAGTGACATGCTACCTGTCCAGCACATAGGTCCTGCATCGAAGTTAGCAATTAGCTAACACTAAGCTAACATTTCATTTAATTTATTCAGTAAACAACCGAACAAAGACAAACACAGGACACGTAATACTTTATTTATTTTTAGATAAAGGCACTGAAAGACAGCACTATCGTAAGACTGCTTAAAGGATTAAATTTCCTTTTCTTTTTTGTAGGTGATCCTTGCTGCTGGAGAAAATAGCAGTTTAGTCATTGTGCCATTAGCTCTTGATTTATAAACTCTTTGCAGTCTTACAATATTCTAATATGACCCCAATTCCAATTAACAGTTTGAATATTTTGTAAAATGCAAAAACTATAATGCATTACTCAGTAAAACATACAAAACATGTTGGATATTGAAAGTAAAACATTTTATGGTTTCTTTAAACATATTAGCTCTTGAATTTGATGGTCATAATATCTCAAAGTATATGGGATCATGTTAACATATTTTAATATCAACTCATAAATATCTGAACTCAGAAAGCTTGCTAAATCCCAGAGTGAGGAATTGTCTTGTTCTTATTTGATAAAACAGGATTCTAGCTGCTCACAAGTCTCGGTCTGCTTTGTTGTATTTTGCATTTCATAATTGTCCTCAGTCGTCGAGACTGCAGGCAGGCAAGACCAACACCCAGACTCTTCTACTAAAAATCCTCTATTTTGAAAAAGAAGTTTACATTTTTGTTCATTTCATCACTCATTCTAAATAAACGTCTCCTACAGATGATGGCATGTCATTCACATGCTTTGTCTTAACCTGCATTAGCAGATAGAACAACAAACTGTGTTTAAAGACAATCATTTCTGGAAGTGTTCATGGACACTGTGCTGACAATAATAGAAACATCAGTCCTTGTAATTTTTCTAAAACTGCTTCACACTGTTTGCAGATGACAAATGTCTATTTTGTATTTCTGGGAGACTCTGCTTCTCTGAGATGTTCTTTTTATACCCAGTTACGTTACAAACATGATGCAAATGAATCTATTTAGTTGCAACTTGATTTCCAAGCCGTTGCTAAGGATAAAGTTATTATTTTGATGCATTTTGCCTTTTTTCCAGGAACTGTGTGGCTGCTTAGGACATTGAATTAAGTCACTACCCCTCATCTGCTCACATCAACACATTTTGTAACTATTTCTACTAGTTTCCTTTTAAATGCAGTTTCAGGAATTCACACAGTGCCAGCCAAACTATTTATATCTCAATTTCTATTTAAGGGCATACGGGATATTTTAGATCAGTTCAGGATAATTTGCATTACCTCACACCCAAACACTTAATGTCAAGAGTAGATAAATTTAGAAATGTTCATTGTGGATAGCAGAATGCTAATGCTAATCCAGAATACTAATCCTGAAGGAGATCAGACTTCTGTTCATAGTTCTGGTGTACAGGTTACAGCAGGTCAAACAGCTGGCTTCAAGATGTGAATTCATGCTTTGCATTGTATAGCCTCAGATGTACCACATTAAGTTTGTCTTTGTACAACATCAACATCAGAGCTTGGATCCAACTTTTTCCATCTCCAGTCTATAATGCTGTGGTGACATCCAGTCCGACTCCCTTATGTATTACATGCAACCATGTCGTAGTATTATTTGGCTAAATACTAAACTGTCTCATAACATTTAGCAAGCTTTAGCACCTTTTTTTTTTTATTTTTACAGAACAAATTTTCACAATCTGTCCACACCACACCTGGCATATTCCTAAATGTTTTACAGTTTGTGACAGTGGAAAAAGTATTTACAACTCTGCAAGTCTGCATGTAGCATTGATGTGACACATCTGTATGTGCGGATGCTGACTTGAGAGCAGTCAGCTTTGTACTTCCTGTGTTTGTCACCATTATGACAGTTTACCAGCAATTAAAGACAAAAGGCGGAACAGTAAGCAGGAACAAGTGGGAATACAGCATCCTTTTTTAGTAATGCTTCTCCACCATTAAACCACACACACACACACACACACACACACACACACACACACACACACACACACACACAATCAGCTTGTTTTATATGTGCAAGTTTGACTTAATTGTTTTTCCTGTTATTGCCCTCTTGTTTCTAAATGAGTATGCATGACCGCACTCCACTATAAAATATCATGGTTTTGTATTAAAACTCAACAAATACAGTGATTCATGAAGCCTTTCCGGTCTGCTGAACCATCCTGATCTCCCCGTTATATTTATGAGTCAGGAACAGAAAACAGATGCATCCCTGAATCTAATAAAATATCTGGTTTTAATGCATTTTTTGAGTCTCTCTGAAAACAAAGAGAATATCTGGGTTGTGTCCTGTCAAAGCCTAAAAGCAAGCCCAACATACAGGTAACATGACTCCAAGTTGATTTAATAAATGAGAAATTTGCGCAGTTTCCTTGAATTTAGTTGCACAGAGTAGAAGAATCATAGGCTTTATCCTCCAACAATGATTCATACGTTATCTCCTTTTTACCATCTAATAATTCTCAAAAGGCTGTCATTCCTGCTACCAGGATACTCAGATATGTGGAAAAACATATTAAGCTTGCAAAATCAAACAAATTCAAGACAGTCATAGCATTATTACAGTAAATTTTAGTGGGCTTAGTGGGATAAATAGGACTGAAAATTTGTCTTTAAACTTTTATTTTTCCCTTTAAAAGTCACACACATAAAAAAAAAAAAGAGGTTATGAGAATCATTCTTTTTATATACCCGTTTATTTAGTGAAATACAATTTCATTTGTTATGCAGCTGCTTACATTTCATTAAGTGATATCTGTTTCTCTTTGGAAAATAATGTAGTGCTGCATATGTCTCTTTTCAAAAGAAAAAAAATCTTTATGCCGATTTAAGGGCGAAATAAGTTATAAGTGCTGTGTTGCATCAACTTCATCGGCTTACGCACCAAGCAGGACATTAAATAAACAGTCTGTTTTATTCACCATGGACTACAAAGAACATTTAATAAATGAAAAGTACTTCCATGTGCACTCCAAAGAGCTACTTGACATGAGCAAGACTATAGGTATAATCGAGATTTAACAGCTTTCTGTTTGAATGCTGAAATTTTCACTGAAAACAGGTTCAATTTTGAAAAGCTGTGCAGTTCAAACTAAATCAAACAAGCAGTCAATTTTCCTGATCTTTATGTGTTTCATTACTATTCATCTCTCAAACTTTATCTTTCTCTTGGTCACTTTTTTCCTGGTTTTTCTCTCTTCCGTAGCCGAGAGATTCCTGTCACACGTCATTCTCAATACTAGAGAAGCAGCGCCCAGACTTCTGTAGCATAACGTCATCTGATTGTCACGGTGTACTTTTATACTTTATATTTCCTAGTAACAACTAACACTGGAAAACAGGATGCCAAGAGAGGCTCAAGGTTCACCTCTGAAGTGCTGACTCAAACCTAGAATGAATAATCTCGACCACTGACAGATGAGAGTTGGCACATTTTCCTGAAGTTACTCAAACGTGTCCAATAAAAACTCTGTTTAATCGCCTGGCACTTTTAGAGGTAACTGATCAGCAAAAACAGATGTGGAGAATACAAAATACTGCTTTTGTTTTTAGCTGTCGCAGGAGTCCAGTTCTTAGATATGAACTTAAGTCTTTAGTCGACTCCAAAGTTGGCCTTGATTTATATTGTTTTCAAAATTGCTACATAAAATTAGTCTTGAAAGTGATCCTGCATGTTAATCATAAAATTAACATTTCCTTATAAATATACTACATGTGCATCAAAAACAGTTACAAAAATATATGTTTTTGTCTAAAACGAAAAGATAACGAATTTCACTTCAAGTGTAAATGACAATCACACATGCTTGGTTGAGTCATTTCAAAGCTTCTTTCCAAGTTTCTGCATCTGCATTTTTTTCTAAATCTCAAACAATAAAACTGCAAACATACTTTAAGGTTGTTTGAAGTCATTTCAGGTTATTGAGCAATTCTTCAACTAAACAGCCTCCATTTCCGGTTGAAACATGGACCAAACAAAGCTGGTCACTCCATGATCACTCAGTTTGAAACATAAATATTTAAGTCTATTCCTCATGCTCATCTTCCCTGACCTTCACCTTCACTCTGTGCCAGGCGTTACTCAGCACACCCCTCAGGTTCCAGATGGGAGGGATCGTATCTGGCTGCATGTTGTAACTGTTGTCGACAGCCTTGCAAATGATCTCCAGCTCTTCAGCCTCGGGAGGAAGAGGAGCAGTTACTTCCCACAGCTTCCAGGCCCAGGCGCGACCCGGCGGAGGCGAAGGTTTAGGAGCTTGTCCCTTGTCGCTGCTCCTCAGCTGGGCCACTTGCCACGTTTTTCCTCCATCCAAAGAAACATCCACACGTACCACTTCTCTACCCCCGCCGCTCCATGCGTAACCCTTCACAGTCAACGTTTCGTCACTGCGATCGATCACAGCACCATCTGCTGGTGTGGTGATGGCAGACTGAATGGGGAGCTCCTGAATGGCTGGAGCAGATTTGAAATCCACCTTGTCCCAGTCTGTCCCTGGAGAGAAACCTTTGTAGTCGTTCTGCTGCCAGTGGCTGCTGCTCTCCTCTGCGCTGACGATGATCTTACCCAGCCACTTCACGTTGCGCGCACCCACAACGCCTGGCACCACAACACGCACCGGAAAGCCGTGGTCAGGCGGAATATCCTCGTCGTTCATTTCATAAGCAAGAAGCACATCCCCATCCTCGCTGACTGCCTTATTCAGAGGGATTGATGCCCCGTAGGTAGTCCCAGTCACGTCTTTATCCAGGCCCTCAAACTGAACATGGTGAGCCCACTGTGCCACGTCCGGCCCGTAGCCAGCAGCCAGCAGCACATCTCTGAGTCTAGCTCCACTCCATTTGGCATTGCTGATGGCAGATATACCCCAGTTCAGTCCTTTCACCTGCTTTACCTTATTCATCTCGCTTCTACGGTTGCCTGCACACTGCAGCGTAGCTGTGATCGTGTGTTTGGGGAATCGGGTCTTCAAGTCATTTAAGGACAGCGCCAGTGCTCCTCCTGGTAGTCCCTCAACATGTAGCTGGTACGAGGCCGGATCTACCTGAGGAACTGGTAGGTGGTTCCTTTTAAAGAAGAAAGCAGAGGGGGTGATGTAGCTGTCTGACAGGATTTCGGGGGGCGGCTCAGCATTGAAGGGTTTGAGGCTATTGACACGCAGCACAGGGTGACGCTCGGGGTCAGTAGAAAATGGGTCAGACGATTTAATGGCCTGCTGCTTCTTTATATCTTCTCCACTCAGCACGCCAACCTGACATAAATCACAAAAACCAAGAGTTTTATCAACCACAACACCAAATATTTTCAGTTAAACTTGTTTCAACACCTAATAAAGGGTCATTTTAAGCCATTAGGGTCTGGTAGAGCATGAGTTTACCCTTCCTCATATTTAGAAAACTTAATGGGCCAGACCTGTCAGCTTCTGGATTCTAAAATAAGGGAAATTCTCTGGCAACCACCAAGAGAGGAAGAAAGACGGGTGTCTGTCACCAGTTCCTCTCCTCAGGTCGATCAGCGGCGTGATGGAAGTTATAAAGATTGTCACACATTTATTCTTCTCAAGGGTTTGTCTCCTCATGTCGGTTTCTCATAATTTTGGGAGATTTACGGAAAAATAACAATGCTGGAAAGATGCAGAGAAGTCTGGTAAAAAAAAGTGAGTTTCCCGGCCAGGTACGTAAGAGGCTGCGGTGATTAAGCGACACTAAACTCAAGCATAGCTTTAAATGACAACTTTAAATAGTGCAAATGTTCAGACCAACTGTCGGACATATTCACTGTGACAACATGTATTGTGATCGTCTGCAATACAACAAAGATTAACAGATACTCTGATTTCAAATATCAATGACAGGGCTACTTGAAACAATATTTTGCCAGTAAAAAGGTCACAGGTCCTTTTTACTGATCATCCAGGCTGTAAACTATCTAAAACATTGATTTGTGGACGAAATGATTTCATATAAAGTTTAGTGAGTAACTTACTTTACCTGATGATGGGTTTTTCAACTCAACATATTGTTTCTGTAACTTTACCAGCAACCTGTTTTTACGTGACTCTGTTTCCCTTCAGATTTTCAGTCATTCAAACTGGACGGACCTACACACTGCTCATATTTTGGTTGAATATCAGTGATAGGTGATACTTCTGGTTTGAAGCGGTCTTCATAGACCAGGGGCGTCCAGCTCCAGTCCTTGAAAGCCATAATCCTGCAGGTTTTTCATTGTTTCCCTGCTCCAACCTACCTACCTGTCTCAAATGAAAGAGTTATTGTGCAGAGCTTCATCAGCTGATGAATCCATTTAAGTTTGGTGTGTTGAAGCAGGGACACATTGCAAACCTGCAGCAAACTCTTTATACCAGTAAACAATTGGTCCCAGTGCTGTTTTAGCTCAAAGCAAACAAACAAGTTTCCAACCTTATATTCGGAGAGGATTTCCAGCACATGATCCTGGTCGTGTACAGCATACAGGGCCCAGAAGGGTTCCAGGGCACCACCTGCTGCCAACAAGATTTTATCCCCACCAGGGTGCATCGCCACAAAGTCGGTAATGTCATAGACACTGCCTTTGTAAGTGACCCACACCCCTTCTTCCAGGGAGCGGTGCTTTGTGACTTCCTCCTGGCTGATGACTGGCAGAGGGGAACTCTTCTCTATGGTTGGTACACTCACGTCTGCCCGCTCAGCCTGCGCAGAAGGACAGACAAGATCCCTTTTTTGAGCCATCAAAATACCAATATTGGGATGGAAAAAAGGACTGAAAATGTTTCTCAAAGGCTTCAAATGTAAGTATTGCTTACTGAAATTTCAGTACGTAGAACTGCATACAGGAAACATTTACAATACAACCCAGTATCTGTAAAAACTCCACTATTATAAAGCAGAATATATGATTTAATAAAAACTGTATTTACATGTAAGTTCATAATGAAGTGTTTCCACCAGCTCACACTGGCATTCCACACAGCCGTGACAGCAGAGGCCTTGGTTTTCACTGTGTAAACAGCACATGTTGACACCCAGATGGCCTTTTATTGTCGGACCTCATCAGCATATTCCTTATCAGTCAACGTTTTTTTTTGTTACTTTGCAAAGTTCAGTGTGTGTATGAGAAGATTAAACAACAGAACAGACAGTTAGTAAATACAATATCGCATAAAAGTCTCACGCAAACCCTCATTTTTTTTTGTTTCACATAGAAAACATCTTCAGGAATTCTTCTCGAGGCTGCTTTGTGCTCTGTTCTCTGTCAAGATATTCGCACCCTGCCTCAGCAATGTGGGCGTCTGGGAAAATGAATCAGTTCTTAAACTCTGCTGCTACAGCTTTTTTTCCCCCGAACATTTTCTCTCAGTTTCTCTTCCTTCTTGACATCCACCCTACAGCTTCAGTAAACATTGGAATAAATCAGCCGACGGGTTGCAGGGAGGCATTTCAAGTCCTGAGTCCGGTATTAGCGGAATTTTGCTCCTATTTCTTAATGGAAATCACTCCATACATGGTTTATCCGTTTCTTCTTTTAGACTTGCCACTTTCTATCCTCAGCTTTTCCAGATTCTTATTGTTTTCTAAAGCTTGACTCCATTCTATGCAGAGTTTATGGTTAAAGGTTCTTTGGAAATAAATAAATAAATAAATAAATAAAAATCACAATTTTGGTGCTAAACACTATTTACTGCCTGTCAAAACAGTGTTATCTTTTGCATTTTTCAAAGATTTAGCTTTTTTTGTGACAAACAGAAGGTAACAAAATGCCTAATTTCAAAACTTCTTTTCTCAGCTTATATGTGAACTAGAGACACAGATTCATTCGTTTGAACTGGGAGCATATTAAAGCTAGAATGATAAACTTATCAAGTAAAATGACTTAAACAACAAACAAAACAACATTACTAAAATTCTTCTGAAAATAGAGAAACACAAAGACTGGATTAAAAATAAGTGAGAAGTTTCAACCCATAAAAATGTGAAGACTTTGCTGAACACAACATGTTCAGGACCACTTTAAAAGATTACAAGACAATCTGGACTCCTTGGAACCAACATATACACAACAAAAGAGCTGGTTTCTACAGAAGTGTAAATCATTTACCAACATGCAAAGGCTCTGGACACACAGCAGCTTGTTATGTATAGAAATATTTAGAAGAACTGAAGGTCTGCTTGGAAATGTTTATGTTCTAAAACTGGCCACACATGCATTCTCTAACTACTTTGACGTGGTTAAATGAAACTATTAGACTTTGGCACAAAAACAGCAAATAGATCCCAACCTTTTGGTGGTGCAGGGCATAAACAAGTACAGCCCCTGTACCAGCCAACAGCCCTGCCAGTCCATGTCTCCAGCTGGGACTGCTGCTGGCATGCTGGTAGGATTCCTGCTCCTCTCTGAAGCCGCTGTGGAGGCGAACGGCACACGGCGCTAATACAGGTCCAACCTGAAGCCTAAGCAGAGAAAGCAGGACAAAAACTGAGCCTATTCTGTAACAAACTTTACTGTTCATTCAAAATTAACCTGCAAAGTGTAGAAATACTGTCAGAGCTAAAAGAAAAAAATCCAAAGTAATATTATCAGCTGAAAACAGGTCAGGTTGAGATTAAGTTCTACACCAGATACAGAGAACATCACCTCTGACAAATGACCTCTGTGTTAACATACCTTTGAGTGCTGAAAGGACTAAATCGTGTCAGGCTGTTGCACTTTCTGAGAAGCAGCATTGTATTGATGTTCTAGAAAGAGATAGAGTTAAATGTGTCATCATCTGATCTGAAATACCATTCTTGTAAGGAGAATTGTTTTCTGGTTGTAAAAATTACCTACAAAGACCAAATACAAATTTCTCCTCCTAAAAATTCTGTATCAGGAACTATTGATGAACATCCACAGGCTGCAAAAGCAGGATTAACAAATTAACTCTAAGAGTCAACTAGTCTGAATAAATAAAACTGCTGATGGTAGCAAACGCTCCACATAAAATACTAACATAGTATTTTTGACAGCTAATTTTTATCTTTAATGTCAGCATTTAGAGAATTAGATAGTTAAAATCTCTTTTTATATCTGCTATGAATCAGCACCAAGTAAATAAAGACATTTTACAGGATTTAAAGACCTGAAACGTGAATTAAAAAGGTGATTTCTTTATTTCATTATTAATGTATTTCTCTGTAAAATGTCCCTTATGGGAACTTTGTTCTTGATAAATGAGGCTTTAAACCTTCAACTCCTACTCAGTTAACCAACCGTTACTCCAATCTGTGAAACAAGCCAACCAGCTGAGAGGGAGGGGAAAAGAGGAGGTGACCCTTGCTTCTGTTCACTGGATTATGTTTGAGACCATTCACTACAAACACAGACAGGTTGCTAAATGTAAAACCTGAAAAAATGTAAGAGGTATGATCCAGTAAAGACTTCACACTGGAATGACTTAAAGGTCTTTCAACTTTAGATTAATAAAATTGGATGTGGTTTATTCTGAAGAAAGATCTGGAACAAACTAAGAGTAAAATCATACATTTCTACTGTTACTTAAAGCATAACACCAAAAGGAGGAGCACAAAATTTGTACAGAAGACTTACAGTCAGGCTGTTAATTAACCGAACTTATACAGGAGCTCTGCTGTATCAGTAAATTGCACCTCATCGCTGTCAGCGGTGGTAATAAAGATTAGCCGGGGTTATCTTGGAGCACACTTAACCGAGGTAGTATGCCAGTCTGCTGCTGGACCATTCCAGTTCTCTGGTGAAACTGATTATCCTTGGAGTTTATTCTGAATAGAACATTGTTGTTTCTTAGTGTAAACAGGCTCATGTGCCGTGGTTTGGCTACATGCAACCGTAGCAAAACCAAAACAATATCACAAACTCAGTCTGCGTCACTCACAAAGATAAAAACTTGCAATAAATGATGTGACAATGTCCTTAAACACAAGACGCCACAAAGAAGTGACAGTAAAGATATTAAATTCGACAATATAAAACCAAATAAAAAGGATACTTTGAGCTCACAGTTTTGTAAACAGGGGATAAAAAAAAAAACAAAACACTATCAGTGTGTACATCTCTATAACATCTGAACAGTCTGAAACATAAACACGATTTAGACCTTATTATGAACACCACACCGTCATGTGCATGGGAGATTAGAACCATTAAATGAAGCCAATGCTGAGTTTTCAAACATTACTTTGCATTAAAGTTGCATTAAACACACATATTACTGCTGGAGTTTCTGCACCGCCTTGTGACAACACACCTCTAATTCTGACTGCTCTGTTACAAGCAAACAGGAGTATGAAGGAAAACCAGTTTGCAGTCCATGTAAACATATATTTAAACGAAGGTATGTGTGTAATATTATAACAAGTGTAACATAAACATTGACTATAATATGGAAACATTTTCAGCTTATAATTAATCTTCAGCAGTTCAAATAGCCCCATATGAAGGAAAATGGAGATTCAATCATGAAAACAAGTGTAGTGTAGTGCAGAAAACTCACTTAAATGGTCTCAAGTTGAAAATCTGACCAGGAACTGCAAAGTAAATACAACAAGCTACATTTGATTTAATCTCGATCTCATTGAACGTCAGCCGGATCTGTTGACATTAGCCTGCTTTGAGAAGCTGCAGAGGAAAAAAATCAAGCCTGATAATTACAGATACTGATGTAGTTTTTATAATAAATATATCGTAAAAGGGGGGGCTTTAATGTACAAGTATCTAACACCCTCTGTTCCATCTTTGGTAAAATGTTTAAAGAACAAGTGTAAGCTAGCTAGCGCAGTTTAATCTGAGTGTAAATATTCATCATTCACGTGACAAACAAAGCTAACCATAAAGCTAGCCACTTCCCTCGCTCTTTATCCACCAACGCAAATGTTAGCCGCAGTTTTTTCTACTAAGCCTGCACACTCACCTCTCCTGGGTCCGTCTGAGGTCTGTTTGTACCCAGATGTTCCCGACGCGGCTCGTTGCGTAAACAGCTCGTGGCCATAGACTGGAAGTGCGCGCGACACATTCAAGGCAGCTAATCAGGGCCGGATTAAAAGTGCACAGGGCCCTGGGCCCAGAGTGTTCCAGGGGCCCCTTCCCCTTCACAACATTGTGAAAATTGTGAATGATACACTATGAAACAACATTTCTAACATCTCTCAGCCAGTGGTACCAGTAGTAATACACTAGATACTGTGGTGTAACTATCTGGCTTTTACATATATTTTGTTTCATGTCCAAACTAGGGTTGCCAGATGTCACCTTTGTGGGGGATAGTCCCGCATTTCTATTACTTTTCACACGTCCCACAAAATGAGACGCTGTCCCGCATTGTGAAGGGAAAAACAAAAAAACAAAAAAAACAAAACAAAACAAAACTGGCTTTTACTAATTGTATATGGAAAATATTTGACGGTTGTCACATCATGCCGCCTGCTGATTTGAGTTACACTCATGTCAATCAAACTAGGAGGCGGGACTTAATGCACATCTAGGATGCACCGGTGCACCCACTAACAAAAATAAATAAATAAATCCACCGATTGATCATGGAGGACAGGGAGACGACCGCAGCAAAGAAGAAAAGAAAGTGTTGTTACAACAAAGACTGGGAAAGCATATTTTCCTGGGTTAAACCTGTTCGAGGACACTGTGAGAGGGTTTGTCAAAGTAATTTTTCCGTGTCACATGGCGGAGAATATGACGTGAAATGGCACAAAAATCCGAGTCACACAAAACCTGCTACTCAGAAGGAAGCTTTTTAATAACAGATTTGTTATGTTTGGTTAGTAATTTTTTATGAAAGAGCAGAATAGAAAGTTTATTTTTTTTAAAACTTTGTCATGGCAGAGTGGAATCTCACATTGTCCCATATTTTCAGTCTTTGTCCCACATTTAGTGAGAGAAGATCTGGTCACCCTTGTCCAAACTGCTGGTGTTTGCCCTACGTGGCCCCCAAGTGGACGTGGGCCCCTGGGCCTGTGCCCATAATGCCAATTGGATAATCCGGCCTTGCAGCTAATGCTGATCTCAGATCCATCCTGGCTTGTTGCAAAAGCTTCTGTGCAGGAGGGAGATGCAGGTGTGTCTTAAATTAATAGTCAGCTAATGATTTAGAAATCAATATGTGCTTTATTGTATTAACTCTGTGTGTTCCGCAAAAAAATCTGTTACCAGAATGTGGCAATTCCTGGTCCAGAAAGTAAAAGTCCTACCATGTTTCTGGATCTACCTGTACATTTAGAACAGGTGTTTTCACTAACAGGCTCGTTTACCTGGCAAATAAACTCTGCTCATTAAATTCAGCTTGTTTTGTGACTGGTCGGACAGGACCTTTACTTTCTGGACCAGGAATTGCCACCTCTGGTTACCAGGTTGTGAAAGAAGACATGTAAGACAGCATAATTGATTTAAAATGGTTGTAAAAATCTTCATAATAACAATAATACGTTTTAAAACGTAAATAAAAAATGAGTTAATATGTTCAGTTACAGCTACATTTTTTCAAAGCTAAACATTTGTCAGTTTTGAGAAATGAACCAACATGAGCTGAATTTACAAGCTCAGTCTCTTCCAGGAAAATCAGCCGCTGTCCAGTCATGGAAAATACTTAGCGCTCCAAAGAAGACAGGCTAAATTTTACTAGAGGTTTTAATGAAAATGAAATTTCATAAGTCAGTGTTTTATTTAACTGATTTTATATTTGCCCATCTTAGAAAGAAGGGACTAAAAATCAACATCTAGAAAGTGGGATATGGCTTAACATCCTTCACACTGGCTGTTAAGATCAACAAACAAACCCATAACAGAAAAACATGGAGATGACATCAACCCAAACGCATGAAGAGCAGCCCTAAACAGTTTAGATGCACCTTATTGTTTATTTTTGTAGACTTTAATGATGTAGCAACTGCACTCTATGGTCAACCAAACCCAATAAGGAAGTTTGTTTATTTATTTGTTTATATTTTAGCAAACTTTATTATTTCAGTCAACTACAGATGTAAAAAGTATATAAATGTGGATCCCACATTGTGTAAAAGCAGATCTGCACACATGTTTTGGCATCATGTAAGCAAATAATTCAAAATTCATTGTTCAGCTTCACAGTGAGCCAAACTTAAAGTAAGAATAAACTGTTTTAGAAACAAGGGGTGACAAAGGATGACTTTACTTGCAAGCATTATTTGTGGGACAATTTATAAAATCTGGAGTTTTTTTTTTTTCCCAAAAGAAATACTTTTTGGAATCAGTCAACAAGCACAACAGGAAACCTTTTTCGGCATGGAAACCTAAAGCTTGAATCCAAAATACAATTATCATCATTCTGGCTGCTCTGAACCACTGTGTTCTGTTTCAGTGCAACATTTTGGGTGAATGTTGCTGAAATTATTGTGACCTGAAAGTACATATTTAAGAAAAAGAAAAAAGACATACAAGTATCAACATTACTATTGTTATGGATTCTGTTGCTCAGAGTTGCCTGTTTCCATTTTATAAACTCAGCCATGTGAGTTGTATCATGTTACATAAATCAAGTCAAAACATGACTGAAGACAGATCTATGTCTACATCAACAGAATATATTGCCTTGTATTATCATCTGCATTGTTATAATTAACTGAGGCTGGTTTAGAAGCTGGGGAAATAAGCCCCATAGTCTGTCATTTTTAATGTTGAGGCTTATGTATAGTTTACTGTATGCAAATCTGCACATATTTGAGCTATTTGTCCCTTAGAATGGTTCTCGAGTTTATGCATCATTTATATGTATATTTATATTTATCCCAATTAAAGGAGGGGGAAAAAAAGATCAATTTTATTCTTACACCATTCCACTTCAAATGAAAAAGGAATGCCAATGCATCTTTTCAGTGCATTAATTCATAATGTGAAGTGCAATGTAATGCAAGATGTATATTTTTAGCAGCGGTTCAGATAAGACTGTCGAATTATCTGCTAGTTGGAAAAATATCTGCTTTATATTGCAGCCCCCCCATGACAAAGTTAATGCCAGCTTGTGTTGTTTACTTTCTGAAGGTATAAAATAAAACTTGAATGTGTGTGAACTGGACTTTACAGAACTTTGGTCAATCTTGGAAAAACACCTGTTGAAATCAGTCAATTTAGCGAACCATTTAATTACTGCTTAAAGCAAAAATGACTAAAAGTAGATACGCACATCTATTTTTTGCTAATAATATCCCAATTTCATGTTTTAAATTTAACTTGCAAATTTTTATTTGGCTCAGCTGCTGTCAAACAGTTCAATCATTGTGTTAATGTGGTGCCTGTTATACAGTACATGTTGGATAACTTTAAAACCAAAGATATGAAGAAACACCTAGTCCTGTAATTTCCCTGTTAATTATTCACTGTGAGAAATAATATCTGGTTACATCAACAACAGAATTCTGCACATATGCTGGTTGTGTTTTACCTCCCATTGTTAATATACACGACTACATTCCAAAACAAAGACAAAATCAGGATATTCAGTATACAAGTTTAATATATTGAAAAAGTTTCACAAGTGAATTTATTTACAAAAGTCAGAAAATGTGAAAAAAAAAAAAAAAGAAAAAGTCTACCTTGAGAGTGTCTACATTACAACTGTAAATATCCACAAACCACACACAAGATATTACCATTTTGTCCCAGGATTTAGCTGTAGTCTAAAATTCACATTTCAAGTTGGTAGGTATCAACACTAACGTCGGTCCACTTCTTGGTAGCACGACACACACAGCTCTGACTGTTACTGCGGTGTCATCTTGGCAGCTTCAGCTTTTATTAGCGAGATGAGCTCCAGGTTTATTAGAAATACGAAACGAAGACCTGCAATCTGAAGAAAACAGATATTTGTGACTTTGCTTGGCTAAAATGGCATGGTGGCTTCATTTCATTCATACAGCATGTGGTTGTGACCTTCCACAAACACACACGTACACACACCTCCACCACTGAGTTGTTGTTCAGTTTCCACTTGTTACCCGACAGCACGGGTCTACCGTCGATATAAATGGGCCGCCTTCCTTCATTTGCAATGAAGAAGTCTCCATTATTCTTCAGTTTAATAATTCCTGTAAATGCATATAATAAAATATGTGCATAAAATATATATATATATATATATTTTTTTTAATAGTTACAGCCTTTTTTTTTTTTTAGCATAAATGTTTATGTTGAGATAATGTCTTGGCTGAATTTATTTGTACTGAATGAAAATAGATGTAAAAACTACAACAGGTGTGAATTAATTTCTCTTTGCTGTTTTCTTACACACATTTCTGGTAACTTTTATCAAATTATGATTAATTTACTAAAGTTAAATCACCTTGTTTTCGTGATATTTTCCAGGCAGGCCCCTCTAGCGACAGATCTACATCTACCTGTTTGTCCTTTGTTGCCCTCCCCAGCGTAATCTGTATAGAATAGAACAGAATAAAAGTACTTTATTAATCCCAACTTGGGGAATTTAGTTGTTGCAGCCTCCATGTACGATTGTGTTTAACACAAACAAACAGAACAGTATTAAAACTATCTGCAAAACAGTTAAGAGGAGATAAATAACACTGTAAGAGTAATAGCCTGGAATGTGTTACTGTCATATATATTAAAGGTATGGTGACATTTGGGATGTATGAACATAGTTGAAATGATAATTTGCATGACAGTGAAAATATGCTGTTAGTTCTTTTTTTTTTTCCTGCTTCCCACCATTTTCTCTCACCTCTCTTGATCTCATCAGGTATCGCACCATTCTTCCTCGTAATGCTGCCAGTGTTTGGTTGTCAAAGTCGGGCATGCTCATCCCTGATGGCAAAGAAACATGCTCCCAAAAATTAGCTTCACTAATCTGGATTATTCAAAGCAAATGTAGACATGAAAACAGTTTGCTCATACTTCATGATTGTTAGTTTACTTACCTGTAATACTGTCCACAAGTACCTGCCATCGAGGCAACTCCTGCTCCAACTGTCTGATCTCCTTTTTCTGGTGACGATCTGAAATCATCAGCTCTGACAGAAGAAAACGAAAGCAAACTGAGGTGAATCTCAGAAGCAAAACTCTGTTTTCAACTTCAGTAAGAGGTCTGACATGAAACTCCTTCATTCATACAGTTAATATACATCAGTATAAATCTGATGTGTATGTAAAGTGCCCGGTGACAACATTGCTGTGAAGTTGCGCTATACTAATAAAGCTGAACGGAATTGATTTAGACCATATTAATACCAGCATTAATTCCTGATGTAAAGTTTTGACCCCCAGTTAGAAAATGTAAATTAATTCATCCTTAACTCAAAAAAAAAACAAAAAAAAACTTTGAGCCAAATCTAAAACTTCTCTCAAGGTGTTAAATGAATTTTTTTTGATAAAGTAAGAACTACAGAATCATGCAGATGTACAGAATTTCCAATGAACAATTAGGAATAATAAATACCAATTAAGACTGTGATTGTCATTATTTTACACTTTTATGAAGCAAAACTCAAAGAAATCAAGAATCTATCTTAAATTTTCAAAGTACAACATAACTTAAGATGTGCATATTAAATTTTAGTCAAAGGAGTTCTTTACAACTCTTACCGTGTTCCAGCACGTCATCTCTGCTTTCCCTTTGTGGGAGAAATACAAAATGTCAGAGCTTAAAAGTCACGGACAAGTGACACTTATGAAAGCATGAAAAATACTGAACCAGATGCAGAAATCTCAGTGGCAGTGTAAACATAAATTCTGCATGGTGAAAGGCAACTTACTTTAATTTTACATCGTCAACCATCTGCTCGGCATCGGAGAAGTTGAGGACTTGGTCACCTTTAGGAAGGGGCTGTACTGTAATGAACAATCAGACAACAGTGTCAGGCACTACATTTTATTTAGTGAAGCAAATAATTATTTGTTTATGTAACAACAGACTTGATATATTTCACATCAATAAAGCTAGTCGTGTGTCAGATGTCCTGTTGTCTCTTTAAAATGGAGAAAATTCCAATCTTTCAAACAATTAGGATCAATTCAACCTTAGTTTTTAGGGCATTTTTTTAGTTTTAACTATTTAGTGAGGGTGATATTATTTAGTAGTAACATTTGTCTGGTGAGGCAGATGGAAATGTCCGGTATTTGTAATAGTAACTTCAAAAGTCATCATATCATAGTCACAATATTTAAAACATAGACAACATAAGTTCTTCACTGCCAAATGAATCAAAGTATTGAGAAATATTTGAATTTTTTTATGAAATGAACTCAACCCACCACTCTGGTCATCCAGTAGGTAATACTGCTTTAGCAGCTGCCAGTGCACCAAAAGGCTCTTGGGTGTGCGAGAAGGATGAAAGACACCGGGGTGTTTGCTCAGAAGCTCCTGAAATATGTCCAATTTGGGCTGACTAGTCTGTTTAGAAAAAATATTAAAAACTTTAAGTGAATTAAAAAACAAAACAAAAACAAAGTATAAAAATATTACATGCTACATGGCATGCTCTGGTAAGCAAATACTCTTATAAAGAACCCTTAAGACACTGTGTAAATAACAAAAAAAGAAGCTATGGTATTTAACATATTGTTTTCATATTGCATTCTTTAAAGTGTTTCATTAATCATGGATTAAGAACATATCATTAACAGACATAAAAAAAAACCACATTCCTTCTGTATTATGTTACTCACTGAACCGATCTTGGCCAGCAACGCTTGCTCAGCCTGACTGAATAGAGCTTTGCTTTGAATTGCTGCAATTGCTTCAGGGTGGAGCTGCCGCATAGCCTGCCACGCCAGCCTGTACAAGCAGAAAAGACAAAAGAAGAACGTGTTTACAAAAGAATTAAAGAACATGGGTGTAAATATAGAATATATATTATGTACATGCTTAGCTGCTTACTTTGAAATGACGGGATCATACAGTAAAGCATACCACCTCTCTTTAATTTCACGCAAAGTGAAGCGACAGCTGAACTTGACCCCCAGATGAACAGAAGTTAAGTCAGTAGTCTGGAAACAAAAACAAAATGTTAAATACAAAGTTTGACATTTTAAACGGCCCACACCAACTCCCTATATGATCATTAACTGACCAAAAAGGGGGCCAAAAACTCAAAACAGTATTATGTGTTTTGACTATGATCTTAAGGTTTGAGTACTACTCACCTGTAACACTGCATTTATCAGCAGTAGATCATCTGTAGGTTTCCACCGGCCCAAGTCTTTAGTAATATGTAAAGGCTGTTTACTTTTCTTCACTCTTTTGGCCATAGGTGCAGGGTTTATAACCATCGCCAGAGGTGGTGTGAGAGCAGTTCCTGTTTTTGTTACCTAACAAGGAAGAGAGGAAAATATAA
This sequence comes from Telmatherina bonti, assembly GCF_933228915.1. Classification (NCBI taxonomy): domain Eukaryota; kingdom Metazoa; phylum Chordata; class Actinopteri; order Atheriniformes; family Telmatherinidae; genus Telmatherina; species Telmatherina bonti. The sequence continues at coordinate 33,767,837 of NC_136624.1, read as the reverse complement.
ATTAATCTATCAATTCTATAAAAACTTGTCTTATTAATGCCTTAAGATCCTTTAAGAATAAGGAATTTTTTGGGTTATGTATACCTTTTTTTTCTCACTAGATGAAGGTTCACTTCCCGCACAGCGAACGGGCTCTATGACAGGAGGGCCTTTGACTCTACTGGATGACTTTACAAGACTGCTCTCCACAAGCTCATCATCAAACTTCTTTCTCTTTATTGACCTTTTTGTGTAGGGACATTATTTTGTTGACATGTATACAGTAATTCTCTAATATTTTAAGATTAATAACAGAAAAACAGTATATTTGGAGCATAATATCTGTATGTTGTCTTTTATTTCTGGCCTAAGCTACAGCTCTGATGGTTAAATGAAAAAAAAAAAAGTCAAACCTGGATGAACTTCTTCGTTTAGGTACACCGCTGCCAAATGCTTGAGTTGTTGTCCTTTTTACATCTTTTATACCGAGTGACTCCTCATCCTCAGACCGACTCTGAACACCAGCTACTCCCATTGGTGCACCAACCACTGGATCACCAGCCTGCATCTCTTTTTACACAACAGATAGATAAGCAAAAAGTAAAAACCATTCTGAGTAGACTGACATGGTGAGGTTAGGCAGGATGGGGTTTGAAAGACTTTCTAGGTACTCCAGTTTTCAGGCACCTGTTTCAAACTGAATAGGTAGATACTTACAGATGCTTTATGTTAACATACAAATGAAATAAAGACCATGCTTTTCACATTTCCACATATTTTAATTTAATTAGGGGTGGGGAAACTGAATCGAAAAATTAAAAAAAAAAAAATCAGGATTTTTCTTTGCTTCACAATTTTAAAATAGATTTTTTTTTTGTTAAAAATATCGATTTTTTTTTTTCAAACAAAAATAATCCATTATTACATTTTTGGTCATTTTTATTGTTATTATTGATCTTTTTACTTGTCTTCTTGGGCATTTTAGCAGCAGGATGATGATCTGGCTACTGTGTTGTTTTTTCCTACATGAAATCAAGAAAAATGACGTGCAAAAAAAAATAAATAAAATAAATAAATAAATTATACATTTATTTTGTTTTTAATCTACAAGAATCAGCAATAGTGTAGAATACTCTATTTACTTAATTCACACAAAAGTTCAAACTTAAACCATGAAGAAGTTTTTATATTACGTCTAATGCAAAAGTATGTTAAGATTAAGCCTGTTTTAAATGATTATTAGTCAGACAGGCGATTCCTATGTTTACATGTTATGTTAGCGCAGGCCTGTACTTTAAAATGTATTTTTGGTTGCTGTAAACAGTCCATAACTATAGCCAATAACATCGTAAATACAAACAATACTAGACTGAAATATATTTAGATAGATGATATAAAGTAAATAATAATAACGTAGGTTTAAGATGGTTAGCTGAAGTTAGCCTAGCCATCTTTCGACAACTAACACACAATTAACGAGCTAATCGTAATAGCATTGCTCTTCGAAAACTCACCTTAACTCAAAGGTTTGTGTCGTTGTTGTATCAGATTAATTAATTTAAGTTTATATAGTAAATTAATGTATTTTACCAATGCATTGTTGCTTCTGCTACATGTCTAACTAAAGCATTTAACGTTCCTCTTATTAGCATTAGCCGCTAAGCTACATGCTTGTTTTCTTCCTGTGTTTGTCTACGGGAAGTCAACAGCTTTACGGTGCACTACTGCCACCTTCTGGACTGGAATAATAAAGCAAACTCATATTTACAGGGATGTCTAACCATTTTAGATTCACACTACGAAATATAAGGCATTGGAAATGTTTTTGTATTTTTTAAATTGTTTTCTTGTGACAATAATGTTAATAAATTGCTTTAATAAATTGCGTAAATAACAGTAATAATATAGAAGCAATAGTTAAATGGTGAAAACCTGAAACAGTAAAGGTGTCATGTTTGCTGATTGCTGGCACTCATCAGTGGAAACTATCCACCTGTGGCTCCTAAATGCCTCTGCTGTTCTGATCAGTTTCATTCAGTTCACATGGTTTTCATGTCTCACAACCTACTTAAACTCTCTCCAATCTCTTCCTCTCTGCCAGAATATCAGCAGATTCATGTCTAGTTGTTTTCCAGCATTCTATGGCTCGTATCCAGTTGCTGACCTACTGCTTCACATCCCAGGATTACCCACCTTGCCTTGCCCATGACAGACACCTCTAGTTTCTTGGATTATCTGGTCACAGACCCTTACTTTTGTCTTTGGATCCCCGAGCCTTGTCATTCGTCCTGGATAAGTGCTTTGCCATAATCTTTACCTCCTGCCTCCATCCTGATCTTGTCTCTGAAGCCTGGATTCTAACAGCTGTTCATTCACCTGGACTGATCCTCTGCTCAGTCTCATCTCACATTCCTTATTCACAAATAAACTGGTTATTGTTTACAGCTCCGTGTATGTGGCTGAACTTCTGGGTCCTCACAGTAATTCATTACAAAAGGGATTAAAAAAAAAAAAAAATAGTATTAAATACCCAAATAAAGTTGTAGACATGAGCTGAAGTTTGACTGTCAGGCTAATGGTTAGACATGGCCTGCTTCATCATTATTTTACAACTTTTTTTTTTTAAAAAAACAAACAAAAACAAACTTAAAGTCAAGAGCTCAGTCCAATTATGTTGTCTGCATTTTTCAGCTGCTATCAGACAGAAAGCTGAAACCTGACCAAATATGAAACAAGATTCTTTGGAGAGATGAAAACTATTATTAACTTCTTGTTTAATGATGTAGTGGGAAGAAATGCCTTGTGATTTAAAAAAAAAAAAAAAAATCTGTCAAACATGGATGAGGCAGTCAGGCACGTTTGGTTTCCAGTGACTGTCTCACTGGTGACAATCAAAATGATAAATATCAACTGATGCAGCTCTGCTGGACACTTGATCAAGTATAACAAAGAAAGAAACTCACCTTATGGTGGTTTCAGTCATATCAGTCACTCTAGATGTACTGGGATGAAACATAACACAACTGTTGTATTTGTAGACATGTTCATATGCCTGACTGTATCTAATTATCTTCACATCAACCGTTAGTCTCAGTTCACCTTCCAATAATCCAGAAACCGTTTCAAGCTTCACAATAAACCATTGCACCACTGTAGGCAGGTGAATTTTTAGATTTAGTTTAGCTATCTCGATGTGAAGTTTTATTGATTTTTTTCTGAAAGCAGGCTTCTCATTGGTTCATTTCCCATCAGAAATGTAAAACCTCCCAATTCCAGTTCTAAATTTCCAGAGTCCTTCTATATGAACACAGTATATAAGGTTATAAAATAAACCCAGCATTCCTCACACACCCAGCAGTGTTTCTATGCATCCATCTACTGTAATGGTAGGGGTCCCTGAGACACTGCAGGGGAGAAGGGAATGTGTAGTAATCATAACTTATGAAGGAAACAAATAAATAGGTGCCTTGTTTTTTACTTAAATATGACTTGGATATTAATGAAAAATTGTGTGCATGTGCTGAACCTCTTTCTGACAATAGTGACAAAGTATTAGAACCCCTTCTCTCTGGTCTTCTTGACGCCAGTATATCAAACAGCTCACAAGCACTGTGCCCAAAAACACTCCCATGTGACTGCAGCAATAAATGTTTCAAGGAAAAGTCAGGAGCTCATGCATTTTAAAACATAATCCCTCCACATCTGAAGAAGTTGCATGGCAGCAAGCTGATCCAAAGTCTTCCCCTGCAGCTGCTGCACAACAACTTGCAGCGACATTTATTTCCATTGTGAACACAAAAACTGTTGCATGTGAGGGAAGTGGTCGTTCACTGGTTTTAAGCTAACAGCAATTAGAAAATATGTTTTTATCAGTCTGATGGTGATAAGGTAGACTTAAATGCTTAATGGTCACTGATGGGAATATTTTTGTAAAGGCATGACTTAAAAAAAAAAAAATCCAGATTGGTGCATGTAAGATTCAATGAAGACAAAATGACATTTTTAAAAAAAAAAACCTTTTATTGACATATACAGTAGTAACATTTAAAGTTTGTTAAATTAGAATAAATACATTTTTCACATCTTTATGCTTTTGAAAAATATCTTGTAATACCACTAACAGAAAGTTTCACTGTTTAAAAAAAAAAACAAAGATAAGCAAATAAACCTGAATTCTCCTGCACCATAGAATTAAAGACTGTATATAAAGATTCATAAAGCCTGAGTGCACCTATGTCTGGAACATCAGTGGCACTTTGTATTCCTGCACAGGAATATTCTCAATAGCTGCCTTTTGTTCTTTTTGAGAAAAAAAAAAAAACCCTCACTAGAATAATCCAGCCCTAAATGCCTGATAAAAACACACATGCATCATATCTACATAACACTCACAGCAGCTGAACAGCAGCTGGACATGCAGTGTCTCTATGTGCTGATCTGAGGATCTCCTAAGACAGCACATCTCGTTCAAACAGGCGTATACAGACAGTTCTTCAACCGATGTTCGCTGTTGCATCAGGACATGCAAGAAATTGCTGATACTTTGTATTTAAGAGCTCAAAAGATCACAGTTCATAATCAGATTTAAGAAAGCACTTCCACATTTATGAAAAATATGCTTTGAACACTGCTGTTTCATGGCAAATCCCAACATACGGCGCATGGTCTGACACAGTTAAAAGAAGCCTGAGGATCTGTCTGTTACAAAAGAAACAAAGCAAAACAAAAAGAAAAACCATAAGGACAGAAATAACTTGTTTGCTCTGGGCCTCTGTGTAACTTAACACATAATGGTTTGTTTGTAAAAAACACAATATTAAGTTTGTTGTCACAACTCGGCCAGTTAAAATGCTTCCACAATAACCAGTCAGCCCCCATCCTTCTTCCATTAGTGCTCCTGCACACGTCGGCCTGCACGCATCGGGCAGCAGGTGAGGAGGCCTTTGCTCTTTGCAGTGTAAAAGGTTGAAGACCTGCTCTGACATGAACCACTGTGTGCAGTGGGTCCACAGTTGCTGTGATAATGCTGCCCACTAGCTCTCCTCTTTGCCCGGGGATGAGGGTGAGGGTGAGGGGGGGGGGGGAACTCACGTTCACTCACGTAACCAACCAGCTCTGGAGAGTAGGTCATCGTTCAATAAACTGGAGGTTGATGACATTTTCAGGAACTAGAAGAGTCCGAGTCATGGGCTTCACAGAAACTCCCTCTGGGTCAGGCTTCACATCGAACTCCATCAGAATCTAACGAGGACAGAAACAGAGTTAACAGATTAGGAACCAAGAGGAGAAATATATAAATAAATCAAACAAGTGCAGGGTAGTGACTGAGAAATCCCTGGACTCCATAATCCAATTAATTCATTAGGACTCAGATTTGCATAATTAGTTTGATTTTTTTTTTTAAGGGTTTATCACATTATTCCAAGAAAAAAGCACAGTAGGCGGATTTGAAAACACGACATCAACTGGAAGATATCCCGAACTAATACTGTAAATAACTTGTTAAATAATTCAATGTGTGTGCAGCATTTACTGAAAGAATTTCGTGTCATTTGTGTGAATCTCTTCTAAATCAAGTTATGCATTTTTATGTAATGTAACCAAGAAAAAGAAGAAATTAAAAAAAAAAAAAAACACTGCTGCATTCAGATGAGCTGTGCATTCAAAGTGTAACAGTCCAATCTTTTGCACAATTTCTTAACATGTAGGTGGGTCACATCACAAAGGATCTGCCATCACAGGCTGAAAAATAAAGTCAACTCACTCTGGAAAGAGCGAGGTAGAGCTCCAGCTCAGCGATACGCCGACCAATGCAGCTGCGTTTCCCCACACCAAAGGGCACAGATGCGTACGGGTGATGAGCCTGGTCCTTGTGAAACCAGCGATCCGGCTGGAACGCATGCGGGTTTGGAAACACTGCAGGGTCCCGTGATGTTGCAAAGTGGCACAAAGTGATCAGAGTCTGGAAAGGAAGAATAAATCATCAAATGTGTGCCGAAAGGAAAAAAAAAAAAAAAAAAACATTGATGAGGATTTGCATCTAGAGGGTCAACTAGTTCACTCAAACACCAGAAGCATTAACTGGACAAGTGCTTATACTCACATTTTTAGGAATGAGGTAGCCTCCAACTTGGATGTCTCTTTCTGTGATGACCCTCGCGTTAGCAGGAATAACTGGGTACAACCTGAAGAACAGAAGAAGTTCAACGCCGTTAGTGAGAATCCTTTCTGGAGATTCAAAAAGTCCTCATGTCTCTGCAGCCCTCCGAGTTCATACCTGAGCACCTCCTTTACTGTGGCCTTTAGGAGAGGCATGCGGGCCACATCTGCAGCCTCTGGTATCTTTCGCCCATCGAGCACACTCAACACCTCCTTCCTGAGTGCGGCCTGCACCTCTGGGTGACGGGACAGCTCGTACAAAGACCAGGACATAGTACTGGAGATCTGAAAGGACACACGGGGGTTTCTAGTGGATGGTGGGATAAAAGAAAAGCAGAATCCGAAGGAGACGGAGAGAGGAATCAGTCTTACCGTGTCAACTCCAGCAAGAAGCAGCTCAGTGACGTTGCTGTAGACGGTCTTCATGGGCATCCCCGCCTGTGACAGGAAGTAGGTGAGATAACGACCCTCCACCTTCTCTCCCCTCGCAACTTTGTCAGCGTCGGCAGCCACACGCTGGTCGATGTGACCCTTTGCTGCAGATGCAGGGAGATCAGAAACCATTAAACCAAGGATGAAAAAGACTTAAACTGATACACCGCAGTTATTTCTGAGCTTCATAATGCACTTTTAAAACCAATTTTTCCTGGTAAAATGAGAGGAAGCTGTCGGTTTTTAAAAGCACAAGCACATCAAGCAGATGATCTTGTAGTGCGTGAGGGTTAAAGACTTTAATCTCCTGCGTCCAGATCTAGGGTGATTATCAGAAAACATGTTTGACGTTTCAGATCCGCATAAGTCTTGTACGAGTGGTTGGGATGACGCCGCGGAGCTGAGTGAAAACCAGCAACAGCCAATGAGAAGTGATGAGCGAGAGACTGGAAGAAAAATACATGCAGCATGTTCCACCTAAATGTTTGCTTTGGCACCAGTTTGTGTTGCAAACTGGGGCATTTCCACAGCGTCTCTATCATGTCCTCCACAATCTGGTCTTTCTTGATGATGTCACATGGTATTTAAGACATATATATAATATTTGGTTCAAGTTGGGGCTTTTTAAAACTTGGATTAACATCTGTATCATCTGGTTTTAAACTGTCAAAGGGATTTTTGTAAAAGAGAAGTACACACTCAGTTATCACTCTTTCCTCCATCTGTATCACCACAGCTGTTTTTAAGCAGGGATGCAGTTTGGGACTTTGTCCTACAACGATACCAAATGATGAAGTAATCAGTGGGGAACCTACCAAAGTCAAACATGTAGTCCCAGCACTGACAAAAGACATTCCAGGGTATAGGAAAGAGCTGGTGCAGCCAGCTTGGCATGGCCATGGTGAGAAGCGTCATCACAAACATGGTGTTGACTGATTTGATGAAGCGCTCCGTCTCTTCAGGAACGACTGGATCCAGGCAACCGATTCTGGTTTCAAACAGCACAGAAGACATGCCTGTAAAAAAAAACAAAAAAAACAAAAAAACAAAAACACAGTGAATATAAGAGGGAGGGAAGAAGATGCAATCTGAGAAATTAAAGACACCTACAGCATCATTAAGCTGCTGTGTAGCTGTAATGTATAAAAACTACCTGTTCTCAATGATATATAAAACTTTAAAAGCACAACTTCTATTTGAATGCATATTATTGTAATGTTTCTACATTTGTTTTTATATATTAAATTAAAAAATAATATTAAACAGTCTAATCTATTTATTTATTTTTTTAAAGGAGCTATTGGAACACCCTGTATTTCCCCTCTGGGGATGAATAAAGTATCTATCTATCTATCTATCTATCTATTGCAAAAGCAGCAGAAGAGATGGAAATGTTTAAATTCCAGTCCGAGCCAGGTTCTGACCAGCATACATGTGCAACATTTCAGTGATGTAACAAAGCTTTCCTGCATGGAGCGGGGCCTAATTACCAGCGTTTACATGGTGCTTTATACCCTGTGGTGTTGTGCAGTTTTGTTGCTCCTAAGACAACATGGGTCCTTACCTTCAAGGCCAAAGCGATAGAATTCGCTCGCGATGTCGGTGACGAGGCCTTCAGGACGTCTGCAGTGGCGAATTTTGGCAATGAGGTCAGTGACGACATTGTTCAGAGGTTTGTCGTAAGCTTCCACGGCCTTTGGTCGCAGCATGTGCTTCCCCAGGAGACTCCTCACGGCCTGCCACTCCTCTCCCTCACTACACACACACACACACACACACACACACACACACACAGGATACATTTATAATGTTGTATAGCTTTGGATAAAGTATTTAAAGAAGCTTTGAAATCCTCTGAATTTAAGTAACATGCAAGTTTTTCCTGTGCTTTCTCTTCTCTGAATGTCTGAGTGGATAATTCTTGAACTGAATGAGCAGATTGTTGTACAGCAGCCTCTGGTGTTTAATTAGACACAATATGTAAAAAAAGAAGGAAATATGTTGTTATAGAAAGAGGTGCAGTACTCACGATGTCAGAAGTCCACAGTGGTGTCCTCTGAGGCTCCTGTAGTCCTTCCAGGAGGAAATGTTGGAACGCATGGGGTGCTGGCCCTCCTGCCTTAGGACCTGCTCTACCAGTGCTGGATCAGCCACATGAACAGTCAGGATGGGGCCAAAACTCGCCTTCCACATGGGACCATATCGATGCAGTCCTTCCACCTGGGGCATGAGACAAAGACTTGTAAAAAACAAACAAACAACAAAACACACACACACAAAGAAAAGAAAAAAAAAAAAACAAAACCCTGCAGGCCATAAGATCTCCTATGTTTGGATGCATTCTCATTTAGTTTACAGCTTAGTGCACAAAGGAATGATTCTGCAAGAAACTGACTTGAGATTACACCACTTTGCATGGAAGATGTGCAACACCTGAGCTCATCATTTTCACATTTCCACGGAGGAACGTTGAATGAATGCAGCAAGGACACTAAAATATGAAAATGACGCACTAAAAGTGTGCGTTTAGGTTTTGTCCTGCAACATATGTGTTCGCAAAAACCTGCAATTCAGCCCTAAATGAATGACGAGTCGGTTTCATTTCATTGTGTTTAAACACTCATTCATTTCAACTGAAAATGCAGTAAATGTGATGTAGAAATCCCTGCATTTTACGCCTATTCAGCGCTTTTATCTTACCTGTAACTCGTGCAGGCGTGACAGACCCCCATTGGCGAACAAGTCCCATACGAAGCAGGCGACCGACGGGCCGGGCATTTCTTTCAGAGTCCTCCCCGCCTCCCTGCTGCTGGCAGGCGGCCTGCCTGCTGCGCTCTCAGCCCACCTCTCCATCCACTTGACCAGGGGGATGGCGCTGCGACCAGACACTCGAAGAGCTTGTTGCAACATCTTTCTCACAAAGATCATAGAGCGGCGTCCGGACGCGAAACTGTTGGATGTCGGTGCTCATTTTGTTTCCCCGACTGGAGGCTGTATTTATAACGCGCGACCTGCCCCTCGAACCCATGGAGAAAAAATCTGTACATTTTTATTATTTTTTTGGCCAATCATAGATGCAAAGGGTGTCCAGGTCCCGCCCCCCTCCATCAGGATGAGAGTAGGAAGGCGTGAGATGGAGAAGAAGGTGTGTCCAATCAGAGGGCTGAGCTGAGACCGTCCCAGAGAAAGCACACGTGGAAAGCCTGTAAATAAGACATGAGTGGGATATGTACTAGGCTTATCTTTACCCCCTAAAAAAATGCACTTTTATCTCTCCAATAATCCCATATATTGACACTTTTTGGGTGAGCTCTCCAAGGTGATTATTATCTTAGGTCTAAGTCTTCAAAAAAGATGGGGATATTTGACAGTGATCGGAGCCCTGCTGCATGTTTTATTGTGAACACCATAAAGTAGGCTACATAACCTCATGCAGGCAGTTGACCATTAACAAAAGTGCAGAGCATATATCTTTAAAGACTGGTTAAAGTGGGCAAATTTGAACAGGGAACTGAGCAGGCCTCTGTCTTTTGCAGAGGTGGTTGAGCTTTGTTTACCCAGCAATGACCGATTCTTGTGCTGACTTGGTGGGTTTCCAGGTGAGAGAGAAAATCCTGACCGGATTCTGTTTGAACTGGAGTTTGTCCAAAGCACAATGTAACAGCCCTGGGGCTGTAGGCTACTTAGAATCTGCTTTGACATTTGATGTTGCATTACATTTGCTTTAACAAGAAATCTTATTTCAGAGAAATGCACAAGGTACGGGCTGCACGGTGGCGCAGTGGTTAGCACTGTGGCCTCACAGCAAGAAGGTCACTGGTTCAATCTTTGGCTGGTTTGGTCAGTGGCCTTTCTGTGTGGAGTTTGCATGTTCTCCCCGTGTATGCGTGGGTTCTCTCTGGGTACTCTGGCTTCCTCCCACCATCCAAAGACATGCATGATAGGTTAATTGGTCACTCTAAATTGCCCCTAGGAGTGAGCATGAGTGTGGTTGTTTGTCTCTCTGTGTGTGGCCCTGCGATGGACTGGCGAGCTGTCCAGGGTGTACCCTGCCTGTCGCCCAAAGCCGGCTGGGATAGGCTCCAGCTTCCCCGCGACCCTGAATTGGAATAAGCAGTTCGGAAAATGAATGAATGAATGCACGAGGTACTGTTTTAATTGCAGAATTCCTGTGCTGCAGCATCTCAGTAGTTAATGTATAATTTGCATTATTTAAAATGAATTTTATTGTACATTCAGCATGTTACAATTTATACAAGAAATGCATCTTGCTTCACAAACCAGTATGCACAATAAAATGCAGGGTTTTTTGCAAGTGGTGCACACATACTATATATGTTAGATAAAATTGTTCATTTCATTTAAAAATGCATGACATTTAAATGTACAGATCAGTAGTTAAAATGTCTGCTTATTATTCAATAAATTAGCTACATTACTACATTAAGATAAGTTCCTTTTCAAACTAATTCAAATACCCCAAAATTATTAAAAATAGCAATATTTTTTATATGGTAAAAAAAAACAAAACACTTTAAACCTCTCTGCAGCATGGCATAAAGAAAATCCACATAAAAATCACATTTACATTTAGCCTACATCCAAACACACACACAGCAGCATAATACAGGTACATTTCATCTGACACTGAGATGGTATAAATAGGTAGGTAATGGGACATCTTTGGCTTTATTCCATTATCGCTGTAAATGCATGTGAATATAGTGTGTGTGAATATATTGTGTGTGAATATAGGACTAAGAAAAGGACCGAGGAAGATGGGAGGAGGGCTTGTTGTTCTGCAGTGATATTTTTTCCTTTCTTTTTGTGGAATCCCTCTGAGATGGAAAATTTATGATTGAATAATCATCCTTCAAGCTACCTGTCCCCCGATGCCTTAACCAAGTTGAATCATACGTTATGAACATAATCGTGCCAGCCAAATGCTACAATCTGAAAGGAATGTATATAAAAGTGTACAGTCTGAGGGAGGAAGAAATATGGGTTGATGCCTTTAAGTAAGCCCAGCAGCTCACTGGAGGTCGTTCAAAAAGTCACGATGATTTTCTTTGATAATTATTTGCAGAACAGAAACCTGTTTATGTGTATCCAGATTTTTTATATTGATATGAACCTGCTGCCATGTGATGTCTCAACACTGTCATGAATGCAGGGTGATTAAGAACAGGGTTATTTATTCTGCAGAAACACTGGTCACCACAGCACCACAGGTAAAACCACACCACAACACCATCTGCTGTGAGGCTCACTGAGAATTGTCCCAGCCACACATTTAGTCAGACCTGAATGAAATGTAAAGAAGTCCACGCACAGTGTTGAACAACTCAACATTAGTTACTAATTTTGGCCCGTTGGCAGGTTTTTTTTTTAAAGTCAACAGTATCTAATTTGGGTTTTAAGATGGACAGTGATTTTAAACTGGATCAGCAAATCAGTTCTGTAGTAAAGTCAAGCTTTTTCCACATCAGACAGCTGGCTAAAGTAAAACCTTTTCTTGCACAACAGCACTTAGAAACAGTAATCCATGCCTTCGTTACATCTCGGCTGGATTACTGTAACGCCCTTTATTTTGGGGTGAGCCAGTCCTCCCTCGCACGTCTCCAGTTGGTGCAAAACGCAGCTGCACGCCTCCTAACTGGAGTACGTAAGAGGGAGCACATAACACCTAATCTGGCCTCCCTCCACTGGCTGCCAGTGACCTACAGGATTCATTTTAAGATTCTTTTATTTGTTTTTAAATCTTTAAATGGTCTGGCCACTCCTTACCTCTCTGAGCTCCTCCACTTGCACACTCCTGCCCGGTGCCTCAGGTCAGCTGACCTGCTGCTCCTGGACGTACCGAGGTCCAAACGGAAGCTCAGAGGGGATCAGAGCTTTTTCTGTTTCTGGTCCAAAATTGTGGAATGAGCTTCCCCTCCACATTAGACACGCCTCCTCCCTGTCCATTTTTAAAACTCATCTTGAAACCTATTTTTATTCCTTGGCTTTTAACCCAACGTAAGACAGCTTCCGGTCAGTGTGCCTTATTTTTATTATTGGTTTTTACGTACTATTTCTTTAGTTTGTTTTATTGTTTTAATTCCATTTTCCTTGTATGACCTCTTGTTTTTATGTTATTTATTTGCATTTGAACTGTTTTATTCTGTTTTTATTTTTGCCGATTGTGTACAGCACTTTGTTTCAACTCTGGTTGTTTTAAAGGGCTTTATAAATAAAGTTGAGTTGAGTTGAGTTAATTATTTGATGATTATAAATTCTCATTAAAACAGAGGATTTAATCTTTTTCTTTGTTTTTCTACAATGTGCATCACAACAGTGACATACAGTATGTCAAATAATAGATCTGTGCGGTTGTGCAGTGGTTGGCACTGCAGCCTCACAGCAAGAGGTTCAAGCCTCGGCTGCGGGGCTGATCAGTGGCTTTTCTGTGTGAAGTTTGCATGTTTTCTGCATGTATGTGTGGGTACTCCAGCTTCCTCCCACCCACAAGACTTGTGTTAGGTTCATTGCGATGGTTTATTGATCACTTTAAATGAAAGAATCTGCCAAATGACTGCAGAATAGAATAGAATCATATAAAAAAAAAGATAACAGAAATGAATAGTGAAAAAAGATTTTGTTTTTGACTGGGGAGTTCAGTCTTTTGAGAAACTTTTTGTCTTTTTGGACAATTTTTGCACAGATTTATACAAACCTCTTAATGTTTAAGAGATTTCTGTAGTTTAGTTTTTGTCAGTTCACAAATGAAAACAAGTTGATTTAAGTTACTGTCCAACAACATGAAGTTTTGCATTTTATTATTGACACTGCAGCTTAAAAAAAACTCAAATACGTGCAGTTTAGAGAACCGCACATGGATGACGATATAACAAAGTTCGATCACAGTGGTGATCATGGACACTAAAATGAAATCAATGCACACACTTGACAGTAACTTTGACTGTATTGAAAAAGCCTCCAGGGGGTGATATCAGAAGACCATTTTCACGCACTGCAGGATCTTTCCATATCTATGCTATTTACAACACCTGACTTGCAACACGTGAATCTGTTTTGGAAACCACGAAGCTGATGATGAGTGATGTAGGATGAACGTGCAACATGGAGCATAAATCACAGCAGGCGTGTCAGAAAACATGTGGTCATGGGACAGCTACACTCGACTTGCTTCATTAAACATGCAAGTTTATCTTCAAAAATAAGAGATAAACAGCGACCTCTGAAATACATCTTTTGCACATAAACAAATTTATAGACAAGGTCACTGATGTCTTGAGTACAGGCCTTACACAATGCATTGCAAAAGCATTAGCTAAGGTTATTTTTTCTGGGGTGCTTAAACTCATTGACCCAAGGTGAAGGAGTACTTTCGAGGGCGTGAAGCAGCAGTAACCTGTTAAGAGATGCCACGTTAGTAGAATCCACTGGAAGAACAAACGCTGGTCCTCAAGTCCTGCAGGTGTTAGATGTTTATTTGTTCCAACACCTGATTAAAATTGTCATCTGCACAATAGCCCATTAGATGGAGTCAGGTGAGCTGAAGCATGGAGCTGAAGGCTAGACAATCCCGAGGAAGAGTATACCCAGAACTGCGTGCTTGCTGCAGTAACAGTGCACTCATGTAAGATTTAAAGCTTCTTCCTGAAGACACACAAGGAAAAGAACAGCAAAAAAGAAAAGAAACGCTTTGACTTTGTACCCCTACTGCACATTTCTTCACGTTTTTGCTGTAAAATGGTGCCTTTCATGTTCATGCTCAATTTCTCAGCAAACTGTTGACTTTTAACCTCACAGAGAAATAATCCAAAACCAGACACATCAAGTCATCTGCAGCTGTGTGAGAAATGGGGGAATTAATGTTGATTATAACAACAAATCGTGTAAAGAAATGGCTTCTTTGTGCTGTTGTGTGTTAGGCGCCTCTGCTGCAGCTTTATTCTATATGGTTTTGTGGCGTTAGCCTCAGAGGTATTTCCCCTTACTGTATTGGCTGTGTGCCCAGGCTTCTATGCTCCCAGACTAGTGTGTTAAAGTCCATGTCTGAAGTCTGTACGTCTGGCAAGAGAGGAGTGATTTTGTACACTTATAGATTCAACCAGGTGCACATTAATGACTGTATGTTCAACAGTTTTTATTCACTCAGCAGGCTTGTGAGGATGGTGCATATGGAGATGGGACCTCTTCAGAGACTCCCCTGTTCTTCTCTAAATGGTGGGATTTTGTGTGCATTGGTGCAAAAATGGTTAAATAGAATACAGATTTCCAGTTTTCTGGGGCAACTATCCTACACTGGGATGTTGGAAGGGTGATAGTTACGTAACAAAATTGAGAAAGGGCTTCTTTTGTGTTGTGTGCCAACTGGTTGGTCAGTCCTCTCTCAGTCCTCAGAAATCAAAGTATCTGTAACATGCACACTTTTGGTACAGATACCATGATGGGGCAAATAGGGCATGGGTGAGGGTGGTTGTGGGTGGGTGTAAGGGGACTGTGGATGTATGTGTGTGTGTGTGTTTTATCTATTTGATGTAAAGCACTTTGCGTTGTTTTTTTTTAAGCACGAAAAGTGCTATAGAAATAAAGTTTGATTTGATTTGATGATGTACCTGCCTCAGTCATAATATATGCTCTCAGAAATCATTAGATGTCACTTTTTAAAAAAAAGTTTCATTAGCAGAACATTGAACATAGGAATACAACAAGAGCAAAAAGAAAAAAAGAAAAGGATTAAAATGTAGAAATAAAAGTATTAATTTAGAAAATAAAAATAAACAATAAAAAAAATAAAAAAGAGACATAACTCTGGAGTTGAGTTATAACCTGTGGTATTTTCACAGGCAACAAGAGAATCAGAAGGCCGTGTAATAAAAACCAAAATGTAAACATTTTTATTTATCATCACACCAATGTTGTTTGCTCGCCACAGAAGTGTATGTAGTGTGTGTCTCTCAACAAAATGGATGGTGACATCTATGTTGTGAGACTTAGACTTTATTTAATCTGACAGTGGAGAAATTCACAAGTTACAGCAGCTCATGGTATGGAATAAAGTGCAGGAAGAAAAAATTAATATAAACATAACACAAAAATATACACATAAGTATAAACAAAGGCATAAATAAAAGCAACCTCACAAGCTATATACATAATTACATGGTGGAAATGGCAACACTTGGCCTGATGGAAGAAAAGGAAACAGGCAGATGTGAAATGCAGAAAAAGAGCACGAAATGAGCACGAAATGGGCGATTGGTTTGTGTCTCTCCCTCCTGTCAGTGCCGTGTTTTTGTTTTGTTAAATAACATTTCTTCTGAAGTCAACTCGCCTCTTTTCTCCTGCCTTTCGGTCTTCATCTCCTTCACACCTAAAAAAATCGGTGCAACAGTGCAGATACCCCCATTCAGGTCACACATTTCATGATCCCCATTGTTATGTAAAAGAGACAGAAAGAGTAATACCAGTTAACCGAGGATGATGACAATAAGACACTGAACATTTTCTCGTCATGTCACAGGAGTGAAGCTGCAGTCAGGAGATGACTGAGATCAGATTCGACCTTTATCTTTACTGTAAACTGAAAAAGCACAACATGTTGATGTATTGATAGATAGTTAATCAAATAATTAAGACAAACCGAAGTCTGTTATTCTCAAAAAGGATGATATTAAAAGTGAATGTTGCTGTTTATCATGTTCTTTCGATGTGAAAAAAAATGAAGACGCCTAAAGGATGAGGCGAAAGCAGCTGTGTGGGAAATGAGTTCACCTGAAAGATAAAAATGTTGAAGAAACAAATGAAGATTGTTTTACTTGAACAATGGTTATGGATTCTTGCTCAGGAGATTCAAGTTTAGGGTGACAGCTGATGAGGAAAGCTTCCCTGCAAATGGAAACTGGAAATGTCCAGATTTTTGCCCCAGCCCATCAGGTCTGAAGACCCAGTTTGAGAGTGGGGGAGTCTCTGGGAATGAAGCGATCTGTCTTCATCTTCATCTTCATCTTCAGCCGCTTATCCGGGGTCGGGTTGCGGGGGCAGCAGCCTAAGCAGGGAAGCCCAGACTTCCCTCTCCCCAGCCACATTTTCCAACTCTGCGGGGGGGATCCCGAGGCGTTCCCAGGCCAGCCGAGAGATATAATCCCTCCAGCGTGTCCTTGGTCTTCCCGGGGTCTCCTCCCAGAGGGACGTGCCTGGAACACCTCACCAGGGAGGCGTCCAGGAGGCATCCTGACCAGATGCCCGAGCCACCTCAACTTTTTTCCTTCCCACTGTTGCCAGTGTGCTTGCTCAGGATGGGAGATTGAGTTGGACTCAACTCAATCTGTTGGTTTCCTTATATAGGCTATTATGAATTGGCCTTCATTATGTTTTCCCCTCTGTCTGTAAAACGTCTTGAGATGGCATTGCCGTGATTTGACGCTATATAAATAAAGTTGAATTGAATTGAATTGGTTCCTCTCGATGCGAAGGAGCAGCGGCTCTACTCTGAGCCCCTCCCGGATGACTGAGCTCCTCACCCTATCTATAAGGGAGAGCCCGGCCACCCTGCGGAGGAAGCCCATTTCAGCCGCCTGTATACGAGATCTCGTTATTTCGGTCATGACCCACAGCTCATGACCATAGGTGAGGGTAGGAACGTAGATCGACTGGTAAATCGAGAGCTTCGCCTTCTGGCTCAGCTCCTTCTTCACCACGACAGACCGGCGCAGAGTCCGCATTACTGCAGACGCCGCACTGATCCACCTGTCAATCTCAAGCTCCATCCTTCCCTCCTCGTGAACAAGACCCCGAGATATTTAAACTCCTCCACTTGAGGCAGGACCTCACTCCCGACCCGGAGAGGGCAATCCACCCTATTCCGGCTGAGGACCATGGTCTCAGATTTGGAGGTGCTGATTCCCATCCCAGTCGCTTCACACTCGGCCGCGAATCGCTCAAGCGAGAGCTGGAGATCACGACCAGATGAAGCCAACAGGACCACGTCATCCGCAAAAAGCAGAGACCCAATCCTGAGGCCACAAAGTCGGATCCCCTCAACACCTCGGCTGTGCCTAGAAATTCTGTCCATATAAGTTATGAACAGAATCGGTGATAAAGGGCAGCCTTGGCGGAGTCCAACCCTCACCGGAAACGGATCCGACTTACTACCGGCAATGCGGACCAAGCTCTGACACCTGTCGTACAGGGACCGGACAGCCCTTACAAGGGGGTCCGGTACCCCATACACCTGGAGTACCCCCCACAGGAGCCCCCGGGGGACACGGTCGAATGCCTTCTCCAGGTCCACAAAACACATGTAGACTGGTTGGGCAAACTCCCATGCCCCCTCCAGGACCCCAAAGAGGGTATAGAGCTGGTCCACTGTTTCGCGACCAGGACGAAAACCACACTGCTCCTCCTCAATCCGGGATTCGACTATCCGGCGGACCCTCCTCTCCAGGACCCCTGAATAGACCTTACCAGGGAGGCTGAGGAGTGTGATTCCCCTGTAATTGGAACACACCCTCTGGTCCCCCTTCTTAAAAAGGGGGACCACCACCCCACTCTGCCAATCCAGCGGTACTGCCCCCGATGTCCACACGATGCTGCAGAGGCGTGTCAGCTAGGACAGCCCCACAGCATCCAGAGCCTTAAGGAACTCCGGGCGGATCTCATCCACCCCTGGGGCCTTGAAGCCAAGGAGCTTTTTGACCACCTCAGCGACTTCAGCCCCAGAGATAGGAGAGTCCACCCCTGAGTCCACCAGCTCTGCCCCCTCATCGGAAGACGTGTTGGTAGGATTGAGGAGGTCTTTGAAGTACTCCCTCCACCGACCCACAACGTCCCGAGTTTGGGATCTGTCTTCTAAATATTAATTAAATCTGTTGGCTGTTTGTGTGAACATGAGGGCCACACAAAACCGGTATGGGTTAAAGTCCAAGTGATGGTACAAAGACAATGTTGGGGTCACAGATGTGTTGCTCTTCCCGTTGTCTTGGTGATGATATACCCATGTTGGCTTGTTGCAAAACTTACCAGGATGTAATAACGTGATCCAAGTTCAAATAAGACAAAAGATAAGACTAGGTAGGTTATATCAACATCCTACAATGCTAAGATTGAACTTCCATCCATCCACCGCACATCAATCCATTTTCTTAGCGCTGATCAGTCAGGAAACTTACCGAAGCAGGAAAGCCTGCTATTGTTACTGAGACTGGGCCAAGCACAAAGGAGCAAAGTGGGTCATGCTGGTTAATAGTTGTTACTGATTGTCCAACAAAATATCCAGAAATATACGGTTTAAGATGAATAAAAGCAAAAACTGTTGTTGTCTGCTTTGTTTTTTTTCTAAAGAGTCGGTTCTTTCCACTCTGATCAAGGTACAAACTTTATGTCTAAATTGCTCAAGATTGTGTACGAACTGCATGGGATTTAGAGACTAAGGACCAAACCTTATCATCAACAAACACATGAACTAACAGATTAAATCAAACTTTCAAGTCTATTCTGTACAGGTTTGTCAATGGCACTGGCTCAGACTGGGACCTTGGTTTCCCCCTCTTCTTTTTTCCACATCTACTGACTTTTCATCATAGGAGTTCCTTTATAGTCAGAAAGCTGGAGGTGAGACACATAGCCTGTTAATGTATCATATCTTTCAAATTAGGAAGAAGTTGGATAAGATGACCACAGTGGCACAGGAACATGTGAACACACGTTTTGTCTGTCCAGGTCTCAATAGCTCAATAAGGGAATTTAGAAATTGGGCACTACTATGTTCAGCATCTCCATACAGTAAAAAACATAAACTTTATTTGTATAGCACTAATTTCGAACATTGTCATCTCAGGGCACTTTATGGACAAATCAGTTTGAGCCAATTTATTATGATCCATTAAATATTCATACAAGTCGATTCATTTAAAAAAACAGCCTGCTGAGGAAAACCAACAGATTGCATTAAATCTTGACTTTTATCCCGTCCCCCATCTTGAGCATGTACAAACAGTGGGTGATAATGGAGAGGGGAAAAGCTCCATTTTAATAGGAAGGAAGACCTCTGGCAGTACCCGGTTCAGGGCGGGCAGCCATCTGCCTCGACCAGTTGGGGGTGGAGAGGACAGGAAAGAAAAACCAGCAGGCACTGCAACTTTCAGCCACGCAGACCTCATCATAAAGAGAGGAGGTAATGTTAGAATTAATGATGTCAGTGCTGTCATGAGTTTATACATAGAAATTAAATATTTGAGAAATGAAAAGGGAAGAAAGAGCTCAGTGCTTTATGGGACGTCGCTCTGCAGTCTAAACTTACAGCAGCATAATGAAGGAATTCTTAAAGTGATGGGTGGTTAACTATTGTCATGATGTGTGTTTTGGTTTGGACTTTTTGTGTCTTAGTTTCAGTCTTTGTAGTTTTTCCCTGTCTAGTTGCCTTGTGTCTTGTTTCCAGGTCAGCCTTGTTCTTCACTTTGTTTAACCTGTTCTCATTATTTCATTGACATTACCTGTGTCTCGTTTTGTTCAGTGTTTTTAAACCCTTAGTTTTCTGCTCTCCTGTGCGGGTTTGTTGTGTTTATGTATATATATATATATATATATATATATATATATATATATATATATATATATATATATATATATATATATATATATATATATATATAAAGTTTGAAATAAATTCTTAAAGAAAAAAAATCGTGTTTAGTTTGCCCTCTGTGCCACAGGTCTCCTGTGGTCCTGTGTTAACAAATAATAATAATAAAAAAAAAACCAACCTGCCTAAGTCTGCATTCCTGCCTGACTTTCTGCATTTGGGTCCTCACCTCAAGCACTCATTGTGACAACTATACGATCAAATGAAGGTTTTTACTTCCCAAACGTAAAGTAGAATATGGTTCTATAGCCAAAGGCTCCGTCTCCTGTGATACCTTTGAAGACTGTAGTGCCAACGTCTAAACCAGCAGTCTGAGAAAAAGGGCTCTGTTGGGATTATATGGAACAAGAAGTATTCAGAGCACAGATGTCCTCTAAGCCATTGTAATTTTTACACACAGACGTTCTAATGGCAAACTTATCCCATCACTCACTGGGTGACTAATTGTCTCCATTAACTAATTAAAATCTACCAGATAAATCTGACTTAAACCAGTCTAATGTAGTTCCTTTAATCCCAATACCATGGTCATGTCTGAATATCATGATCAATGGTGTCTAACAAGATAAACACAGACAGGAGTTCTTTATTTGAGGCTGTGAGAAGATTAGTGGTAACTTTCACCAGTGCTGTCTCTGTGCTATGATGAACTCTAAATCCTCACTCAAAGGCTGAAGTCCTGATCAAATCCAATACACAAAATGCTGGTTAATAATATTACAATATTGTGATTTTAAATCCTGTTTAAATTTTCTTTAGTGAATATTGTTCCACCTAGAGGTATCAGTGAGAAGGGATGAATTAAAAATACTGGAACACATTGTCTCAGTCAGCCAAGCTGTGCATTCATGTTTTGATTTGAAGGATTATTATTAGTAGAAGCATTTTTATTTGGTTTTTAATTTAGTAAATTACAATTCCAGTTAAGATGAATTGTTTCAGCTTTAAAAAAAAAGTTTGGTAGGGGATCGTTTTCTACAGTAAATTTGTTGAGGCCTCCATAGACCAAGCTTTCAGTCTTGTCCCACATACTAACCGTTCACCGCTGTTTCTACTAGCTGTAGAACATCGATAGACTCAGGCCAGCTGGGGACATTGCAGAGAGATAAAGCAGTCTTTCTTACATCCTGTCTCAAACACTGCAGCTTTCTTTTTTATCTCCCTAAATAAACGATCAACAAACAGCTTACAAGTGACTGTTACACGAGACAACCAAGCATCTAAACAAAGATCCTGAAAGTCATGTTCCATATTCTTACTTCATCAAACCGAGTTTAATATCAAATCATCAAATCCGGTTTGAGATTTTTGCCTTAAGTTTCTCTGCAAGGTCAGACACCTGCTAATATTTAAAAAAAAAAAAGCACAACATCAGCAGGAATCTGACATCCTTTAATCAATCTCAAATGGTTGATTTACTCTTTAGACTCCAAATAAAAGGCAGAAGTTGTGTAAAATTTGTTGACACCTTTAAGAAGCAGCTAAAATGCTGTTTGTTTACATTGTTTTTGTAATAGTCTTATCTTTCCTCATGCTTTTATCAAATTATCTGTATTCAAAGTCTTTTCGTGCAAAGTGAAATCTACTGTTAGATGTCACATGTCATTGTGCAAGCAATGACCTAACAGCTACTTGTGAGCACTCAGAATGTAGTAACGAAGAGCAAAAAAAGAGCAACAGCACTCAGTGATGATTGTTTTCTATTGGCATTCATGTGGGAATTTATACAGATGTTTTCTTCTTTTTTTTTTTTTTTAAATCTGCACACACTTTCATGTTTTAATATAAAATAAGTGTTTAAGGTGTGGTGGAGGGCATTTATTAGATTTGGAGCACATGTGGACACCAGATGTGCCTGACATATGAGAAAAAGGTTTTCATTCTGGCTGTATATGATGTATGTCCACCACAGTGACTCCATACATGTGAGGGATAATGATCTGTCTTTACTGCTGGGCTATATGTAACACACCCATGTATGAGGGAGCATACCACCCCCCCTCCTACACACACACACACACACACACACACACACACACACACACACACACACACACACACACACACACACACACACACACTGACATAATACACGTACATAAAGAACTCTGGGCTGAAGTTCAGCAAATGTGTGATTAATTGTGAATCAGCTGTTTGTAAGGACTTGATTGTACTCAAATCTTCACATCACTTAATTTACAAATTCCATAGTTTTCCACTTTTTATCCAATTATTTTCTGCTCTTTCTTCAGTTCAATGCAAGTAAGTTTTATTTACATAGTACATTTAAACACAGTATACACTGACTGAAGTGCTTTACAGAGTTAAAAATACCATAAAAGGGAAAAGAAAAAAGAACAAGACAAACAAAGACAGTTACAAAAATACAAAAAACATACACAAATGAAGCCTATTAACAGGCATGTATTTAACATGTGGGGAAGGCCAGGGAGTAGAGGTGAGTTTCCAGATGGGATTTAAAGGCTGAAATGGTGGTGGGGGGCCATCTGATGCCAGTTGGCAGCTGGTTCAGGAAAAGTTCTGTCCCCTCTTCCTTTTCATGGAACATGTAAGAACCTTGTCTCTGAGGAGCGGAAGGTCATAGGGACTGAGTGAAGCTGAATGAGCTCAGAAATGTACTGTAGCGCTTGCCAATTTAGTATCTTAAAAACAATAAAAGAACCTTAAATTTTAATCTAAAAGAAACAAGGAGCCAATGAAAGGAAGCGAGAGTGGTGGTGACATGCTGGCGCTTCTTGCTGTAAGGTTTAGGCATCAAGAACACTAAAATTAAAAAAAGAAATTCATCCGGTCATTACCAGGATGTGAACCCAACCTCGGATGAATTACAACGCATGACGTATTACAAGGTGTCTTTATTTACAGTGAAACTACAACTCATGATCAAATAGCCTGTAGAGCCACCTTTAAAAGTAACAACATGCAGCAACCATTTTCTGTATGTTGTCACTGTGGAGGGATTTCGACCCACCCTTGTTTACAGTGTTGCTTCAGCTCATTGAGGTTTGTGGGGATTTATTTATGCACAGCTCTTTTCACGTCCCATCACAGCATTTCAGACAGGATGAGGCCCGGACTTTGACTGAGCCATTGCAACATCTTGATTCTTTTCTTGTTCAGACATCCTGTTGTAGATTTGTAACTGTTCTTTGAAACATTGTCCCGTTGCATGACCCAATTTCAGCCAAGCTTTAACCCTGTGAAGCCCAACGCAACATATTTAATACATACAGTTTCTGTGTCATTTTTCATCACTTTTAGGTAAAATCTTTGCTCAAAATCCTGTTGAATACAATCTGATACTTTCTTCTCTGGGTAATATATACCAGGAAGGAGAAAACCACAAGATGACAATTTTGACATATTACATGGTAATAAATTAGATATATCTCCACAAAACTGCAATTTTTGGTTACAATTTTTAAGAAAGAATTCATATTAAAAAAACAAAAAACAAACTGGTCTTATAATTGGAGTTGCTTCCATTCTGAAAATTTTTAATTTTACAACACCCAAAAAATTTTGCAAGCTGTATCTTTAAAAAGTTTGATTCATTTGTGTAAGATTGATGTTTTTGCCTGGCTGTTCAAAAGGAGAGCTCACAAGTATCTAAATGATTCCCCATGTAGAGCAAAACCATGTTCAGATTAATACTGGCAATGACAGGATAAGCACAATCTGTGAGAAAGCTTCTGGAGGACACGGAGACAAGATGAAGACCTTCGTGTAAAACTGTAAGAGAAATTTCAACAGTTTGTCTGTGGTGACAGCATGAATAAATAAAAAAATAAAGATGGGTTTAATAAAGTTGGGACATGATGTAAACTCTAAATAGAAACATAATGCAAGAACCAATCTCAGATATTCATATTTTATCCCCAACAGAACAAAAAGAATATGTAGATGTTGAAACTGAGGCATTTTAATGCAGTGGTGGGGACCCTTGGCCCTCGTGGGGAAAGCGTTGGATGTGTGTCCCTGTTCCAACACACCAGATTCATACGGATGAATCTCGGTGCAGATCCTGATAAGATGTCAGATCCATTTGATTTGAATCAGATGTGCTGGAACAGGGATACATGGAAAGCCTGGAGGATTCTGGCCTTTGGGGACCAGGTTTCCCCACCCCCATTTTAATGTTTCATGTATAATGTTCGCTCATTTTTAATTGGCAGCAGCAACAAATGTCAGAAAAGTTGCAAATGGGTGATGTGTTTGTTTTAGTCGTGGAGCGCCTTCTTTTCGGTCTGTAAACATCTGGAAAGTGTGGAAACCAGTTGCTGGAGTTTCATGACAGGAATGTTGTCCCAAGCAGACATGATGTTTTGAGCTGCAGGTGTGAACAGTTTCTGAGAAGGCTGCAGCTGCTCATCACTTCAAAATAATTACTGGTGTTCATCACCAGCAGTTCTCTTCAAAAAGCCTGATTAGATCACATTTCCTCTGTTGCGTCATTTACAAGCGGTGGCTTTGATGCAACGGGACTGACAACACAACTGAGCTAAAAATGCAGCTGTTTTATTCCTTGTTTGCAGTGTTAAAAATTCTGATTTTAAAAATTTCTGATTGGTTGACTGGATACACAAATATTTTGATTTTAATGTATGAATTTCCTTAGCATGTCCTTTGCTAATAGAAAGCTAATTCTTTCCTTTATTGTGCTGTTTTCCCATTTTAAAACTGGATTTATAGTCTTAAAAGAAAGGTTTTTGTTATGGCTGGGTTAGGGTTTACTTGAAAGTTTCACACCAGAAGACCATGTCTGTGCTTTATATGGTCCTACATGGAGCCAAATGCAGACTCGGAGAACATGATTGTCATTGATGGAAGAGAAATCTTAAGTCCAGAAGTTTAACTTCTGAAATAATTAATTTCAGGATTTGTTATTTCAACATGATAGTTGCACTTCAGTATTTATCCATGTGTGTTTTTGAATAAAAGCTACCACAACATAAATCTTAACAAAAAAAAAAAAAAAAATCATAAAACTGAAGTTATATTCTTCACCAGATTAGACATTTTACAATAAAGCACAAAAATGAACCTACAAAACCTTACCACTCAGGAAGAACTAGCTGTGAATTGCCAATCTAAGAGGAGTTTCAAATCCCTTTTTGTTGTTTTTGGCACAATTAAAGACAGTCCCCAAACCTACTCAGAAAATAAAAGACATGCATGTTTGTTTTAAGTATTTAACAATGAAAATTCTTTTAGGAACTAGCAGAGAGCATGTTTGGTAGCTCAGAAATAATTAATTCTCATTTCACATTAATACAATATAAATGTCTAAAACTTATGTAACTCCTGCCTCCTTAAACACATTTAAAGTCAGATCCAACCAAACTTTATTTCTAAAGCACTTTCTAAAACACACACACACACACACACACACACACACACACACAGAGCACATATACATTCCCCTTACCCCACTCTCCCCACCACTCATTACTGTGTCTCAACGCAGGTATTACATTATTGATACTGAACAAAAAAATCTTGCTTGATGCTGTTGTGAGGAAACAATATTTTGGGAATCCATTCACATTATAAGTCAGCCCATATATGGCCACAGAGGGCACCACCACATGAACCACCCAGGTTAGGATAGGCCAGGGTCCACACCACGGCCATAGGCTGCCATGCAAGACCCCCACAATCGCCCAGACTGGGGGGAGTCACCACATCAACAACCCCACAGACTGAACAGGCAAAGTCAATGGTATGAAGGATCCCATTATTTATTTATTTATTTATTTATCCTAATACCCTTGATATATGAATTAAAGGAGAAGCTAAAGACATATTAGTCTGTGAAAATGTTCCCAAATACTAACTCCGTTGGATAGCAGTGCTAAATAGGCTTTCATGTATTCCAGCTGTGAAGATAAAACTGAACCCCAAACTGTATATTATGGGGATTATTCCAGTAGAAAATGGATTTAAGAGGGTAAATAAACCTATTGTTTCAACATGGTTAAGTCTTGGAAACTGAGCTTTAAACCCGGTTGGCTGCATTGTTAAGCTTCTATCCTGTCTCATCCTACTTTATCATAAGGGGTAAATGTTCCACCTTGAAGAAGATACAGGGGGAAATTCTTATCATTTTTACTGGGGAAAAAGTCACAGGCGCCTTATCAAGCTAAACGTTATAGTGATTAGATGTCTGTTATTTTGTCAAAGCACTTTATTGTCACTCAAATACATAGATACAGACTCTGGACTGTTTACTGAAGCATAGTCTTTCACTCTGTTGCAAAAATTCAGAGTTATTTAAATTTTTAGAAAAACATATTTTTCTTCCCAAAAAAAAAAAAAAAAAAGGCTATATCCATAAATAACTACTTTTCATCATATTTCAGGCATAATTTCCAAATAAATGCAGCCCTCTAATAACTTTCAATTCAAATTGCAAAGAAAGCTGTTGGCGTTTTACATAATCTTCTTGCAACATTTAGTGTTCAACTTTCACCCTGACAGGATGAAATGGATGCAACTCTTTCTGCAAGTCAGAGAACAAAGGGCCAAGATAAAAGATGAGCTGTCTCAGTCCTGAGTCAGGATATCTGTGTACCTCAGGGATCAATTCTGAGGGCACTATTGTTTTAGCCCACAACTGTATGCAAAAAATCTGAGGGATCCAAACGTGTACAGATAACAGAGGTGTTTATATGCATGCAATGATCAACAATTGAGCTGCATGTAAACCTTCAGTATCGATATCCAGTGTGAGACAGTGGCCTATTAACTCCTGTCTTCACTTCATCATAAACAAATAAAACTAATACATGAACATTGTGAAATTCAATTTGCAAACATTTAATATTATGCCATTACGACAAAAATTAGGTTTATCACATTATCGGACGAGCCTCCTTTACAAATCTCTAATCACAATGCTCCTAAGGAGGCCTAACACCTGTTATCAGTGTTTGAGCTTGTACTGATCCACTGAGCTCACGCAATCTTATCAAATATACAGATAGTGCTGATGTCTGTTAGGTCCTTTGTGGTTTGACTTCTATACCTTTTTTTTTTTTTTTTTTGTAAAGGTAAAAACAAATGCTTTTAAAATGCTGATAAAGAAGACTGCCTTTGGACCACCGGCTGTTTCGGCAAGAGCAGCGCAGACACAGAAGAGTCTGCCAGCATTCATCAGACATTTATAGTTCATTTCGAATTGATTTAAAATGTCACATAAAGATACTTATGTGACCATGCTCAATCATTTACTCAGAAACCTGAAGCACACTGTCATGATTTTTCCCAGTCGTCCCTGAAGGCACCCTCCTGTGCTGATGAGCTGATGATCTCCACCTGGGCCTCCTTCTATTTAAGCAGCGGGCTCAGGATTGTTGTTTGCCAGATCGTCAGATTCTCTCTGCTCGCTTCCAGCCTTCTGTGAACACAAGATTACCCCGGTATTCCTGCCCTGTTTCCCCCTTCTCCCGAGAACCTGCCTGCCCAGAGTTTTTCCTCTTGCCTCTTCCCCTCGCATGACTACTTGGTGTATGGACCTTGGACTGGACTTTGGATTTGGATTTTGGATTCTGGACAAACCCCCCAATTGCCTCGGGTGAGAGGAACTCCCTTTTCTTCCTTCTTGGGCATCTTCCCTTGAAGTTGGATTCGCCCTGTGTGCCATCCTGCACTAACCCTCCTGTCATCCCCAGCAAGACACAGTCGGGGTCCTCAAGGAGGACTTCAAGCTGTCCTTGCCATAGCCTCCTGCTTCCTTGTCCCCCCCGTAATTGTCAATAAAACCTGTAACCAGTCCTGAGGTCTTCTGTGTCCTTTGGGTCCCATCTCCTGTGCCGTTACACACACTTTGTTTTGTTTACTTGTCCTCAACATACGGCATGTGATTTTAAAAAGGAGTGTTTGGTAATATTTACATCAATGACAATCTGGTTCTGATGTGGTTTATTCGACAGTAGACCGCCAACCAGCTAAACTGTTTATCAATGGACCAATAGCTGAAATGAGAAAATAACTATAGTCTGTTGTCTGGAAGCTGTGTCAAGTTTAACCCATAAGAGTCCAGTGTGACATATGATACATACAGATCCACACAGTTTTTGAGACATTGGGCAACACTTTACTGTAAAAACTGAAAATATTATTAAAATTAGAAAATTATTTTAAAAATGGTATTCTAAACCCAATCTGATTCTTGTCTTCTGTCCCCACTAAAAAGCAGAAGAAGACATATCACAATATCACATGGTGATATGTCTTTTTGGTAAATATCCCAAAAAGATTTACTTACTGCTTAGTTTCTTCCCTAACATTTTGTTAGAAGAACCATATACATATATATATATATGTATATATATATATGTATGTACATGGTTTGAGAAGGAGTGGGCAGAAGATAAAACCTTTTAAACGTATTAAAGTATGTTGTACAAAACAGAAAAGAAACCGCTTGTTTGATCAGTGTGCTTCATGTTTAGTGTGATCCAGATAGTGACACAGGGGTTATAACACACTTTCTGCTGATTTGTCATTGAATTTTATTTAGAAAACTTGAAATTAATGCACTTACTGTTATTTAAAAAAATGATCTGAGCAGCAACATGATGATACCACATTGTTGGCTAATATGTCAATGCATTTATTTAGAAATATCTTTGATGCAGATCCAAAGTGCAGCTTATTTGGAAGAAATAGTCGCTGGTGCAGCTCATTCAGGATGGCACATCAGTGTTTGATAATCTGTTTTTAAGGTTTGCTGTGTCGCCCAACACAGTGTCGAGAGCACAGAGGAGACACCAGGAGACAAGTATTTCAGGATATGTGGAAGAGTCGCAACCCAGCAGCACAACTGCTATGTGGGTCTTTGTACAAGAAGGAACTGGGGGAGCACTGGTGGAAGCCTACAAAAACTACAAGTTTCTTTTTAAACTCCCAGAAACAGACTCCATGTGGGTGGTATGAGGACCCAACATCCACAAGGTGGGCCTGTGTTCACAGCCAAACACTGTGCAGCCCAAGTGGCATATTCTAGAGCACTGTTTCTCAAATGGGGGTGCACGTACCCCTGGGGGTACTTCAAGACATTCCAGGGAGTACTTGAATTTTTTAAAAACATATATATTTGTATGTATTCTTTCAAACATCCTTGATTAAATTTATATAAATATATCTACATATTTAAATATATTTCAATATATGTAAGTGTACATTCATAAACTCAATTTAAATTTAGATTTACACCATTTCATTCCTCCCAAAATCCCACATTCTGACGTGACTTGAACCCCACCCATTACAAGCCAAATCATATCCATCAGTCACTGTCGCCTTGACAACGCGAACAATGGAGTCCTGGTTGAAGCTTAGTGGAAAACCGTGCAAAACAATGGCAATCTTGTTTTGCACGGTTAAAGTTTAATAAAATTACAACACAATTGTGCTGCACTTCATCTTTTTTCTTAACCAAAAATACTTTGTAGTGGTTTGGGGGTACTTGGCTGAAAAAATATTTTACAAGGGGCACTTTGTTGCAAAAAGTTTGAGGACTGCTGTTCTAGAGAACACCAGGATTGGCAGATTCGTCATTGATGCTCGCAGCAGGCTTGTAATGAGCACATTTAAGAGATATGTGAGAGTCTGGAGATGCCATGGAGAATATTCTACTGTCTGCACCATCCTCCAGCATGACAACTTCGGCAGTGGGGCAAGTATGGGAGGGTTACTTCTGATGTATGACAGTGATCGGCTCCATGTAGCTGGAGTTTATCAGTTCCTATATGACAAAGGCACTGATGCTTTGGACTGGCCTGCCCCTTCACCAGACCTAT
This sequence comes from Telmatherina bonti, assembly GCF_933228915.1. Taxonomy (NCBI): domain Eukaryota; kingdom Metazoa; phylum Chordata; class Actinopteri; order Atheriniformes; family Telmatherinidae; genus Telmatherina; species Telmatherina bonti. The sequence continues at coordinate 33,737,789 of NC_136624.1, read as the reverse complement.
ATCCAATCAAGCACTGCTGGAACATTGCCTCACGTTCCCTCCACCGCCCCCACATCTCACCACAGAACGTCCAGGCACTGACTGATGCCCTGATCCAGGTCTGGGAGGAGATCCCTCAGGAGAACATCCGTCGTCTCATCAAAAGCATGCTCAGACATCGCAGGGAGTGCACACAGGCACGTGGTGGCCACACACACTACTGAACATCTTTTTGAAATGTCCTGAGGAATTTCCACAGGAGTTGTGTCAACCTTTGATCTTCTCTCTCCACTTTCATTTTGAGTGTTTTTCTGAATCCACATGTCCATGGCTCAACCATTTTGATTTCCTTTGACCATTTTTGTTGTTTTGTTTTTCTTTTTTTTATCAAAAAATATTTTTAACTTGAATATTTATTCATCAAGATCTAAGATGTATTGTTTAGGTGTTCCCTTTGTTTTGTTTTCAGCAGTGTAGTTGCTCAAGTCAGATGCCTCCTCAGTTGAGACCTGTTTCTGAATGAAAACATGCAGGATGAGTTGCTGTGATGTGGCAGTGTAAATCCCCACCAGAATTGTTATTGGCGGAAGAAAAAAGTTGGAATCTGCTGCAAAAGTGCATAAGCTCAGGCTGATTTTTGCAGAGCTTTAGGTGGCAGGGCAGGCATCCAAATGGAGTTACCAAGAAGACAGCAGATACGTGTCTCTACGTGAGCATTAGGAAGGAAAAGAGACCATTCAGTGCCAGTGACTTGGAACAAAATAGGGAGATACTGTTACATAACTGTAGATGCATACAGAAGAACAGCTTTACCATCACAATTCTGACACTTTTACATATGATCATTTGTATTTAATCCTAATTTCTGAGTAGCATGAATTTTAGAGTTGAATTGTTTTTATATCATTGACTTTTAAAAAGAAAAAGAAACCATGCAAAGTAGGTGATCTGTTGCTCCCTCAGATTTATTTGGAAAGATCACATTATGCTAATTTTAAGGCTTTGAGTATGTTGCTACTCTACCTTGTCAGAACAGTGTCAGCCTTCTTTATGCCACTGCTTAGCGCTAAGAGTAAAACAATATCTGCTGCAGAAAAAGCAGGTGTTGGTAGTAAGATTTTTTTTGTAGTTAATTTGTGCATTTGTGTGAAAATCCTGTTGACAGGAACAATAGATGTGAAGTTAACATCTGGAACGTTCAGAACATTTTCAAAGAAAATTGCTGCAAGGATTTATAGAAGAGAAACATGAGTCCAAGTTTTACTGTAAAGGTCCTAGAAGAGTATTCATTATTTTAGTTTTGGTTCTTTGTCTTACTGCACAGCCACAAAGAGTGATGGTTTCCAAAAAGTTGAGACTGAATCATTTAAAGGGGTGCTATGATGGTATTTGAAGATTTCTGAGCTTTCTACAGTGTTACAGTGTTGAATCCTCATCAGACATGTGAACGACACTGTTTTTTTTTTATCACCTAAACGCATGTTTGAGTTTGAGTTCCAGCCCTCTCTCCGTTCGGTTTCCATGGTGACGAAAACCGTGTCGTTTTAGAGAGTTTTTTCTACTTGGAAATCCTTGTGACGTCCCGGGGGATAAGGTTCGGTGATTGGTTACCTTCTACTGGTTAACAAGGGCATGTACAAATACATCAGGCGGGTGGAAAACGTCAGATAAAGTTATTTCCAACGATGGCTGGTGAGTTTTCAGGGTCTGATTCAGGTTCCAACATGTAGGGCTGGATGCTGTATGTGTTGACATTGTATTTTGTTTTTTTTAATGAGTTCATATTAGCCGAATCCTTCTGTTTATGAGATGTTACAATGACGGCAAAAGCAGGTGCGGTGCGCGCTCCCGATGTAGTGCAGTGGCAGCTGACCAATCAGTGGCAAGTTATATCTGGCGTGAGGCGGGGCTTAATGCGGAAGAGTCTCAATCCACTCGTTTTGCCCCCAGGCTGATCTGACAGCCTACGGAGAGGCTCGGTCTGAAGTAAATAAAGCGTTTTGTGAAAATAACTCGATCAATCCCAGCCCTTCTGGTCTCAGAAATAAAAATAAATTAGCCTGAAATACATAATAGTTCCACTTTAAGCTCAGCATACAACTCACAGCATTTATTTAGCTTGATAGATTTTGAAAAGGTGCAAAGAAAGGTGTAATTATTAATAATAATAAAAAAAAAACCTTAATGGGTGTGTTGTATTGCGTATTGAAGGTAACAGCGGGTAGTTGCTCTTGTCAGCACATTCAAACAGGGATTAGCCTTTGACCTCATTAACATCCCGAACATGCAGATGTAAAAAAGATTCTTTGTATGTGATGTGATGCAAAGGCAACAGCAGCTGCTGCCAAATGCTCTTCGTTAATTCTGTAATTCTCCTGCATTCAATTAAAATCATGTTTGATGACCTGATAGCACTAATATGTAACATAATGATACTTCCCTGTACTACAGGGCTTTGGTCCCACATGGTAATAATAAATGATAGCAGAAGAGCGGCTGCTCATCATTACTGGTTTGATGGACTGATTCATTTCCACACCATAAAACGAATCCTGTGAATACATCATGTGTTTGGCAAACCACATGTGAACTTGTGAGGATGACTTCAGCTCGAAGGGTAATCCTTGAGTTGGTGGAAAAAGAAAGACAGAAAAATAAACACCTTCACTAAAAAAGCACAGACTTTTAGTGATACTTCAAGGCTTTGGTCAGTTGATAACACTGACAGTTTCCATGGTAACGTTATTGTTCTGTGTCACAGATCTTACCAAATGTTTACTGGTGTGTTCATCACACATAGAAGAGTGACTTCGATACAACTGCAAAAGAAATGTTAGACCACCCTTCATTACCAAATCTTTTTAACGCTTAGCACAGTTAAAAGGTATATTTATTTTTCTACAATTGCGTAACTGACAGTCTAATATTGTCTTAGCAGCACTGATCCATTAAAGGGAGACGACGTGGAACATCTGAGGGGGTCTTGGGGTGTCTGCCAGGCCATTGGCAGCAAATTCTTTGGGTTCAGTGTTTTGACAAGTGAGGCCTCTGGTAGATCAGGCTTGTTTCAGCGCATTCTGGGAATGCCTGGACGGATGGAAATCTGGGGGCATTAGAGGGCAGGTCAGTGCCTCTGGCTTTCCTTGTATCCCTCAAGAAGTTGCTGAGCAGAGTAAGTATGTTGTCTGTCTATATACTGTGCAGCTGCAGCTGTCGGGGAATATTTGGTCAGCAGTTATGTTTAGATGAGTTTTACATGTCAATGTCACATCCACAAGCTTCCTGGAACAACACTGTGATGTAAAAAGACAACGTTATTTAATTCACTTTTCAAAGTTTTCATATTGAGGCTAATCCATTAATATTCATACATTTTTAAAAAAGGCTGTCACCAGGTTCGATGTGTTTGAAGATCATTTGGCTTTGCTGAAACTGCTGTTTGTGTTGATGACAGGTACAAAAATCAAAAATAGTATTTAAAAATAATCTATGGAGAGTAATAGCATTACATGCTATTATAAAATCACAAAACATGATGAAATGGCAACAACTCAAGCAGGGGATACAAAAGTGAAATTATTCCTAATTATTACGGTTTGAGTTCTTTAATTACTCTGTGCTCAGCTCAACTTTTCCAGCACCTGGGTTTCTTTCATTACGGCATGTGCCGTCCTGTTCATAATCACTACAGCCCCAGGCAGCAAAAAGCTTTTCAGACCTGCGTCGTCCCGTTTCCACACTCCTGACAGACTTAAATACCGATCCGTAATATACAGCTAAAATCGTAAAATGAACACTGAGACCTGCTATTCTTGTCACAGACTTCTTTGATATGAGCTTCACAGAGATCGTCTGGTAGATGAAAATAATTGTTCTTCAGCTCATAAATTTGTCATAAAAGTGCTGCAGTTCCTTTATCTGTGAGCCACACAGTGACCCAAAACAATCTGTTCATTGTTGGTACATCCACCTGTCAGTGTTGTGTGCCAACACCATGAAGACGAGAAGAAAATTTCTAAAGTGTAATATCCTGACGGTTTTATGTACTCATGGCATTGTCCTGGTGATACTCAAACCAACAGGTGTGATTTTGGTTTCTTTTGTCCCCCCCCCCCGATTCAAACAAGCTGCTCCTTTAGTGTCACACAGACAGCCGTAACCTTCATGAAGTAAATTTGTTTTCTCTCTCTCTCTCTTTTTTTTTTTTTTTTAAAAAACCATTTAAGTTTTGCATAACTGTTCAATCAGCCACTAGATTTGCAAGTCCTTTCAAATCTGCTGGGCAGTACAAACTCTGTAATACAAACAATTATAAAAAATAAAATGAGAATCCAGAACATCAAGGGGAACATTATATCTATAAAGCTGCCCTTGGCAAAGTAAATTTTCACAGCAGAACAGGGCATCCAGATAATCATTCTGTCTGCTTAAATGCTGGACAAGACATAAATAAATATATAAATGAATAAAATCTGCTGGACTTTGTTAAAACAAGGTCATTCGTTCTTGAGTTTATAACAAAGCACTGCAGTCTTGCTTCAGAAGAGAACAAGAACTCAATAAGAGTTTAAAAAAAAAACTAACTCAGACACCTAAATTCTTTAATGATTTATTTCTCTTGTAAGCTGAGAAATCAAATATACATATATGAAAAGGCTCAGAAAAAAGATCTGTTATATAAGACAGCTTGTTCATTTACAAAAGGATGCAAAAGTAAAATAAAATAAAATGAAGCCTCTGATTTTCATCTGCTTGGGAAATAACTGGCTAGATTCACTGAGCCGTTACCCTCCATAAACAGATGGATTTACGGATCACAAATATCACAAAGTTCAAAGTATTTAGTCTCAGAGTGAATCTTCAATCCTCCGGAAAACTGCGAGGAAATTCTTCCCTCCATTTCTCTGCACCTTTTTCCCCTCCTCCGTACACGTACCCAAACGACTTACGATGACATCGTCAGTCTGCAAATACAAAAGATTAATTAGGATGAAAGAACACAGTGTAGCATCCATCCATCCATCCATCCATCCATAGCTATCCCTGGAGCAGCTACTGGTTGAGAGGAAGGCCACACTCTGGTTTGATCCATCATAACATATATTTCTGAAGAAATGATCAACTCCTGGGTGGTGCGGTCCAGTTTCTCTCAGAAGTTGGCATTTTTTTTACACTAGTTTCGAAACTGGATCAGAGCATCACAAGACTGAATGTGTGCGCCTTCCTTCTCACCACACATGGATATTTATGCTACTTTACAATTATTTGGTATCTTAATGGCTCACCATGCTCTTTGTTTTGGTTTTTCATTGTCTTGACCTGATACTATCCTCCATCTTTTTGGTTCTGCCTCAGTCATGGTTCCAAGTGTACCGAGTTGATATCTCAAAATGCTGCAGAGGGTTGATTCTTCAGAGTCTACAAGTAATTTGAAAGCCCAGTGTAAAGCGGAAAACATTACTGAAATTTGAGCACAAAGAAGCAAAGACTATGAACAAGACTAATGGAAACTTGGGCATTTTTCTTTTATAAACCATGAGTTTAGATTTACAGATCAATCTTTTTTTCTCTCCTCTGATGGAGCTGACACCTGCAGTGCTCAGTCACTGCAAGAAGATATTTCAAATTCCCTGAACTAAAAGTCAATCACAAACTCTTTAGGTGCCATAACCACTCTGCACTCCTAAATGAGAGTCCCTTTGGATAAAAGCATGTGCTGAATCAATGTCATGTAATGTGGATCCATCTGTCACTGCAGCTTTACTTAGGTTGCATTGAGAAACAGTTGATGCCAACCACAATGAGACGGTGCCATCCGTAAGGTAAAGTCACATTGTTGCATCCTACCACAGTGTTCACGGCATTCTGCAACACATGCTGCCACTTTACATGCATGCTCTTGGCTCCAGAAGAGTCAGACAAAAATGATCAGATAAGATGGGTGCAAACATGGTACTCGTGTCAGGGGACCTAATGTGAGCACGACTCAGGTGATAGATGTGCTGTTGTATGTAAATAGCATGAAGAAAGGAATATTCTGTTCACAGCTCATTTGCATTAAGAATATATTGAGAATAAGGTCAATAGTCAAAATATTGCTATCCATTTTAACATAGCTCTTCTGCAGACTTTACCCTGTTTGTTTCATTACCAATCTGTGCTCCTGTGTGAAGGATCAGCTACGGGCTGTAAAATACCAAGAACTTTTTTTCCATTACTACAAAAATATGACCTGAAACTCCTAAAAGTTGATGAAAAAAGAATTTAAAAAAATGAAACAAAAAATTTAACTTGGTATTTATTAGCTGTACGAAAGGTAAAATATCACTTTTCCACTAGTAGCTTAAGTTTATGTACCGCTTGGATTGGAAACAAGTTTGAGTGAGATATCTGGGTTGACCGTATTCTATAAGAGCTGAGAAAAGATCCCGTTCATAGTGGCAAATGTCAACATTCGCAAGTCCGCCATCAGTAGAGCACGGAATAATAATGCTTCCAATGGCAGAGATTTGAAGAAAAAGGCACTTTTCAGATATGCAGAAAAAGCTTTTCTGCATATCTGAAGTTGAAAAAGTTTGCAGAGAAAAGCCAGGAGGACGTGACAGATGAGCCTGAAATGGCTCAGTATTAAGTACACAGTCATAACAGTGGATTTAATGATCTTTTCTTGGAAAGCCTGAAGAAAAAGCACAATGTAAATATTCAGATGAAAAGCTCCACATCAACATACCAGTTCTTCATCTGCGACACGTGTAAACAGCGGATGTTCCGTGAAGTGCTTCACCATCCAGAGGTGGACCTCCTCCACATCTGTCATAGTGTATACCAAACCCTAACATGATCAAACACATGGAGGTTATTAAAACAGTTCTGGGTAAAATAAGTTACATGACAGTGTTAAACATAAACCCATTTATTATTTCCTGAAGTAAACCTTTCATTTAAAAAGATTAAAGAAAAAAAAAAATTGGGGTGAAAGTTTATGGTTTCATCACCAGGAGAGAGAGACTTCTGTAATAGATAAAAATAGCCAACAGACAACACAGAGGTGAATCACCTGTGCCAATATAGTTTACTTTGGAGGCTGAACAGATAAAATTACAAGAAAAAGGATTTCTATGAAAGTGTTGTGAGGCACAGATTTCCACACTTGTGCGTTTAAGCACGTATGATTTTTTTTTTTCCTTGTCCCCCCTCAGGCAGGGTAGGACGACGATGAAAGACTGTGTCTTCGACATATAATTCGGATTAATCACTGCTGTTTAATCACTCCTGTTTACTGTTTTGGGTGTCTTCTGACCACATTTTAGATCTAAACACAGTTACTACTCAACAATGTGGTAAAAAAAAACTGCCTCTTTAAATAGGCAGACTCCTGACAGCCTCCCCACCCAGCAGCAAAGTTATGGCCACATGCCAGTGCTGAAGCCTCATGTAAAGCTCATACAGATAAAACTTCCCCCAGCATGTGCATAGACAAAAGCATCCACACACACACAAATACACTCAATTTTGACACAAGCTTTCCATTGTTTCCAGCAACTCCCATCAGTGTCCCAAGCAGTGCACTGACAGCTCTGACAGGCAGAAGCTGGCTGAGTGCAGACGTCAACCAGCCGCAGGTCGCACTGGTTGCTCAATTTGATTTCACCGAATTCACGGATTTCTGCACAGTGTAACTAACTGATAAAATAGAGCAGAAAATGTTAAGTCATTATGAGTTTTTAGGCTCTGGGACTTTGAAACAAAAAAAAAAAAAAGACTCGAAAATAAAAAATGCTTGAATTAAAAAATGTCGATAAAACAACGTAAATGCTTTAAAATATTACAGTACATTTAAGATCTATTACCTGTCAGAAAATTCTATTCAAATTCTAAATTCTAAGCAAATTGTGTATATTGTGTTTTAATTTGTCTTTTTAATGAGTCTTTTTGTGTAAATCTGCACAATTCACCTCAAAACGCTAAAGAGGTTTTTTGAAAGGTTTGGCAAATTTATCAGAAACAAATCAGATGTTTAAAATATTCCATTTACAAAACTATCCAAACCCTTTGATATCACACTTGCATCAAACTTCTTTCAATGGTTTTTAAGTTTCCTCTATGACGTTAAGTGCAGTCCAGCTGAGCCTAATTAAGCAAATACTTCTCTAAAAACGGTCTGACAGCTGATGCTCTATGCTAGTTAAAACCAAGCCATGCGTCTATGAGAATTTTCTGCACACCTGCAAGGAGTGTGCCTGTTCACAGAGCAGAGGAAAGGATAACACATTTGTTTAAAAAGCAAAAAGCTTTTGAAGCAAAAGAACAACAGTCATTCCTGATGGGGCTTTCCTGCAAAGTTAAGTAATTCTGGATGACATGTGTCCGAAGGAAACGTCAACGTAAATGTCAAGCTGATGGTAACTAATGGCCTTTTTTCCCCCGCTTGCACTTGTTGGATCGACTTAAGTCAGGTTTTGGGCTTTTCCATTAGGTTGTAGCACCTGCTAAATATTTAGCACCTATGTGGCTGGGTTTCAAGCGAAAGTGTGGCTTCTACAGACTGCAGGCCACTGATTAACCAGAGAGTGACTTTGTAGATGAGTCATAAAGGCAACTCTTCCTTGTTATGTGTATTGGTAATGTCATATGTTTTCTGTCAAGGGACTACAAATGGAAATTAGCATTTTGCTAAATTTTGTATATTTTTATGTCAATTCTTGCCTGTTCATCAATATGCATATCTTATTTTCCATTCAAATAAGTGGAAAAACAAAAAAAACACAAGAATGCTGCTAAACTCTCCGATATTTTCCCAGAGTGTTTTGCCAGACTGCTCCTCACCATTTCAGCCTTTGTTCTTTTACCTTGAAGCTGACAAAAGCCACAGAGCAAGCAGAAAGTATACCATCGTCTTGATGCCTCTTTTACGGTGGCATCATGTCTGTGTTATACATATCACAGGACTTTCAGGTGGCCTCGCTATAACCACTCATTAAAGTGGTAGCTCAGCACTGGTGAAAATGCAAGAGTTCTTATTTGGAAAGTGAAATTATCCTGAAGAATAAACCTCAATCTCCTCTGTGTTGACCTTTTAAACACTGGTTCAGACAGAAGGAAGGTGGGATGCAGCAAACTACAGAGCTACCCTGGGTGTAAACCTTTGCTTTAGAGGGTACAGAATCTCAGGATGAGTCAAAGACTAAAATCACAACAAGGCAACAAGTCAAAGAACACCACTTTGAAAACACAGCGGTTCGACTGTAAGGTCTGAACATGAGGCCCATTAACTGGAAAGGTCAAGGTGAACCCACGGATTTCTGCCAAAAGGAATGGAAGAAATTGCCAAAAGGCAAGGCGTGCAAAACCCGTGTAACCATTTCCATCCATCCATCCATTCATTCCTCTTCTGCCACTTATCCGGAGTCGGGTCGCGGGGGCAGCAGCCTAAGCAGGGAAGCCCAGACTTCCCTCTCCCCAGCCACATTTGCCAACTCTGCGGGGGGGATCCTGAGGCATTCCCAGGCCAGCCGAGAGAAATAATCCCTCCAGCGTGTCCTGGGTCTTCCCTGGGGTCTCCTCCCCGAGGGATGTGCCTGGAACACCTCACCAGGGAGGCGTCCAGGAGGCATCCTGACCAGATGCCCGAGCCACCTCAACTGGTTCCTCTCGATGCGAAGGGGCAGCGGCTCTACTCTGAGCCCCTCCCGGATGACAGAGCTCCTCACCCTATCTCTAAGGGAGAGCCCGGCCACCCTGCGGAGGAAACCCATTTCAGCCGCCTGTATACGAGATCTCGTTCTTTCGGTCACGACCCACAGCTCATGACCATAGGTGAGGGTAGGAACGTAGATCGACTGGTAAATCGAAAGCTTCGCCTTCTGGCTCAGCTCCTTCTTCACCACGACAGACCGGCGCAGAGCCCGCATTACTGCAGACGCCGCACTGATCCACCTGTCGATCTCAAGCGCCATCCTTCCCTCACTTGTGAACAAGACCCCGAGATATTTAAACTCCTCCACTTGAGGCAGAAACGCACTCCCGACCCAGAGGGGGAAATCCACCCTATTCCGGCTGAGAACCATGGTCTCAGATTTGGAGGTGCTGATTCCCATCCCAGTCGCTTCACACTCGGCCGCGAATCACTCAAGCGAGAGCTGGAGATCACGGCCAGATAAGGCCAACAGGACCACATCATCCGCAAAAAGCAGAGACCCAATCCTGAGGCCATCAAACCAGATCCCTGCAACACCTCGGCCGTGCCTAGAAATTCTGTCCATATAAGTTATGAACAGAATCTGTGATAAAGGGCAGCCTTGGTGGAGTCCGACCTGCACTGAAAACGAATCCAATTTACTGCCGTCAATGCTGACCAAGCTCTGACACCTGTCGTACAGGGACCGGACAGCTCGTACAGGGGGTCCGGTACCCCCCCCCACAGAAGCCCCCGGGGGACACGGTCGAATGCCTTCTCCAGGTCCACAAAGCACAAGTAGACTGGTTGGGCAAACTCCCATGCCCCCTCCAGGACCCCAAAGAGGGTATAGAGCTGGTCCACTGCTCTGTGACGAGGATGAAAACCACACTGCTCCTCAATCCGAGATTCGACGATCCGACGGACCTTCCTCTCCAGGACCCCAGAATAGACTTTGCTGAGGAGGCCGAGGAGTGTGATTCCCCTGTAATTGGAACACACCCGACCAGGCCCCACAGGCAAAGGCCCGGCCACCAGATGCTTGTTCTCATGCCCCACCCCCAGGCCTGGCACCAGAGGGGGGGCCCGGTAACCAGCGTCCGCGCAAGGGAACATTTCCGCCCATGGTTGTTGTCATCATAGGGGTCTTTGAGCTGCACTTACTCTGGTCCCTCCCCTAGACACCTGTTTGACATGGGTGACCCTACCAAGGGCATAAAGGCCCCAACAACATAGCTGCTAGGATCTTGAGGACACACGAACCCCTCCACCACAATAAGGTGGCGGCTCAGGGAGGAGGCAATCATTTCCAAAAGAAAGAAAAAAACTGAGGCTGCCTTTGCTGTCAAAAGGTCCTTTCAATCTGCTGGAAGATTGTCATTGTACCTGTAACTACTGCAGGCAGTTTCACCCCTTTTGAGGGATTTGTGACCAATCTTTGTTTTCAAAATGAATTTTGTGTGGTCTTTTTTTAGCATTTGCTTGAGCATGAATGGAAACAGGAAATACCTGTGGCATAACTGTGCAGTAATCAGTTTAAAGCATCAGAATATGCTGCCGTCCATATAAAGAGCAGTCTGGAGCGAAACAGCCCCCCCCCTCCAATTACACAGATAAATGCACCGTTAGTGAAACGTGGGGTTTACACAGAGTGAAAAAAAGATCCCATACGGTACATTGCTTTTTTATGTGTTCCCCAGTCTCCTCAACCCTCTGAATTTACCCAAAGGTGCTTTAATTTAGTGCTGCATGAAGGTCTGAAAACTTTTCTACAGAACATATTTCAGTTTTTCTCTGATGACTATGCAAAAACTATTTTTGTTTGTCAGTGTGTAGAATGTGTGAAAAAGACTTGGATAAATAAAAAGACAATGAAATTCTCTGTTCGACTTATTCATAGCTGAAACAAGCATCACTCGTACGTACCCCGACTCTCAGCGTGTAGGCATATTCTGCTAACAAAGTGGGACTGATGATCCTCCATTTATGCTTGGTCTTCTTGAAGTGAGGGTCAGGAAAGAGGAAGAACATTTTACTGAGCTGAAAGACAGTGGAAGAATAAAAGAATAAAAAAAATAATAAAAAAAGTCAAGGAAAAGTCAAGTCAAGCAGAAACAATATATATATATATATATATATATATATATATATATGTATATATGTATACTGCTAAAAAAAAATAAAGGGAACACTAAAAAAACACAATGTAACTAAGTCAACCACACTTCTGTGAAATGGAACTGTCCACTTAGGAAGCAGCACTGATTGACAATCAGTTCCACATGCTGTTGTGCAAATGGTATAGACAACAGGAGTAAATTATAAGCAATTAGCAAGACACACCCAATAAAGGAGTGTTTCTGCAGGAGGTGACCACAGACCACTTCTCAGTTCTGATGCTTTCTGGCTGATGTTTTGGTCACTTTTAAATGCTGGTGATGCTTTCACTCTAGCGGTAGCATGAGACGGAGTCTACAACCCATACAAGTGGCTCAGGTTGTGCAGCTCATCCAGGATGGCACATCAATGCGAGCTGTGGCAAGAAGGTTTGCTGTGTCTGTCAGCGTAGTGTCCAGAGCATGGAGGCACTACCAGAAGACAGGCCAGTACATCAGGAGACGTGGAGGAGGCCGTGGGAGAACAACAAACCAGCAGCACAACCGCTACCTCCTTCTTTGTGCAAGGAGGAACAGGAGGAGCACTGCCAGAGTCCTGCAAAATGAGCTCCAGCAGGCCACAAATGTGCATCAGTCTACTCAAACAGTCAGAAACAGACTCCATGAAGGTGGTATGAGGGCCCGATGTCCACATGGTGGGGGGGTTGTGCTTACAGCCCAAAACCATGCAGGACGTTTGGCATTTGTCAGAGAACAAGATTGGCAAATTCACCACTGGCGCCCTGTGATCCTAACAGGTGAAAGCAGGTTCACACTGAGCACATGTGACAGACGTGACAGAGTCTGGAGACGCCATGGAGAATGTTCTTCTGCCTGCAACATCCTCCAGCATGACTGGTTTGGCAGTGGGTCAGTAATAGTGTGGGGTAGCACTTCTTTGGAAGGCCGCACAGCCCTCCATGTGCTCGCCAGAGGTAGCCTGACTCCCATTAGGTACCGAGATGAGATCCTCAGACCCCTTGTGGGACCATATGCTGGTGCGGTTGGCCCTGGGTTCCTCCTAATGCAAGACAATGCTAGACCTCATGTGGCTGGAGTGTGTCAGCAGTTCCTGCAACACGAAGACATTGATGTTATGGACTGGCCCGCCCGTTCAACAGACCTGAATCCAACTGAGCACATCTGGGACATCATGTCTCGCTCCATCCACCAACACCAAGTTGCACCACAGACTGTCCAGAAGTTGGCAGATGCTTTAGTCCAGGCCTGGGAGGAGATCTCTCAGGAGAACATCCACCGCCTCATCAGGAGCATGCCCAGGCGTTGTAGGGAGATCATACAGGCACGTGGAGGCCACAAACACTACTGAGCCTCACTTTGACTTGTTTAAAGGACATGAAGTTGGAGCAGCCTGTAGTGTGTTTTTCCACTTGAATTTTTAGTTTAACTCCAAATCAAGACCTCCTTGGTTTGATACATTTGATTTTTATTGATAATTTCTATATGATTTTTGTTGTCAGCACATTCAACTATGGAAAGAACAAAGTATTTCATAAAAATATTTCATTCGTTCAGATCTACAACATGTTACTTTAGTGGTCCCTTCCTTTTTTTTGAGCAGTATATATATATGTTTGTGTGGCTTTTTAATAGAAAATGCACCAAAATTTATGTTACAGTAGACTGAAGGGTAATAAAAAGTGACATTTCATGCATTTAACATTAAATTTACAACACAATACGGTGTGATAAAAGAGAAAGGGTCTGAGCAGTTTCTGCCTGGCCTGTAAATGTGGCCTCCATAATATTCTGCGGTCGGTTGTTAAACACTGTGGATTACAAAACTGGAATTTCCCTCCTTGATTTTTTTCTTTCATAAAGTTCCCCATGTCTCTGACTTTGACAAGAGTACAAATGCAGGCTCCAATGATATTAGTCTGGCTGATTTTTTTTTTTTTTTTTTTTTTTAAATCACTCCAGTCACATTTTATTAGTTAAAATAAATAATGTCTGGTATAGACAGAAAGATGGGGGGGTATAATCACTGGGGACAGCTCCAGCCTCAGGGGCTCATTCGCTGCTGATGGAAAAACCTCAACACTTTAAATTATTTTTAGGTTACAAAACAAACCAGGAAAAAAAAAGAAGAAAGAATGTGTTTCAGCTCTTTGGAAATCTTGGTTCAACACGTGAAACACTTCATGGACTGGGGCAACATTTTGACTCTGGGTGGTCTTCAGATTTTTTTTTTAATGCTATCTAAAAGTTGCGCAGACAACTATACAGCAGCAGATGTTCATCCATGGTAACCTTATATGAGTTAATGAAAGATTTAGGGCTTTTTAAAATAAGATCTAATTCAACTTTCACCTCAAATCCAAGCAGTTTTCCAGCACTCCAAATCTCAGTTTGGCACAAAGCCTTCACTTTACATGCACATGTACAAATAACAGTCATATTATTTAAAACAACCTTTAATAGCATAATAAAAATAATAATAAAAAAAAAAGATTAAATTAAACCATTTGTTTTATTTGAAACACCTATGTGATTTGTATTTCATAAATATGTCACTTTTACAGCTGTTCTTTTCTTTGTGTTCTTTTCCTACTTTATACCCAGTCGAGGCCCTTGAGGTGAATTTTTTTTTCTTTATCCAGGGCACCTAAATTAACCCTGGTACACTAAGCCCACTGTGTAATCTAATGCGAGTTTCAACAAGACATAGATTACTGCAACAGTTAATTGGAACGGATAAATCTTGAACCGCTCGACACTCAGCTGATATGATGCCTTGTGTGTCTGTCAATGAGCCCATTGTTAGGAGATCCTTTGGATTTATTGAGCAACCCATATAAACCCATTCAGTCCATATGTTTAACGCAGGGAAAGTAATTATCTTTAAATGTATGGTTTGTGGTTTCTTGTTTTACCATGGCAGGAAGGACTGCCAGCGTTGACGTAAGCCACACTAATTGAGCTGTTTCAGAACAGCTGCTTTTTTTTATTTGCACTCATGTACTTTATATTGATATGCACTTCATATTCTGCAGTTATTTCTACATATTAGAGCTTCTCAAATGGTTAGTGAGCTCAAACAATATAAAACTGTTACCTTTTATATAAACTTCCATGTTTAAAACCTGCTTGGAGGTAAAGGAGTCATTGCTCAAAGTGATGGAAAATAACATTTTAACAGATCAAAAGTCTATTTCTATGTAGCAAAAAAAGCTTAAAAACAGTTCACGACAAGAGACCCGTGGATTACACAGAGAAACAAGGACACTGTTTCTGAAGTAATCAAATAAACCTCTGTTAAATTTATAGATTGAGTATAGAGGGATCTAGGGTCGTCCCAACTTCTGCTGACAGATCAACTTCTCCTGCTAACAGGCAGGACATGAACCTGTCTGGAATGTGAGGTAAGAGAGCAAGTTTATGTGTTTTTACTTTTTCCATTTTTTAAAGCAAAACCTTTCAAAGATGACACTCTTAAAGTGAATAATCAGTAACTTAATTTAGTAAATAACTCAGGCAAATTACCCAATATTAATTCCAATTAGAGTTTTATGTAGTCTTTCCATTAAAGCTTCACATGGTTTGTTAATGTTTATTATCAAAGCCACCAACAAAAATACCCAAATCTAATCTGACTGACAGCTGAGGTTTTGTTAACTGGCAGAGTTGTACTGAACTGCAGCTAAGAGGAGCATCAGGGAACACTAATACCTACAGCCAGGCTTATCAAAAAGTAAAACAGACCAGTGTCACATTCATGGACTCTATTATCGATAATACCAAATAATGTTTGTATAATTGCAGATCAAAGTTAAAATTTTGGCATTTGTTTAAGTGGAACAAAATGAAAACTATAGTGGATTACATGGAAAAGCTGCAAAGTCATGTCATGTATAGTGGATTAATTTTATTTATCCGGAAAAAAAGATTATTTAACAAAAAAATTGATTTTAAAATTGTGAAGTGAAAAATCCCATTTTTTGATTTTTCAATTCGATTTTCCCACCCCAACAACACTAATGTCTAAACTGAGAAATTTGGCAATGTTATGCACAAAATGAGCTCATGTTGAATATGCTGTATCTTGCAGATTTAAAAATATCTGGCAAGAGGGCAACAAATGGCTTAAAAAGCAAGAAATTTAAAAAAGATTCAGCAGGGAGAACATCTAGGACATTATTAAGTTAACTGATACCAGGTATGTAACATGATTAGCTGTAAAAGTGATGTCCGAAAGAGAAATAAAAATGGGCAGACGCTCTCCAATCTGTGAGAAAGTGCCGAAACAGAGTTTTCCAATACTTCAAAAATAATGTTTCTCAATGCCAAAAATGCAAAAGCTTTCTGGCACCATCATCTAGAGTGCATGACACCAACCAAGATTCAGAGAAACTGAGGGTGTCTCTGTGTGTAGGGGAAGGCTGATCTTCGGGCTTGCAGATGATGCTTCATCACTCATCACTGACATTACCAAATGGATCCAGGAATACTGCAGATACCAACTAAAGCCCTGTCATGCAAAACCGAGGTCGTATCTGAACATGGTCCAGAAGGGCTGCTGTGGACCAAGATTCATCTGAAATGGATTGTTTCAAAGTGGGGAGAGTTTTTCTACGGTCAGACAAGTTTAAAACTGACACTGCTAGTAATCATGGACACTGTCCTCTGGGTGAAAGAGAAAAAAAGCACGTTATTAACATTCATTCCAACAGCCTGGGGGGCCATAAGCGCTTACGGCACGGTCGGCTTGCATGTTTTGAAAGAAACTATAAAAGTTGAAAAGTATATAGAAGTTTGAGAGCAACATAAACTAGACGACATCTATTTTAGCTGTTCTGCTGTGCATTTCAGCAGGACATGCAAACCCAGACTGCAGTCCAGATCCGTTACCTATAGAATATACCTTGCAAATCACTGAATGAAATCTCAAAGACGACTACGGACTCTTTAGCAGCTGGAAACCAATATTAGAAAGGCTCCAAAACTCCAAGAACTTATAACCTCGATGCCCAGACATCTTTAGACTTCTCTGAAAAGAAAAGGAGATGCTACAGCATGGTAAAAATGCCCCTGTGTGGCTACTTTCAGACCTGTGGCGAGCATTACATTTCACATTTGCTCTTTTTGTACATAAAATTGTGAAATTTCTCAGGTTAGACATTCATGTTATGTAGGTGCTTTTATGAATAAAATTTTGGCTCATATAATTTGAAGGTCAATTGAATTGAATTGAATTGAAAGATTGTCCCAACTTTTCCAGAATTTGGGCTGGATTTAATTATTTTCACTGTCATTTAAAAACATCCACCAGATGTCATCACATCCTTCTTGGATGGTCAATAATAAAAAAGTGAAAAGAAAAAAAAAAAAAAGAGATTTATTTTTTTAAACAAATATTTGGGATTGACAGTTTAAAGAGTTGTAAATAATGTTAGGCTTTCTAATTTATAAATCTTACGACTTACATACAAATGCAAACCTACCTGCCCTTTGAAAAAGAAGTTTGGGAGGTATTTCATTGCATTGCTACGAAGGCAGGCGATGTTCTGGAAGCTTCCTGGGTGGGAGGAACGCAGTGACTGGATACGGTCTTGAACATAATCTGAGACTTTCACCCTGATCTCCAAACCAAGGATGAGTTTATCTGGGAAAAGTGGAGATAACTCCACTGGTGTGAAAAGTAAGTAAAGACGCAGACAGACACAAAAATGATGTCAATACAGCACACAGCTTCGACCTTAGAATACTGCAGATTGTCAGATCAATGACCTAATTACCTAAAAGTCCTCCATATCCACATCCAATGTCTGCAAACTCGACTTGTGGGGTTTCTTTCTCAGACATGACGCCAGTTATTAAGTCTGGATATAGCTTGGACCAGTCCATTTCCTCGGGACACACCGGACTTAGAAGCAGGAAACAGTAAGCTACAGTCAGCTGATATTTAACAGAACAAATTTCTTCTTAATCTTGCTGAAAATAAGTCTCATTTAGAAATTTAACAGGCTTAATTACACTTTTTATTGACAAATTTTACCACAATGAACAGCATGAGAACTCTTTTGGGGGAAAAAATATTAAACTTTTTATAAATTGTGTTAGAATGGAAAAGGATGGGGCTAAATCAGAGAACGGAAACAACTTTAAGTGATTTCTACTCAACATCTAGGTTAGATCAATTAGGCTTTAAAAACACAAGAAACTTCTGGAAATCTCAGAAGGTACACTCTTTCCAATATCTTTGACTCCACTCTAAGATTCAATACTTCTGGAGAGCATGTTCAAATCCAGTGCTGAAGTGGAGGTTGATTTGTCTTTAACTGGCCGATCTTATGACTTTGAAAGATGATGACAATGCAGACAAAACCAGTAGACAAACAGACTTGAAAAATGATACAAGTTCCCTGCTATTTTTAGTAGGTCAAGGAGTTTGGAAAAGTGGGTTTATGTTAAATAACCTTCTCTTAGACCTATGTAGTTATATAAATGCATATCCATAAGAACATATTATATATATATATATATATATATATATATATATATATATATATATATATATACATACAGTACCAGTCAAAAGTTTGGACACACCTTCTCACTAAGTGGTTTTTCTTTATTTTTTTAATTGCAAAGTACAACTAAACAAATCCACACTGTGAAGGAACACATGTGGAATTATGTAGAAAAAAAAGTGGTAAATAGAAGAATATGTTTTATATTTTAGATTCCTCAAAGTAACCACCCTTTACTTTGATGACAGCTTGGCACACTCATGACATTTTCAGCTTCATAAGGCAGTCACCTGGAATACACACACGCACGCACGCACACACACACACACACACACACACATATAAATATATATATATATATATATATATATATATATATATATATATATATATATATATATAATAGTGTGCGTATATGTTCTTATGTATATATGTTCTTACGGATTTTTGCAGATTGCTTTTGCAGAACTGCACCAAAAGCCTTACAATACACTAGTACCACTAAGACAAATGCACAGATCTGATCTGTACCTCTCCAAACAAAACACGAAGTTAACGAAGCATTTCGTGGAGAGGTGTGTAAAAGTCACATTGACACAACTCACTAGTCAAACGTGTGGTGTGCCATCGGGTTTGAATGGGCGCGTTGTCTGTAGTAACGCTTCTGCGGCATTGACGACGTCATTGTGGACTGATACGAAGATGTTACTCCCTACGATATGTACTATGTTCCCCAGTTATTAAATAAGTACAAACATCTACAGCTGAACAAATGCAGCCAAACGATCACGTTTGTTTCTGTCAGGGTGCGTTAAGTCGCGCCGGTTTGACGTCATCATCAAGCGTCCTGCCAAGACAGTAATCAGCATAGATATTTGATGTCTATGGTAATCAGGGACAGATTGAATTTAGTATTAAAATAAATGGATGAATATCTAAGCTTAATTTATTTGTCTATGTTTTTCCAGTATTTTTGTTTCCATCTTTATCAAAAAAACAAATAAAGTAAAACCAATCATAATTTTCTAGGACTTTCCTTCATATATTTAATTTCTTGTTCTTCTATGTGTTTATTATATTTGTGTCATCTCCTATGATGCCAGATTAGGTAGTGGAAAAGGGTTTTAAGCAGGATGACCTGTTGTATTTTCAAGCTTCAGCTTTGCAGCCAGATACTGACAATCTGGTAAAAATAGTTATATGAAATAGGACCAGCAACCAAAAGGCTGAGTTTAAAAAAAAGAAAAAAAATCAGTTTATTTTATTTTATTTTATTTTATTGATCTCAGCTGGGAAATTCTCTGCATTTAACCTATCTTAGTTACATTAGATGGAGTCTGTTGCCAGGGGTTAAGGACCTTGATCAGGTGCCCATGGTGGTTTACCTCAGTTGCAGCCTGGGGACATGGACCCATATCTTTCTGACCTAAGCCCACCTCTTTTAAAAAAAAAAAAAAGTCAATAATGGTATAAATCTTGCAATATAGAGGCCAGAAACAAAATGGGATAGGGAGGACTAGAATGAAAAGTGGGGGACTTTGAAAACAAGACCTATTAAAAGTAACCTATAAGTTGTCATTAGTACAAATATTAGGAAGAAGAAAGCTGATTAAAGGACTGTTGTAAATGGTGAAAAGAAAGTAGAAATAGGACATTATGGTATGTTTAAAGAATAAGTAGTGGTTTAAAGAGTCCTCTCTAACATGACCTGAAATCATCATAATTGAAGTTTCAACTAACAAACAGTACACTTCATTGCATTGCCAGAGATGTGATTCAGAAAGAAAAATGTAAAGTGTTTTAGCTGCTCATTAAATCAGAACCAAAACTTATGATGATGCCTTTTTCCACCATGTTGGCCTTTGTCAGTGAAACATCCTGGCAAAGAACTTCAGGCTGCAGAAACTGAAACCACGGCTTTGGTAGAAGTAATAATGTGCATAAACAGCGAGGCACCAGAGAGGTTGTTTGCATTTAGTTGAAGCACCACTAGAAAGGAGTCATTTTACACACAGAGACTCTAATTGTGTTTGTGTGTATTTCACTAGAATTGAAGGCCCTGAAGATGGGAGCTGACATTAAGAAAGTGGTATAAATCAGTTGGGAAGATGCAGTCAGGAAGGTAGCATCATGTCTCCAGTGATCAATGACTCATTCAATTGAAGTGTGATGGTGGTCTGTCCTGCTTATATCTACATCTATATGTTTATCAATATCTATATCTATACATATTCTAGTCATTGTTGATAATTTATAACACTAACAATACTTTCAGTCTAAATCATACCGATATTACAAAAGTAGAATTACAAAATTACAAAATTACATTGACATGAATTTTTATATAAAACTGTACACATGGAAACTTTCCCTGTTATTTTATCGTTAAACAATCAGCGACTGTTTTCACTATATTGTCTGTTCAGTGTTATCACATTTCCTTTTGATGATCATGCAGTCTTTAAGCAACAGGAGTCAGTCTGATTTTCAGATTGCAGTATCAGGTTAGTGTCTTGTGTGACATATTGCTGATGAACATTTTTATTTCATATAATTCTTTTTCCTTTAAAATACCACAAACATGTTTGGTCCTTCAAATAACACAAACTTTATTTAAAACATCGTTTCAATGTATTTTAAGGAATTGTTCCTGTTCCAAGTTTTTATTGTTGCATCTATCAGCATTGTGTGTGTGTGTGTGTGTGTGTGTGTGTGTGTGTGTGTTTGGGTGTATCATTTTCAAATCATTATGTGCACCAAAGCCTTACATGACACCAACTTATGAGGTTTTCCTTACATCATGGCGACCAAACTGCTGTCCACATATTTAGGAAGAGTAGCACAATTATTTTCACCATCTTAATCTCATTTAACATCAATAACATTTTTTTTAAATAAAGCAGAGAAAAACAACCTGCTCAGATACGTTTTGACCTGTTGGCCATGGTGGTAAAATGGTTAAAAGCTTTATAAATCAAAACTTTTCCCATTACATTTTTTTTTTCCAAAGTCTCTGTCTTTAAAGATTTTAATCTCTTTTTCACAAATCTTAGTTCATATAGCTTCTTATATCACTTAGCTCTTATAGCTCAGGGAGAAAGAGAGCAAACATAGGTCCAGGTGGTGTTTAAATGTCACATTTGGATTTTTTTGTATGAAACCCTAAACATCACCTTGACATCCTGCTCAAAGACCGTAGCACTTTTGTCTGTATGGCTCAACCTTATACAGTGGTCACTCTCATGACCACCTCCTGGTTGGTATTGTGTAGGTTGGTAGGTCTAAGCTGGCTGAGGATGTGCCAAATAGTGTAGCCACAGTGGTGGTTAAGGATAGTCCTGACATGCCGACTCATCCTGTGGTCCCCGTCTGGGATGGTGATAGAAGAGTTCCTCTCAACTCGACCAGCACCTTTACTGCTGGAACTGATGGGGTCACCTAAATCCTTTGCTTTCTCATAATTCAGCACTTTCCACTTCTGGTTCACCGCCTGCCAGCGTTTAAAGATCCGGTAAACAGATGATCCTTCATGGATTATCAGGCCTGGGTGTTTAGGACAAAGGGTTGGGGAGATTGAGGCAGAAAAAAAAAAAAAACACTGTTACAAAGAGACAAACAGTTGTTTGTTCAACAAGAATCAGAGATCAGAGAGATCTAAAAGGTACACAATGTACTTGGCTTGTTTGTGGTTGTTTTGGACTTACGGATATTCAAAGATTTACTTCCAGACACACAATAAACAACGTGTGAAAAGACCATGAACTGTGTTGTATTGAGTTGTTGAGTTAAACAGATTTTTTAAACGCAACCAATCATTGCTTGATGACACAGTGCAGACATTGATAAGTCCCTTAACAATCATTTTGTATTTCCTTCTGTCTGTGGAGCCTGAAGTTACAGGGACTATTCTCTCCCACAAGAGACAGCACTCATGAAATACCTAAAACTGGCATTTGTAGGCCAGGCTCTCACATGTACACACTTGCAAAAAGCCTGTCTAGTAGTTATTTCCTGTGGTTTCTCTGATATATTAATAAATAATTTCTGTTAGTTTCTCTTTACAAGAACATCACTCAGCAGATGGTTTTATTTTTTTTATTTACATGTCTATAAAAAGCAGTTAGAGATGTAAGTTAGTCAATATGACGCCCTGAAGGTCCATGTCTTACCTATGCAAACTATGTCCATGAAGCCGTACATGCCATAGCAGATCTGGAACAGAAGATCCTGCCGCTGCCATTTGGCTGAGGGGCTGAGAGACGACCACACCAACCAGGAAACGCTTGCAATGAGGAACAGGGAGCCCAGGATGATGGCTGCAATCTGCACCTTCTCAATCACAGTCAGCGAGATGGCCTGCCACTGGGTACAGAGCGAGACATAGAAAACCACTGACAAGTCTTTTAGCTTTAAATTACAAAATGTGCTTTGATGATGCTCCACAGTGGTGCATGATCTGTTTCAATCTGAAAATGCGTGATACTGAGTGCTTCTAAAGCAGTGATCCTCAATCCTGGTCCCCAAGGGCCGGTGTCCTGCAGGTTTTCCAAATGTTCCAGCTGTAGCACACCTGATTCATATCAGTGTTTATTTAGCAGACATGAGCAGAGCTTGTCTGAGTCTGAGACAGATGTTTGTCAGCAGGGTCACTGGGAAAACCTGCAGGACACCGGCCCTTGAGGACCAGGATTGAGGATTCCTGTAAAGTGTACTCTGTTTCCAGACATCAAAGTCACGCATTGTTTTTTGTTCCTGATTTCAGAGTATCATCATGGAGGATACCTCTCAGAAACTGAAGACAGGTCTAATTCCATAAAAATGAACACACTCCCCTCTGTCTTGCTTTTTCTGCAGCTGGTGATTGTATATCCTTTTCTTAATAAGGTAAAATAAAAGTGTAAAAACTTACAGAGCCTTACAGAGCCTTTGCTGTCCAGTATTGCCCACAAATCAAAATATATTTCCTGTATGTTGACACAAATTTATAGTAATTTCTTTTGAAAATTGGCATGCTAAATGTTTTGTTTTGTATTTAGACTATCAATAGCCACTCAATCAGTGTCACTTAATGGTGGCTTTCACTGATGCAAAAATCAGGCATCATCCAGATGGAAAGGGTAACTGATAGAACATATGAAATAAGGACTTCTCTCCAGCTTTCAGAGGTCGAGCTCATTGGGTGATTTTATATATTAGCCTTTCACTTCCATTGACACATAAGTGCTATAAAACTGCATTTTTTTGGGCTAATATGAGGCGTGTCCTACTTTTAAAAAAAAACAAAAACAAAAACATGAGTTGGTGTTGTACTTTGCTCTGGAGTGATGCAGTAATGTAAATCAGTGAGTGTGAGGGGGATCTCTCTGATATGAACTTATTATATCTGGTAACGTGATTTGGTTCCACTTGCTTCTTTTGCTCCTTGAATGCAACAGTATAAGCTATGCAGTGTCATATTGCATTTATCAGATGAAGCTAGCATGGATGGGTAAGTATTTAAAGCAGAATTATGTGTTCCCTTCCATCTTTTATATATTCATGTGCTACAAACTCCAGTGTTTTTTTAAAATATGTCAGTGTCAAGAGGAGCCAGTTGAGGTGGCTCGGGCATCTGGTTAGGATGCCTCCTGGACCTCTTCCTGGTGAGGTTTTCCAGGAACATCCCTGTGGAAGGAGACCCCGTGGAAGACCCAGGACATGCTGGAGGGATTATGTCTCTTGGCTAGTCTGGGAACACTTTGGGATCCCTCAAGAAGAGCTGGCAATTGTGGCTGGGGAGAGGGAAGCCTGGACTTCCCTAGTTCTCAACCTGACCCCAGGTAAGCGGTAGAAGATGGATGGATGGATGAATGGATGTATGGATGGATGGATAACATTCAGTCTGGGAGTCATCCTGGTCAGCACATCATTTTCTTCTGTTCCATTTGTTCATATAAACTGGAAAGTTAACTCCGAGAACAGTGATATGAGGGATTGTTGGACAAGGTTCAAACAGACTTGTACTAATATAAACACTGCATGCCATTAGATTTACCACATGATAATAACCTTTAATAGGATTATTATACTTTTTACTCAGTTAGTCACTCAAATGTGCCAAAGTACGATTTGTCCATGGCTTCCTGCCATAAAGACTGGCAGTCTTAAACCAAGGACTTCATTCACACTTTAACTCCATAAAGAATTTCCTTCACAATGATCATTAAAGTCTCAAAGAGGAACAAACTGTACTCTCAATGCACCTGCAGTGGATTTTTGGTGCTGATGGCCAGGACTTGGTACTTGAAGTAACAGAGCTCGCAGCTCCAGGAGCCCCTCTCACTGATCCAGCGGATAAGGCAGGACTGGTGAGTGCAGCGAACAGAGCCATCACAGCGACAAGGGCTCAATAGCTCTCCCTGCAGGACACAAACAGCAGCTGCATGTCACACACAAACACACTGTCCAGCCAACTTGAGGCTAAAACTGAATAATAATGCAGTAAAAAATTAAAGAAAAACATTTTTATATTATATTAGGAAATTCCCAGCCATGATGATGCTGCTGTCAGATTTTATCTGCTAACCATTGCTTGAAATTGTCACACAAGGTGTTGTTTGTATCATGAAGCTGATGGATAAAATTGTAGATGTGATAATCACTATAAAGATAAATTCATTTAAGTGTGTTTATCTTATTGGGAAAAGAGACGGTACTTGGTTTGACACTAACTCTACAATGACAAATGGCTTTTATTTTCATTAAAATATACAGCTCAGGTTTGAGTTTGCTGAATCGGCTTTACTGGGTATGACTGATTTAAACAGCAGTGTGACACAAAGAAACCTCATGGTAGTACATCAATGTGTGTCGTCCCTGGTACACATGTGGAATTTACAAATAAATAGCTTAAATTTCTTTACATTCCACAAATATGTATTATTCAGTATCTGTACATGTAACCTCACTGTGATGGATTAGATTCATCAGCGATGAACAGGACCCTGTACTTCCAGCATCTATTTTCAGAACCTTTTTCATATCATTGACTCTTCATCTTCTCTTTGACAGTTTCCTCTCCTACACCTACAAAACCTCCTATCTGGTGCAGCTTCACTGTCATTTCACTCTCCTTTGAACATTATTTGTCTTTCTGTGCAGCTACTTTTTTTTGAGAGAACAAAACAAAGAAAAAAACTTCCTTTGTTCTATATTTGTGCTGAAGAAAGCACAAGTCCTTAAAAAGACTTGTAAATACCTTCAAATCTGCTAAATTTACATTCTAAGCATACTAAAAAGTTGTATTGTTTTACTTAATTATTGTGTAAATGGGATGATAAAAGTAAGTGCTGCTCACCATCAACAAGATATGTAAATAAGAGGAATACACAGTGATGTGCTGACTTAAAAGGAAAATATTACTGACTGATGTTTTCTTTTGGATATCATCGACTGCTTTGCCAGTCAAAGCATCACATTCTGAGCTGCAGGCGTTCAAAACATGTATTTATAATGAAGTGACTGTATATGATGTTCTTGGTGCGTGAGACTTTATCTGCTGCGCAATATGTTCTTCTAAAGACAGTCTGGCTCACTCATACCACTTCCATTAAGCCTCGAAAGAAATCACAGGACATCTGGTGCGGGCTTTTGCTGCAAGTATTTACCTCCTTGAGGCTACTGGACTGACGAGACTCGACATTTCGCTGTATTTTCTCTCTGATTTTAGGTAATGTGCAAAGTCTTTAAGCACTTACATTACTGGAGGGGAAATAAAGACTCTGAGACCTGCAGCAGGGCCTGATTCTTCAAGGTTGCCTCCATGCACTGGATTCACAATGCTCAAATCCATACCTTGAGTACAAGGTTAATATGGCGTGAAGGTTTTTTTTAATTTTATATTTCTGCTTTACTGTCACTACATTTAGTCCTGTTGCCTGTGCGATCTCTTTTTAGCCACGGGGATCATTAAAGATTTGACGCTTGCATAAAAACATTCTTGCTAAAGAGATGAAATTTACTAAATACAAAAATCCCTCTGAGCTAAAAATGATCTAAATAATGATGCAACTGTATCTGTCTTTCTTAAACGCAAAGCGTTTATTTTAAATAACATTTCTTTGTTCTTGTCTGTTTTTGAGAGATTGGGTGGTTGATTTATCATTGCAGGAATTCACTGCAGTTCCTTCTTCTGTTCATTAATGTCTTTTGTCTGCTCACTACTATTGTTAGAACATTACTGCTGGAATACCGTTTGGCCAATCAGTGAGGTTAACCAGAGAAAAGGGCTTTAATTTGCTAAGGAGCATAAAGATTGGACTCTGGAACAATGGAAGAAGATCATGCAGTCTGATGAGTGCAGATTTTCTGTTCCAGAGTGATGGGCCCATCAGAGTGAGAACAGAGGCAGATGAAGTGATAAACAATAAGGTCAGCCAACTAATAATATATTGATTGACCAGGTTATTCCATCAATGAATTTTTCAGAGTGGTTTAGGGAGCATGAGACATAATTTTCACATATGGATTGGTCACCACAGAGTCCAGACCTGAACCCCTTTGAGAATCTTTGG
Organism: Telmatherina bonti; assembly: GCF_933228915.1. Taxonomy (NCBI): domain Eukaryota; kingdom Metazoa; phylum Chordata; class Actinopteri; order Atheriniformes; family Telmatherinidae; genus Telmatherina; species Telmatherina bonti. The sequence continues at coordinate 33,710,935 of NC_136624.1, read as the reverse complement.
GATGATGGAGAAGACTTTGCAGAGTGTTTAGAGTCCCATCATCAGAACAAGATCTTGGTGAAATTTATTGCAACACTGAATGGAAATAAATCTTGTGACCTTGCAGAAGCTAATCAAAACAATGCCACAGCAAATGCAGACATAATCTAAACTAAAAGCAGTCCAACAAAATATTAAAATTGCACACTTGGTGGTGACTTTTTTATTGGCCAGGCAGTGTGTAATTCAGTAGAGTCACTCCAAGCCTTCATTCTGAAATCAGAGCAAAATTGACACTCGTACAGATACTTGAACCAAATTTATATATATATATATATATATATATATAAATAAAAAGGTGTTTTTACAGGTTTTTGGGGACATCTTGTGTAGAAGTTGCAAACTGCAACCAATTAAAAAAAAAACCTTACTGTTTCTTCCAAACCTGCAAGTGAATCTACATTGGTCAACAAGTCATGAAGAACAAACCAATCACTGGCTTTAAAGCTGTAGTAACATGGTGGCATGACATGGTAAAACAGCCACAAAGGTGAGCGACATCTGTGGATAAAAGTTTCAAATCCTAAAGCAATAAAACACGTGAACATGACTATTGCGTCTATTTCTGACAATAGATAGCTAAATGTTAAACACAGAAGCTTAAATGGGAAACTTGACATGGTCAGAAAAGACAGCATGTACAAAATCGCCTTTTGCAGCGCCTTGACAGTCAAATCTCATACTTTACCACTAGCAGTTCATTTGCATCATGGGAAAAGTTAAATATATGTTTAGCTTGGTCCACTAATGGAGGCAGAAGTCCTGAGTGCTCATCTCACACCAGTCTTCTTACCATATTTAAGTCATTCCCATTTGTTACAGATGTTTGTGTCCCGTTAGTCTTTTAATACATAAAGATCTCTGGTGAAATACCTCTTTTAAAGGTATTTCAGTTGTCCATTCTTTTGGCAGCTATCAGCTCAATCTGGCTAGAGCTTCTTTCCATGCAGGGCACAAAGTTTCCAAATGAGGGTCTTATTTAGTTAATATCCCAGTAAAAGGCCTGTATATATGCACACTTTGATCCCTCTAACCCCCGGTCCTGGATCTTGTTCAATAATCCATCCATGCTTTTCATCTAAAGATCATATTTGAGGTTCAATAAACCTAGAAACACTTCTCCTGCTGAAGGGTCCATTGATTAAATTACAACAGAAGTGATGCTGTCACACAGAAAAATCACCTGTTCCTTGTTTAAAGCACAGAAAAACATTACTGATTTCTCAACCGTACCTTCTCTGGCCCCTGGAAGCAGATCCGGCACTGAGGTGTTCGCATCTCGCTCTCTGAGAGACTTGGTAGGGAAGCTGCATCCAGACCTCCTCCCTGGGATTTGGGTCCTTCTTTATCTTCAAAAGCCAAGCTGCGTGGCCGGGGGTCAGACCCATAGTATTCCTCTTCGTCATCCTGATGAGAACAACTTATCTGTGGCCAACCACAGCCTCCAATAGCAAGCCCTCTCATCCTTGTCTGTGTGTCTGTACCTGTCCCTGTGTCAGTCCTTCTGCTTGATTCAGAGCGCATCAGTAGCAACACCTTGAGTTCATTGAAAAACATCCGGATCCGATACTTGAACATGGTCCACCAGCTTTACTATCCAGGGACAACGGCTCTGTGAGACAAAAGCCTACAGTCCAGCTATAGTTATCTCATTTCCCTCACATCATCATCATCATCATCATCATCATTATTATTATTATTATTATTATTATTATTATTATTATTATTATTATTATTATTATTATTATTATTATTATTTAGTCATATAAATTATTTCAGTCCAGGAATTTGTTCACATCCTGTTGAGAAAAAAGGATTTCAGTTGAAAAAGCATGTGCAGAACATGATAGGCTATTAGATCAGTCCATAGCTCTTTGCATATCCTGTTGTTACAGCATGTGCACTGCAATCTGGCCAATGGGGAAGGATTATTTTTCATGGATAGAGGCGTTTTCTGTCGGGATTCAATGGAGGCTGAGCGTTATGAACAGTGAGACACCAAAATCAAAGTCAGTGGGTTCCAGCAGCATCCTTTCATTCCTCCTTTGCCCGGTTATTTACTGCTATCTGAAGGACTAAAGGGCTTCTTTTAATGTTATAGCGAACTGGAGCTGCCCAGGATCAAAATGCTTTCATCCTTAAGTAAAAATATATATTTATATGATAAAAAAAAAAAAAAAGGCAAGCAAATGGGATGTTTCTGTGAGGGTGATATAAATTCCTAAAACCACATCAGTCGTTCGTGGAAGGTCTTGTTTAACCATTAAACGAGGTGATAAACGTGTCCCCTTTGTTGTCTCGCGGTGGCATCCAGCAGTTCACTGCTTCCTCTGCTCCCTTCCTGACTGTAGCCTTCACCTGGATTGTTTTTAGCTGGCAGATCGAGCAGGCTTTGTCCCACACCGTCCTCTCTGGAGCAGGTCCGACAGCTCGACGTCAAAGTTGCGGTCCAGCGGTGTTTTATGAAAGGAGATTAAAGCGATGACAAATCAGCTGATTAGACACAAATGAAATTATCTCCGGTCAACTTGCAGGCTATTCCCAGCTCTTTTCCCAACCATCTCTGCGCCACAAAATCAGCCAGAAGAGGCAGAAGATGCCAGATATGGATTTCTGCTAACACAAAAGGAACCGGTAGCAGACTGCAACTGATGGGTTGCCTAAAAAAACCGCACATCACATCTTTCCCAAATTATTTCAAGGCCTTCGATCATCAGCGGGACAATAAAGTGCCTCTTCATTTTGCAGACTCTAGTATTTGCCTCCTTCCTCCTCTCCCGCGGGATGCTGAAACTTGCATTTCAGATCAGTTTGGAGGCACATGAGCCCCAAACAAAAACTTCCTTATCTATGCAGCCCATGGCTTCCCATCAACGCGTCCTCGCATCTTGCAGCTGATGGCAAATGAGCTCCATCCTTTGTAGGCGGTGTGCTGACTGAGGCTGCTGTCCAAGGTGCTGATATTCATGTGACGTGGAGGCCACGTGCTTATGCATCTGCTGATCGAGAAGAGAAACAATCGTTGCAATGAGCTGATGAGTTTGCGTGTGAGCATGTGCTTGCTAAGCTGCCCCCCCCAAAAAACCATTTCTGTTTGGACCACAGGACTGATGGCATTTTGGGATTTCCTTTAATATCTGTGAGGTTTTAGATTTAAGGTTAGAATTAGATTTTGTTTAAGGGAAGACAGCAATCTCAGTAACAATTGAGGGGCAGAGGGATACATAAGAATCAATTCTATGAACTAAAAGGGACAGTTTTACAGGGTTGTTTCTGTCTGTGTGGGGATTACACTATTGGGAAAAGGAAAAAAGTTCTCCTGAGACAATAAAGATTGTCTAATGTTTATTATCAAATTCTACTGAAAACAGGAGGCATTGTGATCACCAAATATTACTCCAAAGAATACAGAGACCAAAAGAGCAAACATTTCACAAAAAATATTGAATAATTTTCTAGAAAATGGTCTGACGTCTGTTTTGAATTAAATTAAAAATCAACATAAAATCCCAGCTGTAAATAATACGAGTTGCTGATGTATGATTTGCGTGTTTTCTCACAAAAAGCACATTGTTTGTCATGTACAAATCTGTGTTCTGTGTGGTAGAAATTGAGATTGCATGACATTAAAGTCTAAAAGACTGAGAAATGTGATGTGGTAAATAAGTCTTACATTGTTTTTATTACAACAACTAGCCATATTTGTCCTATATCACAATAACTAAGAATATGTAGTCAAATTGATAACATTTCAATTTCAGAATTATTGAAATTACCTTAAATTTGTAAAATGCTGTGTATCAATAATGTGTTTAATTTGAGTATTCATGAGATAATGGTAATACTGGTATCTTAACCCCATAAAACCAGATGTATCATATTTGATATATGCAATTTCTGAGACATTTTGCATAAATATGGTAGAAACTTCACTCAAAACCAAGTTGTAAAAAATCTGACACCAAAAGGACACAGGGAAGCAGAAGAAGATCACAGGGTATTAAATTCTTTTTTTTTTAAATTACATTTTGTGATCTTTATTCTGGCCAAATAAAGACTTAAGAATAAAAAATAGGACTTTTCCCCCTCAGTTTTTAATAGGCTAGGATTTAAAATGTTAATATAAAGAAAACTTCACAACCATTATTAATATATATTTTACAGTAAAAAAACAGGAAGGGTTGCGAGCTGGACGGAGTGAATTGTGACTGCAATCCAGAGGTTGATGGTGAACTGTGGTAAATATTACTGTAAAACCTAAATCTGTATTATTACATAATCACTGATCATTTATCACTGATGCTTGTTATAAAATAATAGCAGATTAAATGATATAATAATACTTCCATAAAATACCAATTAAAAATGATAATTTATCAGGAATCAGCCGCTGTTTTTATCGCTAACAGTTTAGCACAGTCCATCTTCTCTTAATTAGCCTGATGATGTTGACATTGGGAGTTTTAAAGAAGTTTCCACAGGTGTTCAGTATTTGTCGTCTGCTTTGTCCCTCACTCTGTTGTCCAAATCTTCTCATATCATTTCAGTCAGTTCAGAGAGGGTTACAGTGAAGGTTAAGCTTTCTGGAGCAGCACAAAGCCCCCAGGGAAGAGTTTCTGGTCCATCATTGTTACTGTTATGGTTGCCACGTTGGTTAGATATGCTTCAATGTTTGATCAGCAATAGTGTCATCATCAAAAGATCCCCTCCCACTCAAAAACCCCCCTTGCAGTTTACTCGCTCCTTAGAGCTCGGTGGTGGGAACAACAACAACAACAACATAAAAAATCCAATATAATTAGGTCAAAATGAATTAGTTCTGATAAACTCGGTTTCTTACAGCTGAGGCTACTTTTTATATTGTTTTTGGGCTTCCTGAGCAGTCAGAGTTTGCATGTTCTCCCTGTGCATGCGTGGGTTCTCTCTGGGTTCTCCGACTTCCTCCCACCAAGACATGCATGTTAGGATAATTGGTTACTCTAAATTGCCCATAGGAGTGAGTGTGAGCATGAGTGGTTGTGTGTCTCTGTGTGGCCCTGCGATGGACTGGTGAGCTGTCCAGGGTGTACCCTGCCTGTCGCCCAAAGACTGCTGGGATAGGCTCCAGCTTCCCTGTGACCCTTCTAAGCTTTTAGGATAATGAATGAATGAATTTTACAGCTGAGTCAAAGTTTTCTTTTTCCCAAGGTTTCAGGAAAAAATGGACTGTTCTTTCCATTTATGGTTCATTCAATCACTACAGCTAAGCACATTATATACTGAATAACAATAGTAGTCAGTTACTGAAGAGAGTATTTGCTATAAACCAAACCTACTTCAGAATATTAAAGTTGCATAAGAGATGATAAATTCCATCAGTGGACTTCTGACAAGGCCTGTTAGCTGATAACATCCAGCTGACGTTCTCATGATGCTGCTTGAGACAGTGCCAGCAGTCATCAGGTCCACAGTGGGGGGTTTATTTAAAAACATCTTTTCTTCATTACTTTATCATTTTGATTCCCTCAGTGCTGTTAGAAACTGTGGAAAACAGTCTCGGTGTTGAATTAAAATGACTAAGTTAATTGTAGCTGCTGTGGGTCCTGGTATTTTATCACACACAGCTTTTTGAGTGTGTGTAGTGTTCAGTTAGACACACAGGCATCAATTACAGCTTGTCCTCTTCTTCCTGCAAATCAGCGCTTCTGCTGTGAAAAAGCTATGGAAAGTTCTTAAAAGGCTTGAAGGCCTGTTCGTCACAAATCACTAGAATTGAGTCTGAGTGTTTCGTCAGAAGTCCTCCTTGTGGAACAAAAAACCCTATAGCAACATTTTCAGAGAACCAATACCTTTAAGATTTTTCTCTCAGTGACTCAGAGACAGAGAGAGAGAGAGGGAGACTAACTACATGCCCATTTGCTACATCTACTGTCTTTCCCTCTAGCATGCAGCAGAAGCTCAGAAACTGTAAAAGCACAGGAAGACTGTAAAAGGATTTGTTGTGCAAGATAAAGAGCACACAAAATCTAGCTCTCCTACTGGGATTTTATTTATAGACGACCACAGTTCCACCGTTCATTTGTTCTGTGATCACATGCGTTTGTGCAGGCAGGGTGCAGTTTGTTTGAAACCAATCAGGATGTCTTAAAGAGCAATAATTAACTTCTAAAGAGTTACTGACTTAAAGCAAGACATATTATTAAACTAATTCATAAACGTGAACTTTATCTATATTACAGTTCATCTTTTGTCCTTCATGTGGATCCCTTCTTTGCCAGCATTATCAAACACGTCAAAGCTTATTTTAGGTGCCTGATTGATGCCAGTTTCATTCCATATGAAATTATTTCATATAGAAAGATATTTTTCACTGTTTGTTTCTAAAAAAAAAAAAAAAAAAAAGAAAAAAAACCCCAAGAAACTAAAAAAAAAAAAAAAACTGCAATAAATATTTCATTCTCATATATATGTTATCTGATTTTATCACTTCATTTCTTAAATATTTTATTCTTATGCTCACTTTACTATGTATTTATTCATTTTCTTATGTTGTGTTCTTAGCTGGATCCTTGTAGGTCTTAGTCTTGTTTGATCTTGTTAAGTTCTGTTACTCCAGAGTTTTCATCATGGGGGCCTTGCCTAGTCAATTTGCCGGGTCGTTGCCATGGGGATGGCCTCTGACAGGCTGGCCCTCGTATTGCAGCCATTTGGCTGTGGTACGGATCAGGGCCAACCCTGAGTCGTGACTGTTCCCGTGGTGATGCCCCCTATGGTTATGGGTGGGCTGGCCCCTGGTGTGAAAGGATCCCCAGGATATCGTTTCCTCACAGTCTGCCAAGCCTCTTTTATGTTTATTCTTTTACTTTTATTATTATTGTCGGTTAAAGAGACAGAAGATTACTATAGAAGCTTTATCAGGCAACGTGGGATTGGGGGTGTGCCAGTATGTGTGTGTGAAGGGTGATTTGTCTGATGACATAGCATACTTTCATGTCGGAATTTTTTTTTTTTTTTTTTGCGTTTTCCATGTCAAGCACACACACACACACACACACACACACACACACACACACATTTATATATATATATATATATATATATATATATATATATATATATATATATATATATATATATATATATATATATATATATAATTTTTCTTATCCATGATCTGTATAACTTCTAAAAAAAAAAACCAATATATAAATACAAACTTATTCTCTTGAAACTTTGTGTCTATGATCTGTAGATCTGCTAGATAATAACTAATATGTAAAAACAAACTTATTCTCTTGAAACTTTGAGTCTATGATCTGTAGATCTGCTAGATAATAACTAATATGTAAAAACAAACTTATTCTCTTGAAACTTTGTGTCTATGATCTGTAGATCTGCTAGATAATAACTAATATGTAAAAACAAACTTATTCTCTTGAAACTTTGTGTCTATGATCTGTAGATCTGCTAGATAATAACTAATATATAAATACAAACTTATTCTCTTGAAACTTTGTGTCTTTATGATTTGCTGGTGACGGATTAAGCTCCGCCTCCTATCAGAGAGTTGGAGCTTAGAGTTCTTTCAGCAACAGGAAGACAATCGGAAAACAGTGCAGACTTGGGGAAAAAAAACAAAAACAAACCCACACAGCAGTGGCCGAAAATCCCACAGGCAGGTCAGGTAGAGATCCACTGCTGGGCTGCAAACTTCAGCCTGGACCCGACTCGCCCCTCTGACCTGCTTTTGTTATACGTGGCAGATAAATTAGCATGTCTTGCCTGTAGCATTAAAGTCATTCTAGCTGCCACAGAAAAGGAGAAACGGGCGAGGTGAGTACTTTATAACTCGAAGCTGCTCGTGATTTGTGTTCTTGTCACTTCAGCAGCTGTTTTTATGTAATATGTGGGGAGGGGGAATAAAAGGAAAAGCTGTAGTCGGTGGTCTGCCTTTCGCCTGCAGCTCTCAGGTTTCTGTCCGCCACGTCAGAACACGCGTGGATGTGGAGGAAAAGTCTGTGTAGCGTGTTGTTGGAACACTTTCTTTGCAGTTTAATTAACAAAAGAGCGCCATGGAGGAGCACCACGTGTCTGTGTGTGCTGGCCTGCTAATCGCTGCCTCCGCCCACTGGCCTTCAGTGTCACCGTCCTGCTTTTCACATGGCGGAGCAGTCAATGAATGAAAACACAAATTGAACGTCAGCTTCAGTTTTTCAGAGGATCAGAATCGTATGATCGACAAATGCTGCTTGCACAGAGGCTGCTTCAACTCCCAGATGTGTTAAAAGCTGCCCTGTGTCTGTGTAAGCCACTGCAACAGAAACCAGAAGATGTTTTTTAGGGTGAGAAGTCATCAGCAGTGCTGGCCTGAGGCCTGACACACATGAGAGGAAACAGAAACAAAGTCTGCTCAGGAAATTAAACTAAGACTTGTAAGGATTGTTGATGAAGAAGTTTTTAAAAAATGCAATCTAGGTTTTCCCTTTCTTTTACTATGTTTCACCGATTTTCTTGCAGTTTGATGTTCCAAAGCAGGCTAAACTCTGCAGCAAACTTTGCTTCCTAACTGCTTGAAATGAGTCATTTTGAGCCTATGGCTTCCTTCTTTCACTCAACAGCAGCTCTGTGTGAAACATTTACATGATGCATGGCTATTGCAAAGCATCTCTGACTGCAACTCACAGTGTCACGATTCATCATCACCCTAATCCAACTCCATTCAAACTCAGTTTGGATGGTTCGTGTGAAGGGTGAGCAGGCATGACATCTGAAGTAGCATGATACGTGTAAAAGTCCCATTTTCCTGTAGGTTGCGTCTCCATTACTTGCCAGTCTGGAATGTTCTTGAGCATAAAAGGCAGGTTTGTGGGCTGCAGCTGAGCTAATGCCCAAAGAGAGCTGCAGCCATTGGAAGGGATGCAGTTTGAAAAGACTGGAAATAAGTCATCTATTTAAGATTTCCAATTTTAATGTAGTGAATGAACTTACAACTTCTTTTCGACTGCAGCACGGCTGCCTATGGATCATAACTGTTCTGTAAGTGTAACTTTTAGGTGTTTATCTGGATAGAAAATGGGCTGTTAGAAAGGAGGAAAAATACAAAACATTCTTTCTGGGAGAGATAAGAAAGATAACAGATTTGAAGATCACAAGAAAAAATAAGCAGTCGGTAAAAGAAGAAGAAAATTCCCCTGCTGGTGTGACTGACCAGTCCAGACTGGAGCCACATTGTTCCCACAGGGGTTTTATTGTCGCGTGACATGAAAACTTTGTGCGGTGCTTGAAAAAGTTTGCAATGCTTTAAATCCGCACTGCATCACATCTCGTCTGCGGGGCATATTTTAATTCACATAAAGAATAAAAAGCTGCCGTGAGCACTTTAGTTCTGGACCAGTTATCTGACAGGTGAGAGTGAACGGCACCTCTTAGGAGGTGGGAGGAAGAGCCGAGTCGTTTGACAGAAAGAGACAAAAACGTGCTTTAATAAATCTATAAAGAAACCCAAAGTAACTTTGTGAAAACTGCTTCTTTTTAAAAATATTTGTTTTGAAAAGGTGTCGGTGTTTGTCAGTGTTACGGCATTTCGAGCATCCAATCATACAAACCTAAATCATCATCATCATCATCATAGAGGCGTCCCAGGGAGAATTTCTGTTCCGAGCGTTTACTTATGTAAATTGAAAAGCCATCTCGATGCTGAATGTTGCCATTTAGTCTTCTTTTTCACCTTCTTCTTCCTCTTCTTCAACAGCGTGTGAGTTTGTAGTCAGTTTTGAGCTGTGTAATCTAAGTCAGCCTTATTTTGAAGGAGGGAAGTAGTTTTATCAATGCTGTGTTTTTCCGTTTAGACCTGACATTGTTTAGAGGGATGATATTACTCAGATGTCAGGCAGATTCTTGTCTGCAGTTGGTCTGACTCAGCTTTCTTTGCGCAAGAGGGAAAAATGTGGCGTCTTAAAGGAACACCTCTTCCTGTGCAGCTGACATTTTGTAATGACCTGGTACATGTGGTTTGGCAGCGTATCCTCATAGTTTCATTTTAATATGTTATTATGTGTTTAAAGCCAATTACAAATGCAGTAGATTACTACTACATCAAATGCTTGGACATACAAATAACTTGTGTGTTTTCCATGTTTAAAATGATGTACTCAAGCTTTCTGCCAAGTATCATTCAGAGCATCATGCAGCTTTAGAGCTGTGCTAGATTAATAGATTAAGTTAAAATGTTTAAGCTCATGTATTAGAAGGTAGAGTTTTGTTGGAGCTGGTGTAGACTTGGGATGATTTTCTGAATCCTTCCCAGAGAAAGTCCTTCATTTCTCGCTACAAAACGTTGTTTTTTGGCACAAACAAGATCAACAGTTTATCGAAAAGGGTTCAAAGAAAGCAAAGTGGTTTCTGTTACCAGACAAGAGGGGTGGATCTGTGTTTATCAGTGACGCTTTTACTCAGCAGAACTGCTCCCAGTGATTAGGTGAGTTAAAAAAAAAAAAAAAAAAAAAAAAGTCAAGGACAGGACCTGCAGATATACATGCAACTGCCTCATTTCCACCAGGTGTGTAAAGAATGACAGAACGCCTACAGCTTCCCGCTCCTTCAGCCTCAGGTCTGGCTTTGCTTTCTCTAGAATGTGCTTAAATGCAAATTGCAAAATGCAAATTGTGTGTGTTTAAAACTAAGAGGTGGGTAAAATACAGAGTTAATATTCTTATGCATGATAGCATGCAGACAAATAAAGATGCACCAACACCAGTATTGGGTATCAATCCAATACCATGTGCGTGCACTCGTATAGAAGTGTTCCGGTGCTACAAAATCTGATATTGTTTTCTCTGTATCAGCAAGTACTCAAATGTAAGGACTTATACTCTGGTTGGTGTTGGTTCATCCCTACAGGCAAGTATTGCATTCAGTAGGTGGCAGGGTGCAGGAACAGGTGGAAGTAGGTTGTGGTATCGGTTGAGCTGAGGACGTCTACCAAACTGGTTTGACAGAGAAAAAGCTGAGACCCTTTCAACAAAGAGAAGGAAGGAGTGGGATGACGTTGCCTGTGGTTGTGTCTGCTGTCAGTAGACTTTAAGGATGGAGTGAAGCTCTAAGCAGTGGTGGGAAAAATAATCATCACCCTCAAGTGTATCTGGAAAGTTTGTCGTCGAGGGCCGCTGTCCTGCAGGATTTCACTGTATCCCTGCTCCAGCACACCTGGCTTCCATTAAATAATCCACTTTTTTGGAGTTCCTATCCGATGCAGTTATCTGAAATTTGAATATCTGCCAATACCAATATTTACTGATACCAGATCTGTTTATGTTAACATTATTGTGACTGTGGTTATTGTTGTGGTTATAACTGCGTAAGATTTCATTAGTTTGTAATAAATTACCCATCCTTTCTGAAGTTACCTCACCAATACAAACATAACAACATTACAGGTATAATAATTTCAACAAGTTTTATTTTGATTTGGCGCATTTTACCTAAATACAACTATAAATGTGGATGTTGCTCACAGAGCTGAACTTCTCCAGGAAGCATATTTGGGGGGGGGAAACAAACAATGCTGATCGCATTGATAGTAAGAACACCAAACAATGAAAAAACATCTTTATTTTTAGTTCTTTTAAACTTCACATCTTGCTAATCTTGAAGAAATTATTGCTAACTTGAAAAATTGAGAAAACAAACATCGATCTGTCTCATGAAGTGGGAAGATCAGCTGTGTCTTTCTGGAATTTTGCATAAGCAACAAATCACGTGTCAGAACTGGTGTCTTCGATTTTTAAGTAAAGAGTTGAGGACCACTGTGCATGAAATGAAGCTTGTTTATCATCTACCATTTATCTTGAGTCTATGTCCAAGTCCGCCACATGATCTGGCGATCCGGTTAATTCATTTTTTTCAAATATATATTGAATTTAAAGAAAAGCAGCAGCTCAGAAACAGACTGAAGAGGCAAAGCATGCAAAGAATTAGCATCAAAATCGTAAACCTTTATTACCAGTTGCAGTGTCTCATGTTCCAACATTTCTAATGTGATTTTTGCAAATGATTTGCCTTGTAGTCTGCTTGAAGGACGCCATGGCCGACTGCACCAGCATGCACTATGAGAAGGTGGCAGAGATTGGGGGCGGCGCGTACGGGACTGTTTACAAGGCGAGGGACACGGAAAGCGGGAAGTTTGTGGCTCTGAAGAACGTCCGTGTCCAAACAGACCAAGATGGCCTCCCAGTCTCCACAGTCAGAGAGGTGGCTCTGCTGAAACGGCTCGATCAGTTCAACCACCCCAACGTGGTCAGGTCAGGCTGGCACGACTGTGTTGTGGCTTCAGGTTGTATGGCGCGATATCCACTGCCGCCATCTCTCAAAGAGAATGTTTTTCCTCATTCACACCAGGCTTATGGACGTCTGTGCCATCCAAAGATCGGACCAAGAGACAAAAGTCACTCTGGTATTTGAGCATGTGGACCAAGACCTGAAGACGTATCTAGAGAGAGCACCAGCTTCAGGCTTGTCTTCAGACTGCGTTAAAGTAAGAATCTCTAAACTAAACTAGTCTCTTTATGTCGTGTGCGAATACGATGAATTTCGGTCTGAATCGGATGCTTCTAACCGTGTTTATTTATTTGTAGGATTTGATGAGACAGCTGCTCAGCGGCCTTGCGTTCCTTCACACAAACCGTGTGATGCACAGAGATCTGAAACCAGAGAATATTCTGGTGACCAGCCAAGGCCAGGTAAAGCTGGCAGACTTCGGCCTGGCCAGGATCTACAGCTGCCACATGGCCCTCACCCCGGTGGTAAGAATTACCTCAAGAGTAAACCGCATTATTTTGTGTCTGTGTACAGTTAATGTCGTTACAGCTTACAGTCAGATTCCTGGTGTTAATATTTGGATAAACATGCCTATTAAACATCCATGAACACGTAGGTTTTGGACATGCAGAACACGCTTTCTGCCTCAGAGTTAGAAAAGACAGCGGATTCTTTCAAGTCTAGCTTTGAACACCATTAAAGATGCATTATGTAACTTTCTGACCTTAAAACTCCACGTCCCGGACTTGTTTGACGACACAGTGACATCAATCATGTGTGTGTGTTTTTTAGAGCCGCTGCTACCCAGCAGTGTCCTGAAGTTGAGAAACTTCACTATGCAACTTTTACATCTGGAGCATGATGTTTCGCCTCACGGTATCATAAGGAACTGGCTGTTTTGGACCCGAAACATTGCTGATTCAGCAAAGAAGCAGAAGGAAAGAAAAGGACAAAACAAGAGTCACTGTAAGATAGTCTTTTCCTGGCTGGAGAGGGCGAACAGGTCAGATAGGATGCAAGATGGATGCCGAATTAGCCTTCAAAAGGCGACGCATGATGGGAAAATGCCACAAGTTCTGTAGCGTGTCTTTAAGTTGTTGAGGCGACAGGAGGAAACAGGAGCTCAGCTCCATCATAAAACGCTACTTCGGTTCTAAGAGTTTGGACACAAACTTGCAGAAAGTGTGAGCAGGCAGTTTGAATGATCTTTTGAGAGAGTTTGTTTCACTGGGACTGTTACGTAAAATGTTCACAAGTTAATTCTAAATACCTGCCATGTTTAATAGGAACGAAGCCTGCGGTGCAAGATGCCTCAAACGTTTATATTCAGAAAATTTACAGCTTATTTCACTCAAAATGGTTTTTGTTGTCACTAAATAAAAGTATGGAAAATGTTGAGCAGTTCACGATGATTTATTTATAAACATGTAGTTCAGGCTGTAGTCAGTTCCTTCTGTTGGCTCAGATGAAGCTAGATTTAATATTTGTTAGTGATTTTACACATCATACCTTAATAAAGAAAAATCTCTGTGCTGATTAATCCTTTGCTGCACATATTTTTGCTTAATTTTAATTTATATGAGTGATCAGAGGTTTGCACTGCAGAGACATTAGTGTGTCTGGGACTCGTGGGATCTCATTCTGCTCCCTCATTGGCCTTCATCTGCGATCACCTTCCTCTCTTGGTTTGGCTGTGATCTATATGAAATTTTGGACAATTTCCGATCATCCTTTTGGACATCGTGTTCCATTCTTCTCAGCAGCACTGTGAAATCAACAGGGTTGTGCACTGCTTCTGGCCCCTTGGTGTGCACACACACCTCTGAAATGACGTTGCACAGGAACTTTCTAAAGCCCCTGTTGAAGGTGTACAATGTAGTCATCCACATTGCAGCTGCTACTGAGTTGTACCAAATGCACCAAGATAACCAGTGATATCTGACCTGTGAGTCATTTTAAAGATGGACTACAGACGTTTTGCAACTTTTCCAGCTACACGCCACAGTTATCGGCTAATTAGACGTCCATATTGCATCCCACATGCACCGGAAGCTCTTTCCGGTCATCAAAAGACAAACTTATCTTGACTCTTGTTCTGTTCTCTGCTTTCTTTTTTTTTTTTCCCTTCCTCTGATAACGTCGTCTTGCTTTTTTGACTGGATCAGCCATGATGTAATTCAAACATCCTTGAAAACATGGCTTACTATAATTTCTCGGCTTGCAGCTGGGCGGCGACGGCTTCAGCAACGTGCGTGATAGATGTCACTGCGCTATCAAACAAGTCAGGACACAAAGTTTTAAGGTTGTAAAATCATTTGTTTTTGCAACAAAGTGCACAAATTCAAATTGCAGCAATGACCAGATAAATTCCCATTCACAGATCGTGTCCCTCAGTAGTTTCTACTTTGTAGCTTCCTCGTGGCTTTGATGCGAGTTTGGTACCTTTTTAAAGGCACCTCTTTGTCTAAAAGACAGAAAAATGGACTCTTGCCAATGCAAAACACTGTTTGGTGGGATTTTCCATGACATCCTTATTAAAACCTCGTGATCATTCATCTGTCGCTTATCTCAGTTCCCCATGTCTGAAGGTGGACGTGTGATGTTCCGGCGACATGTTGAGTTGCTTCTAATGGTATTGTGTGTATTATGTGACTGTGTATCATCACTTGGCTGTCATTCAGCAGCTTTACATGTTTGTGGTGCAGCTCACATCCTACTGGATACAGAGATATGAGTGTTTTTCTTTTTCATTTTAGTTTTCTTGGCAGGTAGCTGCAACTTTCTGCATTCGTACCTGGTTGCCAAAAAATGCTCTGGCACAAGCAGCCTCTGAAACAAGTGACAACGGTGTTTCTCCTCCACATTTATCACAGCTTGAGATGATATGACATTGGAAGATGTTCTGATCTTTGTTCTAAGCTTTTGTTCATGGAAGCATATTATGTTTCTTTCAGTAGATACAGACCTGAGGCATTGCTTCAACCAAACGCTGTTGTCTTCATTCGAATCTGCTTAACGTGACCACAGTGGTTGCAAAGAGTCCACGTTTAGCAGGAAACGCTGTATTTGCTTATGAACTCCATGTCTGTGTTTCGCAGGTGGTGACACTGTGGTACAGACCTCCTGAAGTTCTGCTGCAGACCAGTTACGCCACTCCTGTGGATATTTGGAGCACTGGCTGCATCTTCGCTGAGATGTTTAGACGCAAGTGAGTGAAAAGAATACCAGTCAGATGAAGTATGCAGGTGCTCGATTCTTTTTTTTTTTTCTTCTTCTTTTTTTCTTTTTAAGAAACATCATGTCTTTGTTTGACAGATGAGATTTAGATGAACGAGATCTACTTAGTATGTCATCTGAAGACGCGAAATATATCAGTAACTGGTTAAAAGGTAGCAGACACATGAGCCCTTTGAATGTCTGTGTTTACACGATTTCTAATCCTCCGATGTGTTCGGAGTCTACAGCTGATAGTCTGACTGTTTACGATCCCACACATCAACTTTTTGGTCTTTAAATGAGATGTTCCTCTCTCTATTTTTTCATTTTTTAATATTAAAATGTTTTTTTTCCCCTGTATTTTAAAAAAAAATATATTATTTGTCACACCCAGAATGGGGATACAGTACAGAACCCGACTGTTTTACCTGTTTGTGTTGCTTGCATCTCTCTACAAAAGCTCATCCAGTTTATTTCAAGTGAGGGAGTGCGGTCGTGAGTTTTAAAGTGGTTTTTATGTGGGAAAATGTTACGTTTGAGTTAGAAGTATTTCTCCCATGCTCTCCACATCCAGTAATTTCCATCTTGTGATATGTTTATGGGACTTTAGTCAATTCTATTAAGGCCACCCGCAAGCACAACTTGTTCATTTATCATTCATTATCCAAACAGGTTAGTCCGATTAAGGGTCGCGGGGAGCTGGAGCCTATCCCAGCAGTCTTTGCGTGAGAGGTGGGGTTCACCCTGGACAGCTCGCCAGTCCATCGCAGGGAAAACACATCTCGTTTTTAAAGCAGCTCTATGATGCTATTTCTAGTTTTCTGAGCTTTCTAAAGTGCTTTAATGTTGAATACTCATCAGACTTGTAAGCGGCGCTGTTTCTTTGTTTATCACCTGTTTTAGTTTTCCAGCACTCTTTACGTTCGGTTTCCGTGGTGACAGAAATGACTGGTTTTAGAGAGCTTTTTCTACTTTAATATTTTAGTTACATCCTGAGGGAGGGACTCGGTGATTGGTCATCTTCTCTAGGTTGTGCACGTTCACAAGAAAGCCACACCCTCCTTCACTGGTCAGTATAACTACTCCTAGCAGTGGACCAATCAGATGCAGCCCACAGGCAGGACAAGGGGCGGAGCTTTCTCTGTTCGCTTGTTTCTGGCAGGGGCTGATATGAAAGGATCAATACAAAATGAATGAAGGGCTTTGTGAAAAAGGCTTGATTATTTCTTGCCCTTCTGGACTTGCATATTAAAATAAATTAGACTGAAATGTGCAGAATAGAGACACTTTAAGCGACTAGAAAATCACCTTAAAACACAGATGTGGTATAAATGACAGGCAAAGCTACTCTCACATCACCACTCATCTATGGATTACAATTTTACACGAACTGAGTTTTTCTTCTCACTCTTTTTTTTTGTTTTTTTGGAACCAGAAATGATTTGCAAGGGATGAGTCTGAGAGCCTGGGGACACTAGACTCACCTCTGACAGAAAGCTGCCTGGGTCTAAATTATGCATAACCTCCTGTCTGAATACACTTTAAACTGTCATCACAAAGTTGTTTTAAACAAGAAAATGGGCTAAAACTGATTTATATACCAGGCTATGTTATTATTTTTGCTTTACAGCAGTGTTTCTCAAATCCAGTCCTCAGGACACCCTGCCCTACATGTTTTATCAGTAACCCTACCATAACACACCAGAATGAAACAAAGGGCTCGTTAACAGACTGCAAAGAACTTGATAAGGAAGTCCAATAATCTCACTCAGGTGCTTTGGAGGAGGATCTTGTCTAAGATAGATAGGGCATGGTGGGCTGAGGACCGAAATTGAAAAACGCTGCTTGACAGTGAGGTGTTTTATTATTGAGTGGGCCAGTTTGACTTTAGAGCTAGCCTTGAGTCTCATTGAGCTGCAATTTCAGCGTTCCCTGGGTTCGTTTCGCAGCTTTGGATTGACAGATGTTTAAATTTTTAAAACATTTCAGGTTGTTTTATCATAATTTTGCATCTTCTTTAGTTAGGATGAGCTCCAACTCCTAAGCCTCAGGTCATGTTTTTTTTTTTATTTATTTTTTTTTTTTTTATTAGCATTAGCACATTCAGACATTTAATGGCTGTATAATTATATTAGTACAACAGAAGCTTAAATGTGGGTTTTTCTGCTACACCAAAAACAGAAGTAGTCAGGACCTCTTCCTTCTTAGTCCAAATAAAGAGGTTCCAGATCAATATCAACAGTTTGTCTTATCAAAATTTGACCACGTCCTACCTCTGGGAAGGATTTTATGGAAATGTGCTTTTTTAAATTTTTCTCCTTGCAAACCATATGAATGCCAGAATCTCCTCAGCCGAGGGACTTTCTTACTTCCAAGTTATTTATGAAATGTTTGTAAATTGTAGTGTCTCCCTGCAGACTGCCTGTATCACTTGTAGAAATTTAAACTTGATGGTCACATCCTTCCCTTGTTTTTTTTTTTTTGCGGCCACAAACACTAATGCTGTCTGATGAAGCAGCATCACATTTACTCATCTCCAGGAACATCTGTACTATTCTATTTAATCTCATCTGCTGCGGCAGTTTTGGTGCGATGCATATGTCCAGATTTGATCTTGCTTTCATGTCTCAGGGCTGTCGAAGCACTCCAGATGATGTGTGTCCTGTGGGCTGAAGCTGAACAGGGTTGACTTAAAGTCTGTGTTACAACACACAAATATTTTATTCCGGTCTTCCAGACAAGTCTGCAAACCTGCATGATTTATAGATGTCATCTTTAAGATTTAATTGACTCATGAATACAGTGGAGGTGTGGGGAATAATGTGCCTGAAGGGATGCACCGTCTCAGAGATCAGCTGAGATGCTCATACTTGCGCCATCTAGTGGTGAAAATGAAGCATCAATACAAAGCTGACAAGGATATAACAACATACTGTGATTCAGAGGGTGAAGTTTTTAATCTCAGTTTATAGCATAGTCATTATAGGTCAACATAAATTAGCTAATGTGGGAGAAATTCTGCACAGTTTTATATACTTTGTGCTTGAGAACAAATGACTGAAAACAACAACAGGAGAAACATTTGCACAAAGATCAGCTTCAGCCTGTCGGCTTCGTCTTAACTCTTTGTTTCTTTTAGACCTTTATTCTGTGGAAAATCAGAAGTGGACCAGCTTGGAAAGATATTTGAGTGAGTAACAAACACTTTGCACTACGCTTAGCAGACTACACTGCGTGCACAATTATTAGGCAAGTGAATATGTTGGCCATATCACCACTGTATTCATAATTTCCACATCCAAGCTGTATAAACCGGATTACTTATTGGATTGAATGCATAACAGGGGATGTGTGTTTGTGTTAAAAGAGAGGGTGCAGTTTAAGGAGAGCAACACCTGTATAAAGGTATGCATAATTATTAGGCAGATTCTTCTCCTCAGGGAAAATGGGCCAAAAAAGAGATTTAACGGACTCTGAAAAGTCAGAAATTGTAAAAGATCTTTCAGAGGGATGCAGCACTCTTGAATTATCTAAGATATTGGGGAGAGATCACAGAACCATCAAATGTTTTGTTACAAAGAGTCAACAGGGCCGAAAGAAACGTGTAGAGAAAAAAAGACGCAAATTAACCACCAAAGATTTAAGAAGAATCCAACTTGAAGCTACCAGGAACCATTTATCCTCCAGTGCTGCCATATTTCACAACTGCAACCTACCTGGAGCGTCAAGAAGTAGGAGGTGTTCAGTTGTCAGAGACATAGCGAAGGTAAGAGAGGCTGAAACCCGACCACCTCTGAACAAGACTCATTAGTTAAAATGTCAAGAATGGACCAGGAATTATTTTAAGACAGATTTTTCAAAGGTTTTGAGGACTGATGAGATGAGGGTGACTCTTGACGGACCAGATGGATGGGACTGTAGTTGGATCAGTAACGGACACAAAGCTCCACTTCAACTCAGACGCCAATGATCACCTTTCCCGGAACACGTTACACTCTGCATGTTCTGCATGTGACACAGTCATTAATTCGTCATGCAGGTTTATTCACAGCAGCTAGTTTTCTCTGTTTGTTTCTCATTTATATTTAACTTTCTAGATTCCTAGTTTAGTTACTATGAATCTTATGTTGGCTTGTATGTATATGTGTTCACACTGGCAAGTGCGTATATGTGTTTGTATGTATGTGTGTATGTGTATAAATATGTATATATATGTATACATATGTGTGTATATGTATGTGCGTGTATATATATATGTGTGTATGTATATGTTATCTCTATCTCTCTCTTTCTCGGTTTTTTTTTTTTGTTTTTGGGTAATTTTTATATATATTTTTTTTAGTTTTTTCCTCTCCATCTCTTTCACTTTTCCTATGAGGTGTTTTCTCTTCTTTCTCTTTGTCTTTCTTCTGTCCTCTCCGGTCCAGCAGTACAAACTCAAAATAAAAATAAAATAAATATAGAAATAAAATAAAAATTCAGAAAGTCAAGGGGATCATTATATCTATAAAGTAAACTTCCTCAGCAGAACACAGCATCCAGACGATCATTTTGCTTGCCTAAATGCTGGACAAGACAAAAAAAAAAAAAAAAAAAAAATCTCAGATGCCAACAAGGTGGAGGTGGGGTACTGGTATAGGCAGGGATTATTAAAGATGAACTAGTTGGACCTTTTCGGGTTGAAAATGGACTCAAAATCAACTCTCAGACCTACTGCCAGTTTTAAGTAGACACTTTCTTCAAGCAGTAATACAAGTAAAAGTCTGCTTCTTTCAAGAAGACTTTTTTTTTTTTTTTGGCACGACAACGCTCCGTCACATGCATCAAAGTACTCCACTGCGTGGCTGGCCAGTAAAGGCCTAAAAGATGAAAAACTGATGACATGGCCTCCTTCGTCACCTGACTTAAACCCTATTGAGAACCTTCGGGCCCTTCTTGAGCAGGAAATATACAGTGACTGTAAACATTACACCTTTCTGAACCGTGTCTGGGAGGCTGTGGTTGCGACTGCACACAAAGCTGATTCTTACCAGATCAAGAAACTGATGGATTGCGTGAATGAAAGGCTTGTGACTGTTATCAAAAAGAAAGGTGGCTATATTGTTTTTTCCCTTGAATTTCAGTATTGTTTACTTGTAAATTGAGTTTCTTTATTCTCACTTTAACAGATGAAAATAAAAAAAGTGAGATGAAAAAATCTTTCTTTTTCATTCAGTTGTGTATTAATTTTGCACACTCATGGTTGCCTAATAGTGGTATACGTATAGATATTCCCTTAAGAAAGCCAACTTTTTCTAACTTAATGTTCAGGTTTGAGGGTTTGTTCACATTTTGGATTGACCAAGAGCATTGTAGTTGTACACTACAAGCATTAATCCTAAAAAAAACAACTTGCCTAATAATTGTGCGTGCAGTGTACAAGAACTATCAGCTGACTATTCATGTACTTCCTGTATTCTTTCAGAGTTATTGGCTTGCCATCGAAGGAGGAGTGGCCGACTGATGTTACAGTACAAAGGGAACACTTCCAGCCGCTCACGACTCGCCCAATCACAGATTTTGTTCCAGAGATAAATGAGCAAGGGGCCCAACTATTGCTGGTAAGGCTTATGAATTCATAATTGCGGTGCAGATGTGCCCTGGCTGGCTCTTTATTCATGTCTCAGCAGCATAAAAAAATGAAATTAGGACACAGAAGTTTGTTAGCCAAACTCTTGCAGACTGATGTTGCTGTCTGGGCTGGT